>NW_027187295.1:5546058-5589237 GCF_028583685.1 Petaurus breviceps papuanus | reverse complement strand
GAGAGAGAGAGAGAGAGAGAGAGAGAGAGAGAGAGAATTCTTTAGTCTGTATTCAGATATCACTTCTTTGGAGACAGAAAGCATTTTTTATCATGAATCTTTTGAGATTTTCTCGCATCATTGTATTACTGAGAATGACTAAGTCATTCACAATTCTTCATTGTACATTATTGCTGTTACTGTGCACAATATTCTTCTGGTTCTGCTCACTACACTTTTTATTAGTTCAATTAAGTCTTTCCAAGTTTTTTTTTATCATTCTGCTTGTCATTTCTCAGAGCACAATAATAATCTATTACAATCACATACCACAACTTGTTCAGCCATTTGCCAATTGATGGGCATCCCCTCAATTTCTAATTCTTAGCTACTACAAAAAGAGCTACTATAAATACATTTGTACAAATGGGTCCTTTTCCTTTTCCGTTACTCTCTTTGGAACATAGTTGCTGAGTCAAAGAAGATGCACAGTTTTATAGTCCTTTAGGCTTAGTTCCAAATTGTCCAGAATTCTCTCAGTTCACAACTCCACTAATAGTGCATTAGTGTCCCAGTTTTCCCACATTCCCTCCAACATTTATTCTTTTTTGTTGTTGTTGTTATGTTAGACAATCTGATAGATGTGAAGTGGTGCCTCAGAGTTATTTTGGTTTTCATTTCTCTTATCAATAATGAGTTAGAGCATTTTTCATATGACTATGGATAACTTTGATTTCTTTGTATGAAAGCTACTTGTTTGAATCCTTTGACCATTTGTCAACTGGGGAATGGCTTGTATTCCTACAAATTTAACTCAATTCTCTATACATTTCTCTTTCTTTCTTTCTTTCCTTCCTTTCTTTGTCACAGATACTAGTGCTACTCTTGATAATTAATTCATTGACCTCCCATACCCTTTCTCTTGCCAGTTATTGTTCAGTTGTTTCAGTTGAGTCCTACTCCTCATGATCTCATTTAGAAGTTTTCTTGGCAAAAATAACTAGAGTGGTTTGCCATTTCCTTCTCCAGCTCACTTTGCAGATTAGAAATTGTGGCAAATAGGGTTAAGTGACTTACCCAGAGTCAGACAGCTAGTAAGTGTCTGAGGCCATTTGAACTCAAGAAGATGTCTCCCTGATTCCAAGCCCAGCACTCTATCCACTGTGCCTGATTAGATTTGTAATACTTGTTCAACACTTCCTACCCTACTTGCTTTTCCTGAACTCTACCTCTTGAGTGCTTTAACTAAATTCCTCTAGAGCCTCTCTTTTATGTTTCATGGATCTGTCCTGTCAACTATGTGGATAAATTCCTGAAACCAGTACCTATTATGTGTACATAATATATTTAATTAGTACTTTATTGAATTTAATTATTCCCTATTAACCAGTATTGTCAGGAGGTTAGACAAGGAAGACTTCAAAATGCACTTGAATAATCAACCTCTAAGGAATGGAAGGATTCGTGAGAAGATAGTCAATAATCATTTTTAAGCACCTACTAAGTACCAGGAGCTGTGATAAGAGCTAGGAATACAGATGAAAAAAGACATCTCTTGCCCTGAAAGGGTTTACAATCCAATTTCAAGGCATAAAAGGAAGTTGAAGAAGGGTGGAGAGGAAGAGAAAGTACCTTGGGTGGAAGTGGGGAGGAAGTGGAGTCCATTCCTCAGAGTGCAACTGGTGAGAAATGAAGAGTTTCTTTCCTGGGAGCCCTTTAGGAATGGAGGCTTTGGAAGGAATTCCATGTTTTACCCTTCAGTCCTCCAATCAGAGGGACAGAGGGTACTGAGGGTACTGATGAGCTGTGAGTACCAAAGCTGATACAATCTTTCAGAAGGATGAGTTTTCTGGTGATGAGCTTTCCTGGGATCATGATCATAATGGAGTTCAGTCCAAGGAGTACAGCTGGTGGGAAATGAATAGAGAGGACTTAAAATGGACTTTTTAGCAAAGTCTCATGGAATGCAAAAATTGGACATGTTTATTATAGTTGGATTCCTGATGCTTGAAATATGGGTCACAATATCGTTATTCACATTCTGTCTCAAAAACCTTGGCAAAGTAACTTCCATTAATAATTATAAAAATTCAAATCCTAGGTTTCCCAACCTAGAATAGACATTCTCTTTTATTTCAATAACTGCTATTTCCCTTTTCTCTCTTTGCTATTTCACATTTCACAAATGGTTCTTCTAAGCTCCTTTTCTTTGCTTGTTCCACCTATGAAGGCCCATAGTACAAAGAGTCTTGAATCTGAGGATCTGGTTTGAATCTCAGGGCTGTCACTGGCTATTTGTGACTTGGTCAAGTTAATTCACCCCTCTGGGGCTCAGTTTTATCATCTGTTAAATGAACAAGTTACACTAGGTCAGCTCTGAGGTCACTTCCAGCTGTGAATTTATGGTCTTATTAGTTAAATTTCTAATTTTCACTTCTAGTAGAAACTTGAAGATTTCTATCTTTGGAATCTTTTGTCTACAAATAAAGCCCCTCAAAATCAAACTAGTTTGGAAGATCTTGAGTCAAACAGTTGAGTCATTTTTGTTCCTGCAAATGGATCTTTTTAGTCAGAGAATTTTTCATGTGTTTATATGTAATAAAAGGAGCTCATTTTTTTTACTCCCTGCTGTGAAATCACAATGCAATCAGACTTATGAAGTACTTTATTATATAACTATCAAGTGGGACAAAGATAGACAAGGTTTTCTGACAGCTCTAATAAAAAAGCAAGCACAAAAAATTAATGATTGATCAAATGAAAGACAAGGGAAAAAACAGAAATGAGAAAGAACTAAGTTTTGAAAGTTCACATAACTTTTATATTTATAATGTGGTTTATATTTTTTGTGAATTTAAAAAAAAACACTAAATAAATGTTACATTTGAAATAACATCTCAGTGATTGCCTACACATTTCCTCAGGCACCTGCCTTCAAAATTCCTGTCAGTTTATTTAATTTTCTCCTAAACACGATCAATTATAATCAGTAGCCTGGGGATTCTGAATCACTGTGCTGCCTACATTTTTACTGATGTGAATAAACTTAAGGCTAACAAAACAGTTTGTTCATCTTGTAAAACATTTTTGCCTATTTAACCTTCTAAAAAAGGGAGACCTCTCAAGTTGGATTATCCAAACTATATGTCTTTACTCATTCGTTCATCCCATGTCTAATGTGTGCAAATAAGTACTGTTGGAGACAGAAAGATAGCCTGGTTTTACATTTAGGTAATAGTATTATTAGACTTCTCTATTGTATTCCTAATGTTTCAAAAATTTGATAGCTCTTCAATGTCAGTCATCAATGTAGGTTCTCCCTCTAGTAAGTCAGACTATAACCCATCCATGCCCACCAATATTGTCCAATTCTTGTCCATCTCCTTTCATATAGACTCCATGGGAAAAGGAAAAGGGGTGAGCGGAGGCTTCCTTAGATTTCATGACACTTTGTAGATGCCAACATAGCACATAGGCTAGCCAGCAATCATTCCTCATTCCTACTACATGACTAGTCTATCGCCTTTTCTTTTTAGACTTCTCTGGTTAGTTCTTATAGGATACTTTTCTTGTGCAATTCTTTATTGGAAATATTTTGTAGTCTATTCTCATTTAGCATATTCTTTTCCATTGCACTTTGGGTGACTCAAAAATTTAATTCTTCAGAAATGCCATGACTCACAAACATGCTATAACAACAGAAGAATACTATTGTTAAGATGAGTCTTTGTTTCAGGAAAATTGGTGCCATTAAAATCACTACATAATTTCCCAAAGCCAATCCTGCATTCTTTTGCCCTTCTTTTCAATTCCAGGTCCAGTTCAGTGTGCAACAGGAGTGCTGCACAAAATATATCTATAGTAATATACAAACTCTATGGCTTACCAATCCAACTACAAATCATAGTTTCGATGATAAGAATCTGTCATCCATCTAGTTTTTTTCTTAGGTTATAGATTTGTGCTGAACTCAAGTGATTATGGGTCTCATCTAGGAAGCCCTACAATGTTCTTCTCTTAGCAGCCCTTACTTACCACAGTTCAAATAACTCATGTACCCTAGACTTATTTTGTTATTTCTTTAAAGCCTTTCCTTGCACTTAAGGTACATTTGGTTAAAAAATAAAACAAATTTACATCTGAGAATCATGAAATTTCAAGATTAGGAAATATTATCCTAAGATTCCTCTATTGTAACCAGAGTGAAAAAGAGACCCTTTTTCAAAGATTTAGTTAGAGGCCCAGGATTTAAATTTATATAATTGCATAATTTTTCATATAAATAAGCTAGTTATCACATTCTGGTGATTTTTTTTTGTTTTTTAAGAATTTCAATAACTATACATCATAGTGGAAACTAAGTGTTTAATATTTCTGAATCGTTTTGTGAATGTGTGTTTATATGTGTACATGTGTTCATAAGTGTCATAAATCACTTTTGGGACCAAGAATTAATGTGAGGATGCCTATCTCATCAAGTGACTCATCATAATAAGCAAATATGCCTCATGTAGACATTAAGTTTTGCTCATATATGTCAAGGCTTTTCAAATGTAAATATGTGCTACTATGATTAATCACATGTATATGATATACATAAATGAAATACAAATTCATTTAAAAGTGCCATTGAATTCAAAATAATTTTTGTTATTTTTTTCAATCAACATAGTTCAACTGTCACCAGGAAAGATTGCAGAATGACTTCCTTAAAGAGAATGTTGTAATCAAAAAGATTGAGAATCATTGTGCTACTTCTTTTGTGTCTCCTTACATAACCTAATGCAGTATTTTGTGTAGAAGCAGTTCTTTAATAAATCTTGTTCTCTGCCTAGCACATCCCACATGTTGTTTATCTTCTCTAGCTGAAATAACTATGATCACATCTGGTCCAAGTTAGTATTTTACATTCCTAAAGACACATCTGACTTACCAAGAAATGCACTGAAATACATTTCCCTCATGTTGGTTATGAAATTTGTTATATAGAATGTACAGTAAGGGTTCTTTAAGGGTTAGAGCACTGTCTATATGTGATGTAATTCAATTCAACTCACTTTTATTAATCATCATCTACACCTAAGTCACTCTTCTTATTTCTGGAGATACAGAAACAAAAATGAAAAACAGTTCTCACCCATAAGGAACTTATATTTTCCTAAAGGGATATAATGCATATGATTTAAGTAAATACAAGATGACTTGAGGAAGGAGAAAGTTCTGGCAAGTAGGTACACTGGGGAAGGCTTCTTGAAGATCAAACTTTGAAAAAAAACTAAAAATGTTAGAGGAATTGCATTGAGCTATGTGTGGGTAGCCTGTTGAAAGGCAGGAACATAGAAAATGGAATGTTGAAGTCAAGAAACAATAAGCAGAACAGTTTTACTGAAATGAAGACACAAATAAAATGGAAAACTAGACCTCCATCTTAATAAATTAGTTTTCTATCCTTGACTCCTCACTGTCCCTATTTCCATATATCCAAGAAGTTACCAAAGCTTTAGTTTTCCTTCACATCTCCTCTCATGGGGCAGCGAGGTAGCACAGGCCCTGGAGTCAGGAGGACCTGTGTTCAAATCCAGCCTCAGACACTTGATGCACTTACTAGCTGTGTGACCTTGAGCAAATCACTTAACCCCAATTGCCTTGCCTTCCCCCTTCCAAAAAAAAAATACACATCACCTCTCATATGTGACCCCTTCTGTCTCCTCAGACAGTTACCACCTTAGCTTAGACCTTTATTATCTCTCATCTAGATTAATGCAAGAGCCTCCTAATGGGTCTCCTTGCTTCAAATCACTTTTCCCTCCAGTCTGTCCTACCCACTGCAGCCAAGAAATTGACCTTTGAAACAGATGTTACCACACAACTACTCTACTCAATCATTTCCAATAGTTTCCTATTCCTATTGCCTTTGGAATAAAATATAAATTCTCTGTTTAGCCTTTAAAGTTCTTTACAACCTGACTCCAACCTATCATTCCAGCCTCATTAGACATCATTTCCCTTCCTGCTTTCTGAGATCCAGTCAAACTGGCCTTCTCAGTATTTCTCCCTCACACCATTTCAGCTCCCATCTCTGTTTTAACACTGTCCTCCATGTCTGGAATGTACTACCTCCTTGTCTCTGTCTTTTGGAATCCCTCTCTTCCTTTAAGATACAACTTAGGCACCATATTCTAACAGAGGCCTGTCCTGATCTTCTCCCTCTCCCTCAATTGCTAGTGCCCTGTCTTTCCTATTGCCTTGCATTTAACTCTTTATTATGTATGAACTTTACATTTGTGCAGGAATTGTTTCATTCTTTGTAAGTGTGGCCTCAGTAGTCCATGCAGTGCCTGCCATGAGTAGGTGTTGAATTAATGATTGTTGATTGATTAATTTCTCATTAAATCTGCCTTCTCTCAAATAAAGATAACTATTTGAAATATATTTTCAATGGGATTTTATTTGTTGTTGATCCTATCATACCTTCTTTGGGATTGCAAGAGTCCAAAAGGAACATCAATCTTTTAATCATGTACAGTATGGACTAAATAGCAAAAAAGATGGTTCATGAAGAATATTTTTCTTAATCTCCTTTATTTCCCTGTAACATTTTGAATAAAGCCATATAAAATTAGCATCAAAAACAATTTCTCTGAGGTGTTGCTCTAAGCATTCATTTCTTACTAACTCCCCACAAGGTTTCAAAGAACTTTATACTTAGGGACACCTGAGTGGCAGGAATTCAAATCTGAGACAATATTTCCTGGTGACCCAAGGAAATAATATCATGGAGCAATGGCTTTATTCCTTTTCTTCTAAAGAGCAAAGCTGTGGCTGAGGAGAGAATAGAAACAGAAAAATAACTGAGGAAAGAAAGAGGCATCAACAAGAGGGAAGAGGGGGATCCATATTCTTATCACCATCCAGGTATATGACACAGGATGGCATCTCTGGGAAGAGAGGTACTTCCTTTCCCTTATTTTTCTCTACTTTTAACTAATTCCTAGAGGAATCTCCCAGACTCAGGGCTAAAATGTGATCTTCTCACCTATACCATGAATGTCAGATGGCCTCCCAGAGTGATCATCCACCTTATCTACTCTGTTCACATTAGAAGTAGACAAAGGAGAGGGATTTAATAAATTTCAAGCCCCGCTCTTTTCACCCAGTTCCCTCTTCCCATTCACCCATGTACACATTCTCCTCAGCCAGGCAGCAGTTTAGTAGCAAAGCCAAGAACAGAAGCCAGACATCTTGGCTCCTATTCAGGGCTCTTTCCACTGGTCAATGTTATGTCTTTCAGAAATATTTAAGGTTAGATGTTTTCGTTCTGTCTTGAAATAACAGGGAAGCTGAAAGCCTTTGAGATGATAACTCCTCATTTATTTCTACAGTTTGTGAATGTTCCCCAAAGGGAACTAAAATGATTAAGCCAGGGGTGGCTAGGTGGCACAGTGAATAGAGCACTAGCCCTGGAGTCAGGAGGACCTGAGTTCAAATGTGACCTCAGACACTTAACACTTACTAGCCATGTGACCTTGGGCAAGTCACCTAATCCCAATTGCCCTGACTTCCCCCTCCAAAAAAAAATAAAGTAAAACGATTAAGCCAACTTTCCCAGTAGTCCCAGGGTTGGGGTCATCAGTCTCAAGTTCTACCAGCTGTAGAATTCTTTCCTTTCCCTCTAGCTGTAGTGATCTATAAAAATGCCTTGGGTATTCATTTCCATTAATAACTTCAAACTATTCTCAGTCCATCCATGATATAATATCCCTTCCTCGGATATCAATCAATCAAAAAGCATTGATTAGACACCTACTAGTCGGACATCAATTCCCTGCACCACGAGTCTCAAAATCTTTCAGCTGCAACTCTCTATTACAAAACAGGATTAGAACATCTATATGAAGGTACTTTACTTCCTTCCTTGTGACCTTGGGAATGTTACATAACTTCTCCATATTCCAACCTGACTACTTACACACCAATTGGACTAATTTATTACTAAGGTCCTCTCCAATTTTATTATTCTATGAGTCTATACTCCCACTTTCCTAGAAGAGTATTCCAGAGATCTGTAATGGTAATGGGGATTTGAAGATCTTCTCTGCCCCTTGTAATGGCAAGCAAACAAGTACTTAGTGCCTTGCCCCAAGTTAAGCCTTGCCCTTGATTACATCAAGCCTCTATTAAGAAACAGAACTTGTGAATCCCACAGTCTGAGAAACTTGCTGGTGCAACAGGAAGGGGTGGTATAGGGAGGAGCTAATGACCAGGATAAAAAGCTGAGCATAAGATGAGAGTGACCCAGAACTGCTGGAAGCAAGCAGCATGGAGGTTGAGGAGCTACTGTGAGTGAGAAAGGGGCATTCTTGCTAGGGGGAGTCAGTTTTGTTTTGAAGGCCTGATGAAGGGAAGGTTTGGGAAGGCTTGAGAATTTGGGTGTTTGCTGCATTGGTTATGTATACCAACTTCATTGTTACTATAATAAATTTGACTTTCTGGTTTGGGGACTTGGTTTCTGGCATTTGAATAAATGCTTTGGTTCTGTCCTCCATGTGAAGAGCCTGTTACATTTTGTGATTCACAACTACACCACTATAATCATAGCTGTCATGGGCTCTGTGAATATCACATTGGTGTTACAGGATCAGTTTCATATTTCCACGAATTTAATTATTATCTATAAGTAGAAGATTCATGGATCTAAATATGCAGTCCAATCCTCTCCTATGAATTTCAATTCTAGATCATCAATTGCTTATTTCAAATTTTAAACTGGATATCCCAGAGATATCTCAAATTCAATATGTGCAAAACTGAACCAGTTTTCTTTCCCCTAATCATCCCATGTTCCAAAATTCCCTAGTTCTGTTCAAGTACTCACTTCCTCCCCACTCACACATCATCCACTCTTTCCTGTATGATCACAATAGCGTCATGAGTGTTCTTCCTGCTTCCAGTCTCTCCCCACTCCAGTCCAGCCTACATACTGCTGCCACAGTGATTTTCCTTAAATATAAATATGACCATGTGACTCCTCTAATCAATCAACCCCAGTAGTTTCCAACTTCCTTTAGGATAAAATAGAAACTCCTCTGTTTAGCTTTAAAACCATTCACAACCTTGTACCAACTTATATTTTCACCCTCAGTTAAAATTATTCTGCCTCCTATATTCTGTGATTAAACCAAACTGGCCTTGTCTCTGTTCCTCATACTAACTACATCTTCCATTTCTGTGCTTTTTCACAGAAATAGGGGCTGCAGGTGATTCAGTATTTAGGGTGCTGGACCTGGAGCTCAGTAAGTCCTGAGTTCAAATTTGACCTCAGACACTTACTAGCTGTGTGAATCTGAGCAATTCATTTAATCTCTGTTTGCCTCAGTTTTCTCATCTGTAAAATAAAGGTAATAGGGGCAGCTAGGTGGCACAATGAATAGAGCACTGGCCCTGGAGTCAGGAGGACCTGAGGTCAAATCTGGCTTCAGACACTTAACACAAAAACTAACTGTGTGACTTTGGGCAAGTCACTTAACCCCAATTGCCCTGCCTTCCCCCCTCCAAAAAAGCAAATAAATAAATAAAGGCAATAATTATACCTAGCCTTCAGGGCTTGTTGTGAAGAGATAATATTTATAAAAGTTGTAAGTGAGATAATATTTATTAAAAATATCTGGCTTACAGCAGGGGCTTATTTCCTTTTCACTGGCCATCCTCCATGCCTGGAATGAACCCCCTCTTCACTTCTATTTAATAGCTTCCTGGTCTTTCTTTTAAAAAAATGTAGAAAAGTACACTTTTTACCTGAAACACTTTTCTGATCTGGTCAACTCTTGGAGCTCTCCCTCCCCAACTACATTTAGTCAACTATTTTGTACATATCTGTGTTTAATATCTTAATAATTAATTATTCTGTTGTCTTCCCTCATTAATGTGTGAGCTCCTTGTGAGTACAATTATTCAATTCATCGTATCTATATCCCCAGCAGCTAGAACATTTCCAGAAAGCAGTGGGTGCTTAATAAAAGATTGTTGATTGATTTATATTCTAGGCTTTGACTCTAAAGTGCTGTGTGACCTTGTGTGGGTTATTCTACCTTTTTAATGCACAAACAATTGCAAAACAAAATAAAAGGTTTTCTGAAGATAAATTATATAATACACAAGTTCATTGGGGAAATGAGCTCACATTTTTTATCATTTATGTGATATTGTAGGGAAAGGCTAACTTGTTAGTTCATATCTGTTTTTTAGACTTTATTCCTTCTTTTAGGTCATCCAAAGAGAAAGGGAAAAACTGCAAATCAGAATAGATTACGATCTGTTTTTTCAGTTCCATCTAGGGGCAGAAGGATGGATGATATAATCTCTTGCTATCCTCATCATAATCCAGAGGGAACCAGGGACTTAAGAAATTAAATTAGGCCGTGGGAACTGACAGTGGAAAGATGTAGGAGGAGAGTAATAGAGAGTTATAAGCTAAGATCCCTGCTGAGGACCAAAGCCTCAGCTGTCACGGAGTCCTGCAGTCAGGAAGGAGAGCTGGTTCCCAGGTGCACACAGCACAGGCAAGATGGAATCAGTAGCCAAAACCAATCTGTAAAAGCTGGGAGATCAGACCAAAAGAAGGGAAGAAGGGTCCAAGGTCACCAAAACAAAAAACAAAAACAAAAAAACCTAAGTCCAAGAAAGGAAGTTTGGGTCAAAAGGACAGAAGTAAATACAGAACAAATTAGAGCAAGGGTTCAAGGATGGTGGCTGAGGAAACCCACAGGCTCTGGGGTCCCAGATACGTTTTTAAGGCCAAGGCTGATGGGGTCAGTCATTGAGGACCTTAAAGAGATCACTGGGGCCATGTTCATCCACATGTTCTGACAAAGTTTTAAACCTTATGAACTCTGATTACTCAAGTTACTTTGAATATAGTTCCTGTCTCTGAGGCAGAAAGATGTAGACTGACTTTAGTACAATGAAGCTTTTCCCTATATGAAGTTGTATATAGATTTTCTTGTGAAGCTTAAAGAACTGAAACTTCTTTCTCTACTTAACATATCAGATTTATTTGTACAGCTGCTGATTAGTAATTCCATGTCCACAGTGGTTGGAAGGAAGACACCAATAGACATAAATGGTGTTTATCTTACTTAGCTCAAGGAAATTATATAAACCCTTATCATGAACAAATAAAGAAAACTTGGTTCTGCTGGGTTTTGGTTTTTGGTTTTATTTTTAGGTTTGGTATCATCTGTAGGATTCCATAAAACTCACTATATTGTTGACTTCTTTGAACTACACACTGTTTTGGTTTTTTGTGTTTGTCTACTTCTTGTCTGGACGTAGGATTTCCCTCTACTGATGCATTGTGGGTCTAGTGACTTCCTATATTAAAAAGTTGCCTAAGACCCTAAGAAGCTAAGTAACTTGTCCATTGTCATGCAGCTGGAATGTATCAGACATAGGACTTGAACATAGATCTTACTTATTCAAATGCCATTCATCATCTACTAATGGACTATAAATGTGTAAAGCTTGTGTCTAATTGTCATTTTTCATTAAGCTGATTGTTGGGGAGTTTTGAGATGAAATTTATTTCCTTGAAAATATTAATATTTTATATTTTTAATCAACAAGCATATATTAAGCATCAGTCACATGCCAGCTACATTCTGGGGCTACACAGGCAAAAAAAAAACCCTAAATGGGGTGACAAAGAGTTTGACAGAGTGAAAATGACTGAACAACAATAACAACAAAGTTGTGGCAATATGATATATATCCAGAAAGAAGTGGCAGATTTTTTTAAAAATATAACTTTCTTGTCTGGTAGGGCCTCCATTCATAAATATTTAGCCCAAAGATCCATACTATATTTTTTTGGTGTAGTTATTCAGATCTAGGATTTCATCATTCTCAGTATTTTTTGTTTTGTTTTTGCCACAATCATCAGATATATGGAAGGGAACTACACTAGACTAAAAGACCTTTTATTTTGTTTTATTGTTTCAGAGATTGGCACAAGCAAAGAATTCATCACAGATTCACATAATTTTAGAGTTAGAAGGGAACCACATCCCAGGGAGTATGAGCCCATTACCTCCTGGAAGAATTTCTTCCACTTTTGGCCAATTATATGTATTATGAGCTTTATTTCCTGACATCAAGCTTAAATTTGTCTTTTTGAAATGTCTGCCCATTGCTTCTAGATCTAAACTATGGTCCCAAAGAGACCCAATGTAATTCCTCTTCACATAATATCCTTTCAAATACAGCAACAAAGCCCAAACATATACCCCAAGTCTTATCTTCTCCAAACTAAAGATCTCTAGATCTTTCAAGAGATCCTCATCTAACATTGACTAAAGGCCCTTAAGCATCCTGGTTGCTCTCCTCTAGGAAATTTCCAAATTCTCTAATGTCTTCGTAAACTGTGGCACCTAGAACTAAGCCCATTACTTTAGGTGTGGTCTGATAAGGAAAGAAAACAGTAAGATTATCACCGCCATATTCCAGAAAACTATACGCATCCCTTAATGCATCCCAGGATCCTATTAGCTTTTCTGTGGACAGTTTACTGGTGATGAGTCCACCATAGTTAACTGCACTAGTCTTCAGATCAAATTCAAAGCCATTTCAACATGGTAGAACCTGCCAGAACTTATGTTTGGCTAGAATGGCCTTCAAGAAGGCATTTATGTGGTATGTGGTTTATTGGATAGGATGTTGTACTAGGGTCAGAAGGAATTGAGTTTAAATCCTTTCTCAGATACTAAGTTTGTGCTCCTAGGCAAGTCACTGAAACTTTCTCAGCTTTAGTTTCCTCACCTGTAAAATGGAGTAATAATATCACCTACCTCAAATGAGAACAATAATAAAAGCATAAATGAATGAATGCCTGGATGGATCAACAAATAAAGCAGAGACCTTCTCTATAGCAGAATAAGGCATGGAAGGAAGACTTTGAGTATAAAATAATAATTCATTTTAATTATACTTTTAGTGCTTCCTTAAAAAAATAGTGGGTTAGTACAATAAGAAAGCAATTTTATCTGACTCCCTGTTTCATTTTCTTTCATCAGGTTTTCATTGGTATCTAAATTTTGAGGAAAACACATTAGCTTTGACAAATAAATGTTTGGTTGCCTGGTTGTCAGTTTGTTTTCTTTAGATTAGAGTAGAACAAATGAATAGTGAATGGCTTGGAGGGGAATGTGGACATTAGTCAATGAGAGGGAAGAGGAAACATAATTTTTCTAGGCCTGATGGTATTAGGATGTTGTTTTGAGGCTAAGCAATAGCTTTTATTTCTTCATTTGTTCCTTGTTATTCAATGGTGGACTTGCAGGTAGACAAGATACATCGACACTATCTAGCCATAAACCTAAAGGCAACAGAAATTTTAGTGGCTCAACATCCAATTTAATAAAACTCAGAAAGGGCACCCTTCACTAGAGTGGAACAAATTGTTTTCAATAGAATAAAAGTGAAATTATGTTGGTAGTTATAAATTGAACTCTAATTAATGATGGAACACTTTTTTCACTCAAAACAAGCACAAAAAAATAATTATGCATAATTTTACTCAAGTTTTTAGAATGTCAAATTGAAGATTATTTGAACCTTTCCCCAAAATAATCATTTTAGAAATAAATGTCCTTGTAAAATAGATTCCATTTTATATTTGTTTTGTTGTCTTTTTTAAGCATAACAGCATTCTAAATTTATCAATTTGCTTTAATTAGCAAAGTACAGAACTTTAATTAAAGCACTTTAAAATACTAGAGGGAGAGAGGGAGAACAGAAGGAAAAAAGGAAGGAAGGAAAGAAGGAAGGAAGGAAGGAAGGAAGGAAGGAAGGAAGGAAGGAAGGAAGGAAGGAAGGAAGGAAGGAAGAGAGGGAGGGAGGAAGGAAGGAAGGGAGGAAGGAAGGGAGGAAGAAAGGAAGGGAGGAAGGAAGGGAGGAAGGAAGGGAGGGAGGGAGGAAGGAAGGAAGGAAGGGAGGAAGGAAGGGAGGAAGGAAGGAAGGAAGGAAGGAAGGAAGGAAGGAAGGAAGGAAGGAAGGAAGGAAGGAAGGGAGGAAGGAAGGAAGGAAGGAAGTTCCATTAATTCTTCCTTGAAACATCCTAGTTTTCCCTTTATTTAGAAATCAACTCAGTTTTTTTTTAATCTACATTGTTGTAGGTATTATGTATATTGTTCTCTTGATTCCGCTTTTCCTGTTTTGCAAATATGAATGTTGCTATTAATATTTTGGTATATTTTAGACTTTTATTTTTTACTTAAATTTCTTTAGGCTATATGTCCAGAAGTAAGATCAATGAGTAAACGTGTGTATATAGTTACTCTCTTTTCTTATATAATTTGAAATTGAAATGGAGAATTTTTGGGTTACTTCATGTATCTACCAAGAGAGTAGATACATCAGGATACTGGTTGCCATAGTTCTTCAATTATTGACACTTCTTGTGGCATCTTTATCAAGTTGCTTGGTATAAGGTATATCTTCAGAGATGTTTAAATTTGCATTTCTCTTACTATGAGATTTAAGTTATATTTTCATGTGATCACTTATAGTTTGAAATTCTTTTAAAATGGATTGTTCATATCCTCTGACCACTTATGTACTAGAAAATAGCTGAAGGTATTGTGTGTCGATTTCCTGCATATTTTGGATAATTTATCAGTGATATCTGATGAGAATATTTTCCCACTCTGACATTTCTCTTTAAATTCTGTTTTCATTGATTTTATTTGTATAAAAAATGTAATTTCATATAGTCAGAATTATCTATTGTGAGTCTTATGATTTAACCTATGTTTGATTAAGTATTTTCTCCTAAGTCATATCTGTGAAAGGTACCTGATCTCATCCTAATTTTTTGAGCTTATTGTGGTATGTGGTCACTTTACAACATTTAAAGCACATTAACAAAAATTGCTTAATTTGATTCTCACAAAAACTCTGGGAACTAGAAAAACACAGGTAGTGTTTACATCATCTTTCAGAGGAACCTAAGGCCCATAGAGTTTAAGTGCTTTGTCAAAGGCACAGAATTATTATTTGGTGAAGTTGCAATTCAAATCCAAGATTTCTAATTCTAAAACTAGTGCTAAAAGAGATTTCTAAACTGTTATAGGCATATGTACCACACTAGTTCTGTGAAAATCATTCTTTTTGCATAAAATGATAATTATTTTCACACACACATGCCAGTGGTAGGGGTGATTTGAAGGAAAACAAGTTAATTTCATGGTGAAAACTGAAGTCAAATTCAATTTAGTAATAATAACTCATATATAGCAACTTAAGTTTATAAAAAGAATTTCTTCATAAAAACCCTTTGAGAAAAGTAGTATAGGCCTTATTCTCATCTTATAGATCATAAAGCCAAATTATAGAAAAATGAGTTGAGTTGTCTACAGTTCCACAGAAACAATGGAAACTGGAACTCAGCTCCTTCCCCTATGAGTCAGAATGAGTGTTCTTTTCATTATGGTCCCTGCAAAATAAAACTTTCAATCATACATCGGCTTTCCCACTCATTTTCTTTTCAAAGAGAAACACATTTTGATAGTTCCAGTACGTTGGCCTTTTGGCTAATTAGAGAGCCTGCAACTCTGTCACAATTTAAGAGGCAAACTCTGCCCTTAGTTTCAAGCCTATTTCTTGTGTAGTCAACTGGAATCCAATGTCAGTAACTAGACAAAAAATTGTCACTTAAATAGTACTTGTGTCTAGACACATATTATAGTCTGTAGTGCTTAAATTAGCAAATTCTAAGGTCTTTAGGTTTTTACTTATAATGGTCTATTTTTACTAGTTTAAAAATTAAATTATGCAATCAAAAGATAATGATGCCTACTATAATATTATTTTAAGCATTTAAAAATCCATATTAAGTTAAGTCAAATAAAAGATGAAAAGGATAAGTAAACAATGAATGCATGTCATGTGAGGCTGCTTCCCCAATTAGATCTTGAATAATGCCTGTTTCTTCAATCTGTGCCTCATTCAGGAATGCCAGTCAAAGCTCATCCTGGACTATTGACCTGCCAGTATCTTTGCTAATGCAAGATTGAATCAATTAAAGCCAATAAGCTTTAAATAACTGCCTACTGTGTATCAGGCACCTTGCTGAACCCTGCAGATACAAAGACAAAAGAAAGTCCCTGATCTTAAGAAATTCACATTCCTTGGCAATATGCAAACAGTTAGATACATACAAAATACATACTGGATAAATTACAGGCATAGAACAAACAAACCAGAGGGATTCTGCAATAAAAAGTTGCTTTTCTATAGACTCAACTAACAAGAGAACCCTGTTATAAATCAGTGATGTAGACTATGGCCTAAAACAGGATATAAACAATTTATTACTATGACAGAGGAAATGGTATCATGTCCCTGCCATGACTGATTGTCAGTTTCATATTATTTCTCAAAATTTCATTTGTTTATTAGTTAATCTAATACAATCTTTAAAAATCAGAGTAAGGAATATCAGAACATAGCTAGTCCCATTATTTTGGCTAGGTTTACCATAACATCTAGTCAAGCTGATCAAGTGGCTACTAGTCTATACAATAGAAACCTGAAAAATACCCATCCATTTTAATCAGTGCCATTGAGATGGAACACAACTGGTCTACTCAAATGGACAGGAACAGTTTAAGGAACTGTATAAGGGACAATTTTTCAACTGGACTGTCAAAACTGAATATGTGACATCACTTATTTGGGACCAGGCCTACTCTGGCTCTGGGTTAGAATGCAATGAGACACTCGTGGGCAATAAAATAAAATAAAAACAACTCTGATTAAGGTTTAAAAGGATATAATTGACATAATAAGCTACTCCCCTCCACCTCTATATTAACCCTAGAAAAGGCCATGCAAGGTCAGAAAGGCACCCCAACCAGCGAATGAGAATTACACTAAATATCTGCAACCGCCTTCCTAAACATTGGGCCTTTTATGCCATGTATATGTGAAGTAAGCCAAAAAAGTGACTAGCCTGAGAAAGACCTTGTTATTATTGTTGTCGTTGTTGAGTTTTTTCAGTGATGTCTGACTCTTTGTGACCCCATTTGGGGTTTTCTTGGCAAAGATATTGGAGTAGCTTGTCATTTTCTCCTCCAGCTCATTCTACAGATGAGGAACTGAGGCAAAGAAGGTTAAGTAGCTTCCCCAGGATCATACAACTAGTAAGCATCTGAGGCCAGATTTGATCTCAAGAACATGAGTGTTCAGGCTCAACACTCTCTCCACTGAGACACCTAGCTACCCATGAGAAAGGTCTTCTCATCCATTAAAAAGAAACCAGAGCAGTCTGTATAAAACAGTGCCATTCGTACCATGCTATTGAATGCCTAAATGAGTTTTCCAGTAATAAGTCAAAGCTAAATGTCTTTTTGCTGTGACTGGAAATTGAACTTTGACTTTTTTTAATTGGCATGTCATACTGAAAACACTGAGTTGGAAGTTGTGAGACCTGGGTTCTAGCCACTAACTAACTGTGAATCCCAAGGAAAGTCATTTAATTTTTCTGAGTCCACAATTCTCTCATCTGTAAAATTTAGAGTTTGAACTAAATAATTTCTAAGGTCCTTCCAACTATAAAATTCTTTGATTCTATGACTCTTTCCCATATGAACAAATGTAAAAGGGTACAGCTTGATGTTATGAAATCATCTTTTGGCTTAATCAAAACTCCAGCTTCTGCTCTGAAAGAGGAAGATTATATGAAATAAATGGGTTATTTCATTTTAAAGGTATGACCCAGCAATACTATAATTTTGTCTCAGATGGCAGAACTGGAGCAATGGGTGGACATTACAAAGTGACAAATTTCAGCTTGATGTAAGGGAAAATTTCCTAACAATTAGAGATATGTAAAAGAAGAATGGACCACTTCAGTAGACTGCAAGGTCACTGGAGTTCTTCCATCACTGACTGGATGACTGCTTGTTGGGGATTTGAGTTCATGTATGTGTTGTACTACACAAAGCTGTCTGAGGTCCTTCCAGTGTGCCTATGACTCTGTGAGGCTTAGGTGGGGGCAAGGTTGAGGTTCTGAGGCTTAACTGCAGATACATGGATTTCTTCCGTGTTTCCTTTTATGTTTTGTGTGTGGTACCTGCTTCTGATCTTGTAAGAGAATCATGCCAACACCTATATAAAACATGCCTGCTTTTCCCAATTATCTGAGAGGGTCTTACGTTATATTCTGTGCCGCTCCAGGCCCTAAACATGGAATACATCAAAAGGAGAACCTAAACAATGGTGGTGATTTAGTCTGAAAGCTGCATATTGCACAAAGGAAGTGTGAGATGTGCAAATCTAGAGACATCTTCACCCCAAATGTTCAAATGGACTATTTGTGCCCAACCTCTAACAGCCTTCTGAGCTCATATTGGATTGATCTGCCACAATTGTAAACTATGAACATTGACCCCTCTATCATCTGTACTCTTTGAGTATGAAGGACAAACAACATCTGAGCTCTAATTCCTGAACTCTTTTCACTACCCTAAAAGACCAGAGGTGGTTATTAATACATAAGACCTATGCCTAATTAGTCTTTATCCTACAAATTTCTCCCTGCTTTATCTTTAGAGGATCTCTCTCTTCCTTTCCCTTCCCATAGTGACAGCCTCATTTCCCAGTCACTTTATACTTGTGCTTAGGCTGACTTATTTTACCTTGACTAGTCGTCCCCTTACTGTAGAAGGTTACTGAAACATGCAATTGTTCTGAAAATGAAACTGTAGCTCTAAATCATAAGCTTCAAGACTCCCTACCAATTTATTTCTCTTTACCTAACTGCTCTTATACTATCTCATATTCTCTTCAGCCAAACAAATACAGCAATATGTGAGTCCTTCTCACTTTTATGAAGGACTCTGATCTTTACTTCTGGGATCAGTGCCAGAAGCACTGAGGTTAAAAGTTAAGCTAAAAAGGTTGAACGTTACAGCTCCAAGGACAGGCATGTTGTAGTAAATGAAAGCTGTTTAAAATGAGCTACTTTCTATGAAAAAGGATAAAATTGTCAATGAATAGCCCACAAAGTTTAATGATAGCATCAAGCCTATGGGATAAAATAATAAGTGGCTTATGCATTCAAATCTTAGTTACAGGCTTCTCATTTAGAATTCAACAAATGCCAAGCATTTCGTTATCTATACTTTTAAAACTGTTTCTTATAGGTTCATATTGCAATTCAATCCCCATTATATGTATATGTATATATGTAGAATTAGGATTAATAGTCAGCAGTGGCATCCTGAATCTTTTATAATCATTCAAAATTAACCGATTTTTAGCCCACCTAACACTAAACTAAAATCTATGGTGTTTTTCCATCTAATGAAAAAATAGACTCATTACGGACTGTTGAAATAGCAAAACTCATGACAGAAAAGCAGAGAAGAAATCTATTTGAGCTACTTTTGTTTTCTGTATATCTATTCTTGTAATATGACCTTGTGAAGAGCAAAATATAAAGACAAAAAACTGTTTTCTCGTATTACACTCTACTTTCATCCAGCAGCTGTCAAAAGAAATAAACTCTGCAAGCAGCAGCAATGTCTTTGAACAAAGGATAATGCCTATACCATTTTTAGACAAAAGAGTTACTTTCTCAGACAGCCTTTACAGAATTATAGTTTCCTATCTTCACCTCCCCCTTAAGTTAATATAACCATGCAACTTCCTTAGTGATATCACCTTTCTAAAGCTATGACAATAAAGGCCCATCATTATCATCATTTCTATGATTTTTAAAAATGTTTTAATAAAAATTTATATTTTCAATTAACCATCTTTCTCTCTCAGCCACCCACCCCCATCACTGAAAAAAAGAACATTTGGGGGAAAAAAAAGAATGTTTAAACATTCGGGATGAAGATGTCTCTAGATTTGCACATCTCACACTTCCTTTCTGCTATATGCACCTTTAAGACTAAATCACCACCTTTGCTTGAGTTCTCCTTTTGATGTATTCCCTTGTAACAAATATGCATAGTTCAGCAAAACAAAATCCTGCATTGTCCATGACATACGCGTGTATGTACATACATATAATATATAGAGAGATATATTAGTCTTGTTCTATATCTTCTGTTGCTTATTCCAGTTTAAACCATAAATCATTTGTTTGTACATAGTTGTTTGCATATTGTCTCCCCCATTAGACTGTGAGCCCATTGAGGGCAAAGACTGCCTTTTGCCTTTGAGTGCCTAGTGCTTAGCATAGTATTTAGCACACAGCAGATGCTTAATACATGATTATGACCTGAATAATTGCCCTGAGTCCATCAACTACCCCTCAGAAGGTAAATAGACTGCTTCACTGCTGGACCTCTATAGTCATAGTTGGTCACTGCACTGATGTTCTATAAGTCTTACAAAAATGTTGATTTTTACACTATTGTTAATGTATAAATTGTTCTCTATGTTCTACTCACTTCACTCCAAAAAGTCTACTGTTTATTAAAAACACTCATTGAGGGTCATTTTCAGTGAATGAGTACTAAAGGAAGAAAATGGTTCAATGGAAAGATAACTAGCTCTAAAACCAAATAAATTAGGTTTGAATCTTAACTATGTTGCTTACTATAATGTAACCTTGATTTGGCCCTTTCCAGCTCTAACTCTATGAACCCACCACAAAATGAAAGTGGGTTCCCTCTGGGAGTGGCCAATGAGAGAATTTGTTTTTCTTAACCAATGTTAAGATATTAAAGTGGGAAAGGAGAAGGATAAATGAGGGACTAGAGGAGAGAATAAGAGAAATAAAGAGGGAAGACAGATGAGAGAGAAGGGGGGAAACAATGAAAGAGAGAAGAAGGATGTGAGGAAAGAGGAACAGACAGACATAAAGAGACAAAGGATATGACCTGCAAGGTAATTTGTCTGACGAGACTACTGGATGGAACGAAGGGTACAAACACTGGGATTGGACTTGGCAATGAATGAATTCAAAATGTTTCTACTGTCTAGTGTAACCCATGGCTTATAGCTGGCTAAGTAATGAGAATGAAGAATAAATGGAATAAAAAAAAGAAGTAGAAATCTAAAAAGAAGCTTCATTACCAAAATAACATACTTTTATCACTAAAGTGGTGATTTGTAGCAGTTTCAGAAAAGACAGCATAAGACTCTCCAATTTAGTCAATGATAAACAGAATTTTACAGGAACATTTCCATAAACAGTATTTCAAAACATGACCAAAATATTAGCAAACACAAGATTAAATTGTCTAGTGTTTTTAACTTTTCCTGTTGCTATTTACTTTTTCTACTCCTTCTTACTGGTCTTCCTAGAGAGGAGTAAACATTTTTTCCTCTGACTGATACCATAATTGCTATCCTTGGGAGGGAAAAACAAGTGATTGTCACAAATCTGTCATCATGGAATATTTATATAATCTAAGAGCTAGAAAAGTTTTATACTCTAGGTTTTTGAGACCTATGACATTCCATAGAGATGATACTGTATAGTAGAAAGAAAGATGACCTCAGAGTCAGGAAGACATGGCTACCTCTGACCCACATTGGGAGCATGATCCTGGCCTCAGTGCTCCCAAGGAACTCTCTAAGACTGTAAGTTGCAGAGTAGCTGTTGATTAGCATTGGAAGAAAGGAACTTTCTAAATGGCAGTTCCTCATACCAATTGATCAGTCAGTCAGTCAAGAAACATTTATTGAGTACTTACTATGTATCAGGCACTGTGCACCAATAAAATCACAGGCCCCAACCCTCCCAAAAATGTATTATAGTTTTGAAGAAATTAAACTACCTTGTAAATCTATAATACATTTGCTTTACTAACATGACATATATAAAAATTCTTTATATTTCAAGATACCTTCTAATATTGCCTTTCATCTACTATGTATCATGGATATACATTTTTTATACATGTTAACTCCCCCTTGACAACGTAAATTCCATGAGGACAGGGATTGTTTTTGCTTTTGCTTTTTATACCCAGAATTTAGCACTAAGCTTAGAACACAGTAAAGTTTAATGCTTGTTGGTTGATTGATTTCATTTGCCCCCTCCTATTGATCTTCTCTCACTTTATTCCTTCCAAATGGCAATCCATCCAAGCTTTTCCACCCCCTATAACTTGACCATGCCTTCCCATGAATCCACAGGAGATCCAACCAATATACTGGCAGCTTTCCTAGAGGTTAAAAAAGATTATATGGTACTAGATAGGATTTATAAAAGATTTTTAAGAGTTTACAATTCTACTAGCAATTAATAAGAATAGCTCTTTCTCCACCGCCCTGTCAGCATTTCATTTCATTGTTTTAAATTTTTTTTTCATCTTTGTGGATGTATAGTATATGCATAGTGACTCAAAATTGTTCAAATGTGCATATCTTTGGTTATTAATTAGGTTAGAAATTTTGTCAAATTATTGTTTATAATTTGTGATTCCTTTTTTGAAAACTATCCATGACTTTTGAAAATTTATCCAGTTTATATACATAGAAACTGGGATTCTTATCCCAGTTTATTGAAAAGCGGAAGTTACTATGCTTTTTTTTCCAATTTGTTATATATACCTTACATGTAAACATTTTATCTATGTTAATTGTCATGAATGTTTTCCTAATTTATCTTTTTGTTTGTTCCACAGAAACCTTTTTTTAAGTAATCAAGCACTTCTATTTTATTTCAAATAATTCTTTCCTTTTTTAAACTAGAAACAATTTTTATATACTATAACAATTTTATAAAAACAAAAAATTCTGAAGAACTTTATAAACTGGTGAAGAATGAAATGAATAGAACCAGGACAATTTAAACAATAACAATAATATTGTAAAAATGAAGAACTTTGAAAGTTAGAGGAGCTCTGATCTAATCAACTGAACAAGGCACAGAAACCTAGTAGGTATTAACCCATGATAGAAGACATTTGGGTGTTGGAGGGAAGTGATGGGAGCAGGAATGGAACAATGGGTTGGGAGAGTAGCATGGATCAGAGGAAGAATGTTCTCGCCTATTTTTACAAGGTAGAGGAGTGACAAGGAGATACAAAAAAAATCCCTCATATTTTGGTCAGTCAGGAATTAAGGGAGAAAGTAGTTGTTGCCTTTCTCCTTAGCAAGATGCTTGGACCAGGAAACTGAAGAGACTTCCCTCTCTGGGGCTTGTCTACCAGTACTTGCTCTAGGACAGTTAGAGCCAAGGCAAGGTTTGCAGATGAGTCAGAAGGTGAGACATAAAACAGTATCAGGAATTTGTATCCTCTCAATCTAGATTAGCAGTGAAATGGAGAAGGGAGGCAGATATCTTGCACTGGTACTTGGGCTGCCAAGGAAGTTAACATCCTGAGAGTATAAGATCAGTTTCCAGAAGAGCAAGACAGTAAGACTCTGTGGTAGTAGCTGCAGTGTCAAACTTGCTGAGTTCTTCACCTGATTCCTCTAAGATTTTTTTTCACTTTTTTCCCTCTTTTATTTTGGTTGGAACTTAAAGGAGGTTGGTCAAATGTTGGGATTTGTTGTTGTTTGGTTTGGTTTGGATTTTAAATAATAAAAGGGATTCAGAGTTAGGTTTCTCATCTACAGTTTCTCAGGAAGTCCTTCACTTTTGTAGATATTTACAAAACAACCCTTTTAATAATACTATGTAACCCATTATCAATAAGATTGATGACGGGAGGCATAATATTTCCTAGCTGGCAGAAGGGACTGAAGGACCATGGAAGGCAAAAGCAGGACAGAATGGATAACTTTGAGGCTCACAGGATTGCATGCCATACTGCTGTTCATCTGATTGTAAGTGAAAAGTACTGCTCCCCTGAACTGAACATAAATATGAGCAGCTGAAGACATGTTTTGCTCACTGACCTGTTTAAAAAGAAATCTGCTTGAACAGAATTTGCTACTATATGGGGACCTGTTCAATCCATCTCCTTTCCTCTTCACTGCTGTCTAGCAGACTAGCTTCACTTATCTTAGAGAGTTTCCTAATCTCTGCTATCTTTTCTCTCATAAGAGCTTTTGTCTCTGGATAAAGATAAGCTGATTTTTTTTTTTGCCTTCTGAGTTAACATTTGCTATAAATAAGCGGACCACACTCTATGGAGGAACAAAGGGGAACCCTTGGATCAATAGCTCCAGACTTAACCATGAACCTATAATCTCTTTCTCTCTCACTTTCCCCCCACTTTTTTTTCTCTCTCTCCTCTTCTTCTCTCTTCCTCCCCTCCCCTCCCTCCTTTCCTCTCTTCTCCTTTCCCCTCCTTTCCCCCAGTCTCATAAAGAATATAATAATAATAATAGTTATTATTATAAGTTAAAACAGACATTCAGGAATTAGAAGCATGCTATATTCTCTGCAAAAGGAGGTTCTCACAGGTGGCATGTGGGAGAGAATCCTTTTGCTTGCCTACTGAATAAAGTTATATAGTCATCAGTAACTCCCCTACTGAAATGTACAAATGTTGCTATGTACAAACCTAGTACAGGTACTTAGTCTTATCTGAGAACAAATAAAAAATGTCACAGAATACCTACCAAGTCTCAGTTCTATCATTCACTGCCCACATTTACTGATTCACATGGAGGCAAATGATGCAATTAGAGGAAATGTACACTTCCTCTCTAATGACTTTGAAAACTGGGTAGTTAATAGAAGGAGTGGGGGGGTCTTATTGGTATTTTCATCCCTTTTTCCAATTGAAAGGCATGACTCCAAAAAAGAGGATGAGAAAATCACTAGCTGGTGTGAAAGAACAGGATATGGTTCTTTGGATCCTATCTTACACTACTAAAATGATGGAATCTTGTCCTGGAGGGAAAGTACCAAGCTCCTATGGAAGATAAGGATATACCGTAGAATCTATTCAAAAGAAATATCTTGGGGGCAGCCAGGTAGCACAGTGAGTAAGAGCACCGGCTCCAGTGTGGGGATGACCTGGGGATCGAATCTGGGCTCAGACACTTAGCACCCACCCAGAAACACCTGGCCATGTAACCTTGAGCAAGTTACTTAACCCCAATTGCTTTAAAAAAAAAAAAAAGAAAAGAAAAGAAAAGAAAAGAAAAAATATCTTGAAGGAAAACAGGATAATCTTATTAGGGAAAATACCATTGTGTAAAAGATGAACAAGATGAAAGCTAATGTTAATGTTGTGAGAATCACAGTCACTTGGAGCACATCAACAATGTTGTGGATAGGAGTCTGTCCAGGGTCTTAAAATTATTTGAAGGATCCAATAGTGTGGCAGTACCTGACCAAGTGTTGAGACTGTGATAGTGTACTTCACATGGCTACACTGACTGATACAGAGACAGGCCACAATTAACAGCCTTGTTAGATATGAATGACATCTATAGGAATTGTAGGCAATCAAGCAAACTGGGTGTGTGATTAGTGAAGAGTTCAGGCCAAAATATGTGAAAAGAATTAAGATATGGGAGAGTATTATATCAAGTAAGTAGAATGTGAATTTCATATCAAAATTTCAAGATGGTACAGGAAAGAGGAGAAGATACATGGGAGAGATCTTGGAACAGAGACACAAGGGGAGATCTAGTGAAGGTTTACATCAGAAGTTCAAAAATACAATCAACTAATAGAGAGGAAGGTTAGAGTGGAAGGGAAAACTGAAAAAGGTCAGAATATTTCTTAGCTCTCTCTACCACTGAGTATCTTCACTAGTAACGAAGTGGTTAAGAAGGGCTGTGGAAAATGATGGTCTTGGGGCTTTTACCCATTTTTACTGAATTAGATCACTAATGACCTACACCATAAGCTGTGTGCAAATATCAAGGGAAAAAAAGGGAAATTATAATCAGAAAAAAGGTTTAATTTTTTTCCTTGTTAATTATCTCACCTTGGGAGGAGAAAGATATATTTTGAAAAAATTGATTATCCAACCCCTCTACCTTTAATTAAATCTAGATTAAGAAATTTGCATAAAATGGCTAATGGTTGGGGGAAAGTAGAAAAGTAGAAAATGATATTAAAATCCTGTCTACAGAGTCATAAACCTAATGAAATCCATAAACAGCTGGTAAAAATACATGTATTACTATACATCTGATGAATATACATCCTGCAGATGGAGAGACACCTATATAAGCCTCCCCAGCCAGAGCAGCCTTTCCTGTACTCCTCTGCACCTTCAGACTAATAAAGGCTGCCTGCTGCTGGCTTTGGCTAGCTGGGTCTGAGAGGGGCGGGGAAGGGGGAGAATAAAAGAATAAGAGAAAGGGAAAGTCACATTTTCTGCATACAAACTACTCATAACCTACATGGAAGTTAATCTATTATCTCTGAAGTCTTTCTAGTGCCAACCCTCTAGCCATTTCTGATTACTTACCCTAAAATATTAATGCTGTCCATCTCCTAAAATAACTTGATATACTTGTCTCTTCTCTGTATATAGGTTATATAGGCTATATCTTCATCTGTTTTCTACATAGGATCATAGACTGAGAGCTAGAACCATAGAAATTATCTAGAACAAACTCTACATTTTACAGAGAGAGGTTAAGCAATCTAAGATCATAAGGACAATAAGCTGCCAAGGTAGGATTTGAATTCAAGTCCAAGGACTCCCAAATCCATTGTTCTTCTACTGTATTTACCTGTTTCTCCATATTTTATTCTCACAGAATATAAACTCCTTGAGAGCAGAGAATGTCATTTCTTTTATTCTTTAGTTTACATCATTCATTTCCACAATATTTTGAGTTGCAAATTTTCTCCCCATTTTCCCCTACCCACTATCCCAAAAAAGCAATCCCACTGAATATCCCCTCCCCAATCTGCTTTCTCCTATATCTTCCCCCTCCAACTTTACAGTAGGACATGATGGATCTCTATGCCCCAGTGCCTGTATATATTATTTCCCAATAACATGTAAAATAATAATGATAATATATATTTTTTAACATTTTATTTTAAACCTTTGAATTCCAGATTCTTTCCCTACCTCCCTCATCACTCACAACTCATAGGTTGTACATGTGTAGCTATGCAAAACATTTCCATAGTGGATATTTTGTGAAAGACTGACTATATTTCCCTCCATTCCACCCCACCCCCCACTTATGCTATTCTCTACTTTGACCCTGTCCCTTTTCAAAAGTGGGTGCTTCCAACTTCCTTCCTCCCCAGCCTGCCCTCCCTTCCACCATCCGCCCTCTCATCCCCTTTCCCCCTGCTCTCCTATAGGGTGGGATACCCTATTTAGTATGTATGTCATTCCCTCCCTAAGCCAAATTCATTGAGAATAAGGTTGACTCATTCCCTTTTGCCTTCCTGTTCTTCCCCTCCATTGTAACCATTTTCCCTTGCCTCTTCTATATGAGATAATTTACCCCATTCTATCTATCCCCATCACCTCTCCTTATATTCCTCTCTCACCTCTTAATTTAACCTTTTAAGTAGCATTCCTTCCTATTCAACTGGTCCTGTACCCTCTGTCTATGTATACCTGTACACATATATACACATAAATATGTATCCATATGCCCATATGCCCTCCTATATAGACACATTTCTATTCCCTTCAACAATTCTCATACTGAGAAAAGTTTCATAAGTTACAATTATCATTTTTCCATGTAGGAATGTAAGTAGTTCAACTTTGATTAGTTCCTTATAATTTCCTTTCCCTGTTTACCTTGTCATGCTTTTCTTGCTTCTTGTGTCTGAATGTCAAATTTTCTATTCAGCTCTGGTTTTTTCATCAAGAATGCTTGAAAGTCCTCTATTCCATTAAGTAACCATATTTTCCCCTGAAATATGATAATCAGTTTTTCTGGGAAGGTGATTCTTGGTTTTAATCTCAGCTCCTTTGACCTCTGGAATATCATATTCCAAGCCTTTCAATCCCTCAGTGTAGAAGCTGCCAGATTCTGGGTAATCCTGATTGTGTTTCCACAATATTCAAATTGTTTCTTCATGGATGCTTGTAATATTTTCTCCTTGATCTGGGAACTCAGGAACCTGGCTATAATATTCCTAAGAGTTTTCTTTTTGGGATCTTTTTTAGGAGTTGATCAGTGGATTCTTTCAACCACTATTTAGACCTCTGCTTCTAAAACATCAGGGCAATTTTCCTTGAGAATTTCTTGGAGGATGATTTCTAGGTTCTTTTTTTTATCATGGCTTTCAGGTAGTCCAATAATTTTTATATTATCTCACCTGGATCTATTTTCCAGGTCAGTGGTTTTCCCAATGAGATATTTCACATTGCCTTCTATTTTTTCATCTGTTTAATAGTATCTTGATTTCTCATAAAGTCACTAGCTTCCATTTGCTCCAATCTAATTCTGAAGGAATGATTCTCTTCAGTGAGTTTTGAGATTCTTTTTCCATCTGGCAAATTTGGCTTTTTAAGTCATTGTTCTCCTCATTGCCTTTTTGAGCTTCTTTTGCAATTTGAGTTAGTCTATTTTTTAAGCTGTTATTTTCTTCAGTCAGGTTGTTGATTCTCATTTCATAATTTTCTTGCATCATTCTCATTTCTCTTCCCAATTTTTCCTCCACTTCTCTTATTTGGTTTTCAAAATCCTTCTTAAGCTCCTCTATGGCCTGTAAGCAGCTTATTCTTTTCTTGGAAGCTTCTGGTACAGGAATTCTGACTTTGCTGTTTTCCTCCTCTTCCATGCCCTGATCCTTTTGTCCCCAAAAAAGGAATCCAGAGTCGGACCATTATGCTTGCTTTGCTTCCCTCATTTGCTCATGTTGCCACTCAATTACTTGACTTTTGAGCTTTTTGCCACAGTAGAACTCTGCTACCAGAGAGGGGAGCTATGTCCCAATTGCTGAGGTTTTCACAGCTGCTGGAGCTATTAGTTGGGTGACTTCTCTAAAGCCTCTATGCGCTCCGGCAAACTGTTCACACACCCCAGGACCTCTACTCTAGACCACAATTCAGATCCAAGCAGGCTAAAGCAAGAGAAATTACCTCTCAGACTGGTTGCTTAGTCCCCCTCCAAACTGCAGACCAGGAGCTCTGAAGCAGCCATCTGGCAGCAGCTGCACGGCTGTAGTGCCTCAGCTGCTTCTCCATTCAGGGGGTAAAGGTCTGACCACACTCCCAAATTCCCAGTTCACAAGGCACTCACTTCTCACTTTGTCCTTATCATCTATGGGTTGATGATTCTGGAAACTGCCACAGCTGCTGGTGATCTTAGGTCCCCCCAGCCAGCTGCTAGCTGTGGCCACCCTGAGGCTAAAACCTCTGGCTCACACAGGGCTGGGCTCAGCTCCCAACAAGCTGCCCTGGTGGCTTCCTGCCGGCCTGCCAGGCTGTCTTCATCAGGCGGTTAGCTTCTCTATGTCATTTTGTGGGTTCTGTACCTCCAAAGTTTGCAAAAAAGAGTGTAGTTAGTAAAAGAATGTAAAGGGAATCATCTCATTTCTGGGGTTACAAACTTTTAGATTACTTTAGTATTTGACAGATGAATTCTACCTTTTTTTCTGAGGATCTGAGACTCTTCCAGGGTATATTTTTTAAATGGTTGCCATAATATAATGGAAAAAGAATTATATTTAGAATTCCAAGTCTGCTACATATAACCTATGTAACCTTTCCTATTTGTAAAAGGGAGAAGAGAAGTTTAGACTTGATGATCTCTAAGGTCCCATTCAGTGCTTAATCCTATGATCCTACCTTGTCATATATGCTTTATAAATTGTTGCTGCACAGTCATGCCCAATTCTTTGTGACCCCATTGGGGGTTTGCTTAGTAAAGATACTGGCGTGGTTTGCCATTTTTTTTCAGCTCACTTCATAGATGAGGAAACTGAAACAAACAGTGTTAAGTGACTTGCTCAGGATCATACAGCTTAGTAAGTATCTTAGGGCAGATTTTAACACAGAGCCACTTGACTAAAGGCCTGTCACTCTAGCCACACTGCTACCTTGAAAATAGAAAGGACACAAATGTTTTTTTTTGTTCCTTCACTCAAAGCTTCCCTATTCTTCAAAAGCCATTTTAAGAAGCCTTCTCTTATCTCATCCCACAATATCTTTCCTTCCTTGAGCCCTCATAGTATTTACAATCTTTAAGGCACAAGTGATCACCTCATCATTCATTGTCTTTTATTACTTCCTCACTATTTCCTGTGAATTATCTTGTCTTGTGGAGATTGTCTCTTACACTTCATTTCATCCCTCAACATAGCAACTAGTTAAAGGAAGGCAATTTATGTGCATTGCCATAAACTATATGCAAAGACTTTGTGAATGCTTAAAAGTGACAAGTATTAGCTTATGCTGCTCTATCATTCCATTTATTCTTTCATGGAAACACTTTTGTATTATAACTGGTAGAAATAAATAATGGAAGAACTAGTTTTCACAATCTGAAAAGTGAAGTTCACATGGTAATTGTTCTCCCAACAATTTAAAAAAGCTGTGCCAGGAATTAGGAGATATGCAGATAAATAAAATAGCATCTTTGCCCCCAGAGAGCTTACAATCTAGTAGGGGAGATAGCACACCATTTGCTGTTGTTTGTGCTTCATTCTCAAAGAGGGCCATGACATCAGGAAGGTGATGACATGACTTGCATATAAATGGGATTTAAGTGAGAGAGGACTGTGCAAAGTCACCAGCCTCACTTTATACTCTGAAGCCACCTGGGTCCAATGGCAAGACATAGATCAAGATGACTGGAGATGGCCCCAGATGTGGTGGGAGACCTTGACCTTTTTAAGCAAAGGTCTTTCTAAGTTCTCACTTTGACTAAGGCAACACCCATTAAGTGATTGAGGCTGGTTGTTGTTATTGTTGTTTGTCCTTCTTTCCAACTCCAATCTACAGTTACATGAGTGATATGCTCTGCCTCTCCCCTTTGCCGTCTCCTCCCCCATGTTGCCAGCCTTACATCACCATCCAGTCCCCTGCTCCCATATCATTTGCCTCTGTACCTCTTTCACTTTTGGGATGTAGTTCATGTTCAGGGAGGACTAATATCTCTGTTGTGAAGGTTACTGAGTCCTTTTCAGGGCTGCTTTCTACCTTTGGTGTTTACCTGATCCACCTAACTCTCACCTATGGCTCCAAGAAGCTATAGTACATGCCACAGCTATACCCCAGTAAACTGTTTTGGCACATGGGCTAAAGCAGGTTGAGGGTAGCCAAGGGGTTTCAAACCTGTCAGTGAGGTAGGGGGGTGTCTAATCCAAGCATGTGAAGACTTTCTGTGGTGGAATTGGTGGAAGAGAACAATTTGTTCCAATGGACGTGAAGGCAGTTGAAGTAGGTGCTATGGAGCACTTAAAGCTTGGCTAGACTTGGAAAATGCCAAGGTATCCACATATCTCAAGCAATCACCAGTCATCCTGACTCTCTTCTGCCACTGAACTGTGAAGACTCTGGAAGAGAAAATGAAGCACAGCAATAAAGACAATGAGACATGGGGCAGGTAGGTGGCACAGTGAATAGAGCACCAGCCCTGAAATCAGAAGGACCTGAGTTCAAATCTGGCCTCAGACACTTGACACACTAGCCATGTGACCTTGGGCAAATCACTTAACCCCAACTGTTCTCCAAAAAGAAAAAAAAGACAATGAGACATGAATTAGAGTAATATGTAGTAGGAGTGGAAAAGAGGAGAAATATTCAAGAATATTTCAGGTGTCGGGGCGGCCAGATGGCGCAGTGAGTAAGAGCACCAGCCCCAGAGTCGAGAGACCTGGGATCGGTCCCGGGTTCAGATGCTTAACACCCACACAAAAATAACTGGCCATGTAACCTTGAGCAAGTTACTTAACCCCGATTGCTTTAAAAAAAAAAGAATATTTCATGTGTGAAACTGGCTAGTTTTGACAACTAGTGAGGAAAAGAGTATATTAAAAAAAATGACTCAGATTTAGAACATGGGTGATTTGGAGAAGGATGGGACTATTAATAGAAAGAAAGAAGTAAAAAAAAAAGAAGGGAGATTTGAGGAAAGGAGAATAATTTCAGTTTAGGAATTATTGAGTTTGAAGAGATGTCTTACAAGCACTTGGAAATGGCACTTAGGAGTAAAGTTGAGGATGGAAATGAGATTTGGCAAAGAGATTTTAGTTGAAGTTATGGAAGTTGATGAGGTCACTAAGTGGGATAACAGAAAAAAGACATAGAAAAGAGCCTTGAGAAGCAAGTACATTAAATTGGTGAGTAGAATAAGAAGAGTCCACAAAGAAGAAAATGAAAGTATTGTGAGAGCTAAGGGTAAAACAATTCAGTTAAACTTTTATTAGATACTTACTAGAACCAGGCAATGTACTAAGGGAAAAACACTGTCCCTACCCTCAAAGAAACCACATTCTAACTTTTGTAAGGGGAGAGGCAATATGTAAATAAAAATGTACATTAAAGATATATACACAGTCGATTGTAATCTCAGAGAAAATTGGTGGTAAGGAGAGAGGGCAGAAGAAATGGACCTGGGAAAGGCTTCCTGTAGAAGGTGGAATTTGAACTAATCTTGAAAGAAGCTAGCAAAGTTAAGAGGTAAGAATAAGCTGGAAGAGATTTTCAGGTATGAGGTATAGCCTAGTTGTTAGATTATATAGAACACAAGGAGGGGAGTAATGTGTAAGAAAACTAGAAAGGTAGAGAGGGACCAGGTTGTGCAGACCAACCAATATCAAAAATGAGGTTTTATATTTGATCCTGGAGGCAATGGGGAACCACTGTAATTTACTGAGTTGGAAGAGGGGAAGCAGAAGGGGGCAGTGGTTAACATAATCTTACACTTCTGGGAACTTACGTTGGTAGCAGTATCTAAGAAGACTGGAATAGGAAGAAACATGAGGTAGGAAATCATTCAGGAGGCTACTATGATAATCTAGGCAAGAGTTAATCAGGGTTGAACTAGGATAGGGCCTGTGTGAGCAAAGAAAAGGGGAAAATAGAACATATTCCAGGAATGTTGTAAAAAAAAATGTTGTACAAGGCTTTTGCAATAGATTGGATATGGGGGGTGAGTGTGAGTGAGGAGTTGAGGATGAAGATGTGGTTGCAATCCTGGGTTACTGACAGGATGATAGAACCTTTGACACTAGTAGGAAAATTTGGAAGATCAGAGGAGGTAGGGGAAATAATGAGTTCTGTTTTAGAAATGTTAAGATTGAGATACCCGTGAGACATCTAGTTTATGATATCCAAAAGGCAGTTGGTAATGAATGACTGGAGCTTAGAAAAGATACTAAGGCAAGATACATGAATCTTGGAATGATTTGGCAGAGAGATGATATTGAACTCATGGATACTGATGAGATCACCAAGAAAGACAGTTTAGAGGGAGCAGAAAAGAGGGTCCAGGTTGAAGTATTGGAGAATACCCACAGTAAGTGGATATAATGCAGCTAAAGATCCAACAGTGGAGACTGGGAAGTGGACAAACAGGTAGAAGGACAATCGGGGGGAAGACCAGTGTTACAAGAACCAAAAGTAGAGAGAATATCCAAGAAGAAAGGATTATCAACAGTGTCAAAGGCTGAATAGACGCTAAAAAGGATAAAGACTGAGAGAAGGTCCTTAGGTTTGAAGATTAAGAAATCACCAGTCACCTTGAAGACGGCAGTTTCATTCGAATAAGATTGGAATCCAGATTGAAGTGGGTTGAGAAAAGAGTGAGAAAATGGAGAAATATAGAGTAGATGGCTTTCTCCACTGGTTTAACAGTGAAGAGGAAGAAAGATATCAGAAAATAAGTAGCAGGTATAGTTGGATCAAGTTAAGTTTTTTTGCTTTGTGTTTTTTGTTTGTTTTTTAAGGATGGAGGATATTGGGTTCTCTTGTAGGTAGCAAGGAAGGAGCCATTACCTAGGTAGATCTAAAAATTACAAATAAAGTAGTGGTAAGGAGGGATAATTCAATAGAAAAAATAGTAGGGTATGGTATAAAAGATGCATGTGGGAGAGGGTGACCTTTGCAAGTAGATTCATAAACCCCCTCATTAAAGACTAAAGTGAAGAATTGGTTAGAAGGAAAGAAAGATGTCTCAGTGACGAGAGATAAGGAGAGGGCGGAAAAAAGAGAACACAGAGAAAGAGATCAGTGCAATACCATGGAAACAAAGATAGTAAGGACTACTTTTTTTAAAAGAAAGCCATAAGATTGGGTGATTCTGAGCTGAACTTAAGAATAGGAGGCAAGAAAAAATGCAGTTTTTTTTCCAATTTAGACATGAAACAGAGGAATAAAAGGAATATCCAAGAGAAATAAGAGAATATTACATAACAGAGAATACTACAGTTATAACAATCCCTACCTGTGTTTATGTATGCATGGGTGTGATTACACTTTTCATTGATATTATTGCTAGCTTCATATTTATACTTTTTTTCATTTACACATAAAATCTCATGTATTAGCTCTGGGAAAGTTTCACAAAATGAATAAATTGATGTAAGATGAGAGTAATCTTTCCCCTGAAAGTTTTTAGGAACAAATTATATTTTATTAAAAATGAATTCACTTCAATGGATACTTCTAAACAGTCTATGACATTAAAAAGTAAAAAAGTAACATGATCTCATGCTCGTGCTTAAATGTCAAACTCAATTACTCACTGAAAGTTCACTTATACAATCACTTCACACTTTAAAAAAGTATGCAAGCCAAGAAAAATACCAAAATACCTCATAAAAAAAACCAGTTGGCCATTTTGTAAGAATTTATCTCTGTTCTTGCATCCTCAACTGAATAGACTGATTAAAACTCAGGTTTTACATGACATGCCATCAGTCTTGGGATATATCACCAGATTTTTAAGTATAAAAATGAAGACTCTGGGGGGTATTTTAGTTACTTTTGCTTCATGTAAGAAAAGGAAAGAAAAAGAATATCATCTGTTTTCACTAGATGCTGAAACTCAACCCTATTGTGTAGAGAGATTGCTCTTAAACTCGATGAAAAGGAGCAAGTTAAAGGTCATATCCTATAATGCACTATAAAATCCTATGATGAAATCCATCCTAAATACATGCAGAGGCCCATAACTATCTTTGTTTGTGGACAAAAAGGGAAAGATTTATTTTATGGCTGAAAAAGGTCAGAACATTTTTCAAGCTAAATCTACCACAAAGTGTCTATAATCCTAATAAGGAGGTTTATTAACAAGGGTTGTGAAAACTTGTGGCCTTGGGGCTTTTAGCCATCTTCACTGAATCCCATCACCAAGAAGCTGATACAATCAATTGTGTGCAAAATCTTGCAAGCCAAAAAACAATTGTATTAAAAAATGTAACGTGAAAATAAAGTTGCTGTTCTACTTTTTTGTATTATTAATAAACAAGTAAAGGTGAAAATCTTTCAAATTTTAAAATCTTTCAAAAGATTGATGTAAACTACCCTTCTTCATCAAATCAAGATTTGCAAACCATGACTAGTAGTTGAGACAAAGTTGAAAGTGGCATTGAAACAGCCCTCCTACTTTGTCCAAGGTCTGTTGACAGCACAAATGGCTGAAGAAAATGTATATACTGCTATGAATTAGATAGTGATAAGGCAAGGAAGAGATCAGTTTCTTTTTTTCTGTGGCAGAACTTGCTTTATTTTTTTAATTTAATTTATTTTTTGTAACATTTTAAGTTCCAAACCATCTAACCTCCCTTCTTCCCCACCCTGCACTAGAGGACACTATTTGAGATAGATAGATAGATAGATAGATAGATAGATAGATAGATAGATAGATAGATAGATAGATAGACAGACAGATAGAGATATCTGTGCCAAATAGGGACATGTATGTGGTATTTATATTTATATGGCACATATGTATATGTAGTATGTGTATATCTGCATGTATATTTATATGCGTATGTGTTTATATAGACATATAAAACCATACCATGAATACTTCTATTTTTCAGTTCTTTGTCTGGAGGTGGATAGTGTCTTCCTTCACAGGTCTTTTGTAGTTGATTTGAGTATTTATAATACTCAGAATAACTTCATTGCTTACACTTGCTTCTTCAAACAATATTACCATTACTGTATACAATGTTTTCTTGGTTCTGATTATTTCACTCTTTGTTATTTTGTACAAATCCTTTCAAGGACCAATTTCTTTCCTAAAGAGTTCTTCACTGCACTGGAGGCTATTCTGTGATCTTGATATCCTTTCTAGTGCCACTCTGTACAAAAGGTTCTTCTAAATAAATGCTTGTTAATTAATCAAATTCCTTCTAATAGTGTTGTCTCCCTTCTGAAATTACTTATATTTTACTCTGTATCTTCCAACTCTATACCCATTATATTCTTTCCAGTAGAAAGTAAGTTCCTTAAGGACTTGTTTCAGGTTTTCTTTTTGTTTGTTTTTTGTCTTTGTAATCCCAGTATATTCCTTGTGCACAGTAAGCCCTTAATAAATGTAAATGTTTATTTCATTTTTAGGAGGTGGGGTCTAGACCTGTGATTTCTTTGATGTAGAAAACTCCTGGTGAGAAAACTAACAATGTAGATTGGCAACACTTATATAACTGAAGAAAGCTTCCTGGAGCACTGAAAGGTTAAGTGACTTGCCCAACAGTGCTCACAAAGCCAGTATGTATCAGAGGCAGCACTTAAACCTAGCTTTCGAGATACTGAGTCCAGCTCTTTGACATATCCTATTTCCTTTCTAATTATAAATAATAAATGCTTGCTGAATTAAATTTCAAACCCTACTGCCATGTTTTCTCTGTCAGATCCAGAGATTTTTATTTTTTCAGGAAGAGACACAGGTAAAGGGAAGTGAAGTTCAACCTTTTTTTTTTTTTTTCCGGAGGTGATAACCTTATATATTGTTATGAGGCTTAACAAATTAAATCAACTTTTTCTTCCCCTGAGTACCTGAAGACCTATCCAGAAGCATTCTACTGATGCCCTAGGGTTTGGAAAGAGCTCTAGATTTGGAATCAAAGGACCTGGATTCTAATCCTCCAATGTGCAATTTCACCTCTCTGTGTGACCTTGGGCAAGTCATTCCATCACCTCCATAGACCTTGACTTCCCCATCTGTAAAATGAAGAAACTAGACTAGGTAGTCTCAAGACCCTTCAGCTATAAAATCTATGATCTTTTTATGTCTTTTTCTTTTATATCTACCTCATCAGCTGCTAGACACTGACCAAGTATCAGACAGGAGAATCCTGCTGACACTCTGAAAGAAAGAAACTCTCAGCCAGAATAAGAAGGTTCATCAGGCTCAGAGATACCTTAGGATTGGGGAGGGAGTCTAAGTGCAATATAGTAAGGCTGGAAAGTAGAGACAACTGATCAACCAGACAAGAAAGCCAGAGAATAAGACCTGACAGGAAGAAAAAAAATGAAAATGCCAGGAGGTAGATGGTTCATTTGCCAAATGGGTGAGTGACTAGACTCTATTTGAATAAGTTGGTATTCGTGCTGACAAGAAACAGAACTAAATGGGCTTAGAAATTTACTTTTACAGTTAACTGAAAAGAAAAACTAGTAATTCAAATCAAGAAAGTCATTTACTGACTAATACAATGATCCAAGACAATTCTGAAGGATTCATGACGAAAAATGCTATCCACCTCAAGAAAAAGAACTGAAAAACTGTAAGGGCAGATTAAAATGATATATTTTTTTAACTTTTTTGTCTTGCTTTTCTATTTTGCAGCATAGCTAATATGGAAATATGCTTTGCATGATTTCACATGTATAATTGATATGTTGTTTGCCTTCTTAGTGGGTTGGAGAGGAACTGGAGAGAGGAAGACAATTCAAAACTCAATTTAAAAAAAAAGAATGTTAAAAAATAATTTCCAAAGAAAAAAAATAGAAAAAGAATCAACACAAAAAAGAAAGCTATTTAAACAAAACAGGAAAATATGGTTCACATAGATACAAGAGAGAAAACTGTACTCAAAAACAAATACAAAATATCTACAGAGTAAATATGAGATAATTTATGGTAAGACACCCCTGTCAATTGGCTGACAAAATCAGATATAAAGTGTTAGAGGTGTCCCCAATAGTAATAGCATCCAGGGCTCTCTAGTCACAGGAGAATTGCAATCTCTCTTCCTCACCCTCTTTTGTCACTTCCTCCCTGTCTCCCTACTCTTTTCCCCCCAACTCCTTTCTTTCCTTTCCCTCCCCCTCCCTTCTTTTTTCCCTTTTTCTCTGCCTTCCTTTTCTTTTACTCCCTTTCCCTATTCCAGGACTCCAGTGTGGGGAGTGAATATAAGAGCAAGATGAAACACTTATTTTTGTTCTATGGGTATTTTTAGAGACTGACACGTAGTTATCATATTTGAACTAGTCAATGAGCATATCCAACTATCTGGAATTGGGTCTCCTGAAATTCCATTGACTTCATGATCAATATAGGCTTTGTTGGAGAAATTTCTCTGCCTCAACAATGCTAAAAAATAGAAATAAAAAATAATTCAGAGTCTATGTAGTAAAATTGGAATTCTATCTTGGAATTTTACCATGAATTATGATTGGAAGTGGCATATACTTCAACAATGTACCTGACAGTGCTAGGAAGAGAATGACATCTTCTTTAAGACCCAAATAATGACTAAATTAAATACTGTCATGGCAAGCAAACAAGTACTTAGTGCCTTGTTTCAGTTGAACCTTGCCCTTGATTATATCAAGTCTTTGTTAAGAAACAGAACTTGTGGGTTGGCCAGTTGGCACAGTGAGCAAGAGCACTGGCCCCAGCATCGGGAGACCCAGGATCAGTTCCAGCCTCAGATACTTGGCACCCACACAAAAAATAACTGGCCATGTAATCTTGAGCAAGTTACTTAACCCCAATTGCTTATTAAAAAAAGAGAAAGAAAAAAGAGAACTTGTGAAATTCACAGTGGGAGGAACTTGCTGATCAACAGGAAGGGCTGGAACAGGGAGGAGCTAATGACGATATATAAGGAGAAGTCCAAGCTGGGAGAGAGCAGAACTGAGAAGGGGAATGGTTGTGGAGACCAGCATTTGTTTGTCTGTTCTGTCTATGTTGATTTTTGTTTTTGATAGTTTGTACAGAAGCCCTGGGACCTTGCTGGAAGCCCTGAAAGAGGATTTTCCTGTTGTCTGTTTACAGAAGTCCTGGAGGAGGGTTTCAGAGATCCTGGGACCATACTGATGATGTGGGTTGAGTTCTCAGACCTTGTTGGTGGGTCTGTGTTAATTTCACAGGCAGATAGTGAATTGATGATGGTGCCAGCAATGTTCATGAATGTTATTGTGGCTCTGTTAAGCTTTGTCTTCCCAGAAACAGAAACTGCAAAGGACTTGAGGTAGACTGGACACTTTGAGCTTCAATATGGGAACTGGATGAGGAGGTGGATGAGGAGCTAAGAGCTGCCTACCTGTGAATCCAGGTGACAGGTAAATTCGGGGAGGAGCTGGACCCATGGAAGAAGAACCATGGAATTTGTGAGCCAGCCTCAAGTCAAGTTGAAAAGACCTCTCCTTGGGTACTTAGTGCTGACTGAAAAGACCATGATTTACTATGGCCTAGGGATAGGAGAACTTTGTACTCTATAACCTTGTTCCTCTTAAGGATGATTGAGTTAAGGATGATTGGAAACTAATCCCCAATTAAGAAGAAAGAAGACTTTTTTACTAAGAGATTAAGACAATGTGACCTAGGGGTGGAGAACTTTGACCTTTGTACTTTGTGTTCCTTAAGGAGGCTTACTCCTTAAGGATGATTGAGTTAAGGATTTACTGAATGCTATCTTTTGCTTAAAACTATGTAGCCACTTCGGTGAAAACTATGTGGCCACTTTAGTGATAAGTTGTTATGTTATAACATTGTTAATATTGTACTTGGATTTCTGTGAATGGTTTGCTTTAATTTACTGCTGAATAAAATAGAAAATTCACTCTACTATGTGATCAGAATCTTAGATCTATCCACAGCAGCAGTCCTCTGGAAAGCTATTCAGGCTTGGCTTTACAAATACTAATAGTCAGTGGATGCACAATCCTGCCAGAAAGCGGAAGAGTGGGTTCTACTCAGTCTAAATACTACAAACTCTTCTTCCACCCCCTGGAAATACAAAGGTTTGGTTACCTAATCAGTGTTCTGAACTAAAGAGGATTTGTTTTGACCAGCATGAACTGATCTGAGGTTAGTAATCAATCCTTTATTGCTCTGAAACAGAAGTAAAGCCATATATAACAGCAATAGCTTAAAATCAGGAAGATTATTCTTGAGGTCAGGACAATGTGGGATATGGGATAAGATAACATGAAGAATGTTTAGTTTGGGGATCAGAGGGTACTCTCAAAGACCCCTTACTCATAGTGGCAGAGAAGGTTATATCATGGGTGAAACCTTCTTTGAGTAGAATTCTCTGCCTGGTTAATAGTTAAAGACTAGATCATGGGTAAATAATCTGTGGCCTCAAAGCCACAAGTGACCTCCAAGATCCTTGGGTATGGTCTTTTGACTGGATCCAAGTTTTATAGAACAAATCCTTTTATTAAGAGGATTTGTTTTGGGAATTTTGAATTCAGTCTAAGGACCACACTTGAGGACCTAAAGGACATGTGGCCTGAAGGTCATCGGTTCCCCACCCCTGGACCAGAACTATTAAAAATGAAGCTGAATTGTTACATTATCTATCATGAAACAGGCTCCTGGTAGGTAGGCTGGAAGGATACTGGAAGATCAACTGCAACTTCAATAATTACTCAAGCAAGGATTCAATATGCACTAATTACTGGGATCAATATAGCCATGTTCCACTGGGCTAAATCCCCATGGATGGACAAACCCTTTAAAAGTTGATTCACCACAACAGGGGCAACAGTTTTAAGTGATAACAAGATCTAGAAGAAGTTGCTTTACTCTACAACATTCCTTTGATCCTATTGAATTTTATCATCTTGGATCTAATTGAAAAGTAGAAGTGTCAAAAGCATTAGAGCAGCTGAAGCATCTGCACCACATTGTCCAAAATGGGATCAATTACTATGAATTAGAAGGCGGCCCAAGATTAAAAAAAATGTAATCAAAGACACTTTTACCCAGCCCATGGGGATTCTCTAGAGGTAAAAATCTAAAAATATCTAGATACACATAACCAAATTAGAACAACGTAGTTCTATGAGTTCTTACCTCTATTGATTTCCAATATTCTCTGTGGTCATAGATTATGGCATACTTCCTATTTCCATAACTACCGCAATATTGATTCTTCCATGAACAAACTTTTATGATTCCTCAGATAATCAACATAAACAGCCAGATCCTTTTCTCTTCCCTGGTCCCCATCTCCCAATTCCCCAGATGCAAGTCACACACTTACACAGAATTTAAACTCCAGATGAAATTGCACCCATTGCCTTTGGTTTCCAATCATTTAAGAGTAGACTTGAATGCCACAACTATCCAGCCAGCTCTTTACATTATGGCACAGTTTGTTTATTTGTTTGTTTGTTTTTTAAACTAAACAGCAAACAAAAGTACCAGATGAAGGGTCTAAAGTCGCGTTGAAACTGTAGCTCTCTGAAAGGAGATCGAAAACTACTCTTTGCAAAGAATGTATGACATAAAGATTATTATCTATAACCACAGATTCTAGGAAGCAGATTTCCAAAGAAGTAAGAGTTCCTTCTGCAGAATAGAAGACAATATTTATTTACACTGCATTAGCAGCTAGAACAGCCATCAGCATATGAGGTTTAATTGATACAAGATGTTGATTTTGGAAAATCTGCACATAAAAAAAAGGATGCTGTTGTAAGATATATTTTTTAAACTGATTATAGAAGAAGAGAAAGGGTGTGTTCACAATATCTTTTGAGTATCCAAGGGACAAAGAAAAGCACTAAGAAAAGTTGTCAAAAGTCTTTTAATATAAAATATGCCTGCTGACCTTGGCAGTAACTATTTATACATAATAGGAAACTTTAATGGAGGCCTGTAGAGTCTGTCCAGCTTGACACGTGTTATCAATAACATGAAAATGATTAAATTGGCATTTGTAGATCCTGGCCTTGCAGTTACACTATTAAAACAACTCACTCCAAACTGGTTTGACTTTCATGGTCTCAAGTTCACTCATTATGCATGTACCTTTCCAAAGTGAGACAGATGTCTCCAAAATGAGTCAAATTATCTAAGTATCTAATTGTTTTTGATTCTGTAACTTAAATGAACAAATGATTATGCAGCCATTCAACACATCATTATTTCCTGGGGAAAAAATATCGTCTATTGGCAGAAACATACGTCAGTCTATGTTACGGCCAACTTGGGAAACTATTAAAATGTTATGTTGATACCTTGCATGTAATGTGGGCAAAACACAAAGAAAATCTAAATTCTAATATCAGAAACACTAAATTTTAATTAGCTAGAAAACAAGTGGTTGTGTTGTGATATATTTTTCTATTTGTCACTATTCTGAAATCAATAAATTTATATATCCTACAAGTTCATTATCTAATCCATGTAACATTTATACTACATAACAATAAAAGTCATTTGGTGGTCAATATGACATCAAAAGCATTTTTACTAAAACTGGAGGATTTTTGTACATTAAGACAAATGTGGTAGGGCTTTTGGGAACATTTTGTTATTGCTATTTTTCTTCTCTACCTTTTTTTCTTCTTTAATTTACTTTTTTTTTTTTGGAGCAGGAAGGGCAGGGCAATTTTGGTTAAGTGACTTGCCTAAGGTCACACGGCTAGTAAGTGTTAAGTGTCTATGGCTGGATTTGAACTCAGGTCCTCCTGACTCCAGGGCTGGTGCTCTATACACTGCACCACCTAGTTGCCCCTCTTTTTTTACTTTTCAACATTCATTTCCATAAAATTTAGAGTTTTAAATTTTTTCCCTCTCCTTCCCCTTCCCTCTCCCCAAGAGGGCATGCAATCTGATACAGGCTCTACATGTATATTCAAATTAAATATATTTTCAAATTAGTCATGTTGTAAAGAATTAGTTTTTCTACCTTTTAATCTCATGTTTGCAATATACTATAATGGTAAGGAAATTTGAAGATCTTCCCTGCATCCTTAATAGGCCTAGGGAATTTGAAGATGTTCCCTGTCCCTTAATGGGCCTCACTTGGAGCCCAACACGAGAAACTTGCTTAGGAGAGGCTTCTTTTTCAGGAAAGCCCACACTTTTTGTTACTTTGTAATTAGGCAGTGGTCACAAAGGGTGTGATGTCCTCTGACCCTGAAGAACGGTGTGTGTGTGTGTGTGTGTGTGTGTGTGTGTGTGTGTGTGTGTGTG
>NW_027187295.1:5494498-5546048 GCF_028583685.1 Petaurus breviceps papuanus | reverse complement strand
GTGTGTGTGTGTGTGTGTGTGTGTGTGTGTGTGTGTGTGTGTGTGTGTATCTTGAGGTGAGGTTTTGCTTTGGGGCTCACTCATGGGAAGAATTATGTGATTTGGCCATATAAGACTTTGGGTAGCCATTAGGGCCCCTGGCTCTGAAAACCCAGATGCTGGTGCTTTTCTATCTAGTAACCAACTATGTATGTATGCAATGGTCAGACAGTTAGAAGCCCTGTCTATTGGTCTGTTGATTTGTGTTATTTTCTCTATCTATATTTTTTGTCAGCTTGTAATTTCTGTTTGTATTTTCTCTGAAGTCCAGAATGCTGACTTTTCCCCCTGAACTAAGTAAATGATATATATGTTTGACTAAAGTAAGACTGTTAACCCTTTTTGAGTTGCTTTCCTTTAGAAAAACAGATCAAAGAACTTGTGCTAGCAACCATCCTGGGTATGATAGGGAGCTTGTTGTTACATATACCTTCTAGAAACCAGAAATAATTGACAAGCATAATAATAAGAACTCCAGCAATTAAAGTGATCACTTTGTAAACATAATGGTTTGAAAATTATTTTAACTTAGTCCATTAGAAACCCTTTAAAAAAAGGTATTGATAGACAGAACTAGTAAATTCCATATAGGATGGTTAATATTTGAATATGTCAGTGGATCTATAATCTCATCAATATAGGTGTTCCCTTATTAGTACAAATAACAAACCACACATGCCATTTTACTTTAATGGATTTCTATCCATTTTCTTCCATGAATTCTCCATAAAGGATGTACTCAACACAATGTAGATCTTCCTTAAGGTCTCTTCATAGTTTGTAGGAAATAGGACCACATTTTGTGGTCCATTTAAAATCCTTCATTTTACCACTTGATCAGTCTCCTTTTTTCTAATTGTGTTTTACCTAAATAATACCTTTTCAAGATGGTGGAGTAGAAAAAGAACTTCCACGGGGCTCCTGCTTCCACCTTCTCCAATTCATGTAAAAGGTGACTCTGAAAAAACTTTGGAGCTACAGAGCCCACAAAATGACAGAAAGAAGATAACTTCCTGCTGAAGACAGCCTGGGAGGCTGTCAGGAAGGGGCCAGCACAGCATTCTGGAAGCCAAGCCCAGACCCACATGAGCTGAAGGTTTTAGCCTCAGGGTGACCACAACCAGTCTCCAGCTGGAGACACTTCAGATCACCAGCAGCTGTGGTGGTTTTCCAGAATTATCAACCCATAGATGCTAAGAACAAAGTGAGAGGTCAGTGCAGTGTGGACTTTGGGATCTGGTAGCTCAGGAGTGTGGCCCGACCTTTACCCCCTGGAGGGAGAAGCCCCTGAGGTGCCACAGCTGTGCAGATGCCACCACATGGTAGCTGGAACTCCTGGCTTGCAGATTGTAGGGGAACGAAGTAACCAGTCTAAGGGGTAATCGCTCTTGCTTTGGCCTGCTTGGATCTGAATCGTGGTCTAGGGTGGAGGCTCTGGGGTGCATGACCAGTTTGGCAGAGAGCATGTGGAGACTCAGAGAGGGCACCCAACTAACACCTCCAACAGCTGCAAAAACCCCAGTGATTGGAATAAAGCTCCCCTTTTTAGTAGCAGAGCACTACTGTGGCAAAAAGCTCAAAAGTCAAGTAATTGAGTGACACCATGAGTGAGCAAAGGAAGCAAAGCAAGCAGAGAAATCCAACTTTACACTTCTATTTTGGGGACAAAAAGGATTGGGGCATGGAACAGGAGGAAGACAGAAAACTCAGAACTCCTGCACCAGAAACTTCCAAGAAAAGAATAAGCTGGAAAAAAAAAAGAACTGGGGTAGCTAGGTGGCACAGTGAATAGAGCACCATCCCTGGAGTCAGGAGGACCTGAGTTCAAATCCAGCCTCAGACACTTGACACACTTACTAGCCATGTGACCTTGGGCAAGTCACTTAACCACAATTGCCTTCTGAAAAGCAAAAAAGAAAAAGAAAAAGCTGCTTACAGGCCATGAAGGAGCTTAAGAAGGATTTTGAAAACCAAATAAGAGAAGTGGAGGAAAAAATAGAAAGAGAAATGAGAATGATGCAAGAAAATTATGAAATGAGAGTCAACAACCTGACTGAAAAAAATAACACCTTAAAAAATAGACTAAGTCACATGGCAAAAGAGGCTCAAAAAGGCAATAATTAGAAGAATGCCTTAAAAAGCCAAATTTGCCAGATGGAAAAAGAATCTCAAAAGCTCACTGAAGAGAATCATTCCTTCAGAATTTGATTGGAGCAAATGGAAACTAATGACTTTATGAGAAATCAAGATACTCTTAAATAGATTAAAAAAATGAAAAAAAAATAGAAGACAATGTGAAATATCTCACTGAGAAAACCACTGACCTGGAAAACAGATCCAGGAGAGATAATTTTAAAATTATTGGACTACCTGAAAGCCATGATCAAAAAAAGAACCTAGAAATCATCCTCCAAGAAATTCTCAAGGAAAATTGCCCTGATGTTTTAGAACCAGAGGGCAAAATAGAGGTTAAAAGAATCCACTGATTACCTCCTAAAAGAGATCCCAAAAAGAAAATTCCTAGTAATATTATAACCAGGTTCCTGAGTTCCCAGATCAAGGAGAAAATATTACAAGCAGCCAGGAAGAAACAATTTGAATATTATGGAAACACAATCAGGATAACACAGGATCTGGCAGCTTCTATACTGAGGGATCGAAGGGCTTGGAATATGATATTCAAGAGGTCAAAGGAGCTGGGATTATAAACCAAGAATCACCTTCCCAGAAAAACTATCATGTTTCAGGGGAAAATATGGTCACTTAATGGAATAGAGGACTTTCAAGCATTCTTAATGAAAAAACCAGAGCTGAATAGAAAATTTGACATTCAGACACAAGAAGCAAGAGAAGCATGAGAAGGTAAACAGGGAAAAGAAATCATAAGGAACTTATCAAAGTTGAACTATTTACATTCCTACATGGAAAAATGATAATTGTAACTTAGGAAACTTTTCTCAGTATGACAATAGTTGTAGGGAATAGAAATGTGTACATATATGTCTATATAGGAGGATATATGGGCATATGAATACATATGTGAATGTGTGTATATATGTGTACAGGTATACATAGAGGGCACAGGACCAATTTAATAGGAAGGGATGATACTTAAAAGGTGAAATTAAGAGGTAAGAGAGGAATATAATGAGAGGAGATGGGGAGAGACCAAATGGAGCAAACTGTGTCATATAGAAGAGGCAAGGGAAAATGGTTACAATGGAGGGGAAGAACAGGAAGTCAAAAGGGAATGGGTCAACATTATTCTCATTGAATTTGGCTTAGGGAGGGAATGAAATACACACTAAATAGGGTATCTCACTCTACAGGAGAGTAGGGGGAAGGGGATGAGAGGGGGGATGACAGAAGAGAGGGCAGGCTGGGGGCAGGGAAGTTGGAAGCACACACTTTTGAAAAGGGACAGGATCAAAGTAGAGAATAGAGCAAGTGGGAGGTGGGATAGGAGGGAGGGAAATATAGTCAGTCTTTTACAATGTATCCACTATGGAAATGTTTTACATAGTTACACATATACAACCTATATTGAATTGCTTATCTTCCCAGTAAGGGTGGGTGACAAGGGAGGAAGGAAATGAATCTGGAATTCAAAATTTTAAAGTCAAATGTTATATATATAAAATTAATATTAATTTACCTGTAACTGGGAAATAAGATATACAAGGTGGATCTGCTTGCCTCAAGTCACTTCAATTCATACTCCATTCAGGCACCAAAACTATTTTGATCGCATCACACACCCTTGCTCACTCCCCATCCCCTCCCCACTTCACTCAATAAATACCAGTGGCTCCCTTTCACCTGAAGGACTAAATTTTAAAAATTTCTATTTGACTTTAAAAACCTTTCATAACTTAGTCACCTCTACCTTTACAGCTTTCTTACACCTTATTTCCTGCCACATACTCTTCAATCCAGTAAAACCGGCCTTTTTGCTGTTCCATGGGCAAGACACTTCATCTCTCATATTTGGGCACTTTCTCTGGCTGTCCCCTGTGTCTGGGTTCCTCCTCCTCATTTCTACCTCCTGAAGCCTCCTTGGTTTCTTTCAAGTCCCAAATAAAATCTCATATTCTGCAGGAAGCTTTTTCCAACCAACCGCCCCTTATTTCTAGCGCTCTCTCTCTTTTAACCATTTCCTATTTATTATATGTGTATGTGTGCACATATATTACACATTACGTAAATTAGACATCTCTATTAGATTATGATCTCCTAAAGGGCAGGGATGGTCTCTTGCCTCTTTTTGTATCCCCAGAACTTAGCACAATGTTGGTGGATGCTTAACAATGTTTAGTGGCTATCTGACTAGGGAAAGTTGGTCAATCCAAGTTTTAGTTCTATTATCTAATAAGTTATATATTTCAACTTCCTTTGCAGTTTCACATCTTGAATCCAACAAAGCATTAAAATCCTGAAATACAGAACAATAAAATTTTAGAAGGAAGAGAAAAAGGAAGAAATAATAAGCATTTGCTTTCTTCTCCTACTGGCTTAAAACCTCCTCCCCCACCCCATTTCATTTGCTGCCTCCCTACAAACTAAGTCAGTCATTATTTGGGCCATTGTTTATCTCAAGACTCTGTAGAAAGGAATAATTTTTTCTAGACTCCCTTGCCTGAAACTGCCTTCCAGATTCCTAGGGTCTTTGTTTTACCAGTGCTTCTCCAATGCTATTCTTTCCATTCCTTCCCCAAGTGGCTTCTCCTAAGCTACTATGGGCCTCTCCTTAAGTGTCTCCACCTGACCTCTCTTTCCACCATGCCTCTCCCTGAGTTTTCCTCAGGGCTAGGAAGAAGCAAATCAGGATCAGAGTAGGGTGGGGAACAATTTAGGGGAGAGGCCCAGCTGGGTGGAGTGGAGCAAGAAATTGTTTTCAGAACACTCCAAATCCCATGATGTAGGCCAGTGGCTCCCAAAGACTGCATCCAACCCCGTAGTGTATCATGTATGTTGTAAAGACAAATCAAATCAACAAGTATTTTGTAAGTACTACTTATGCAGCTTACAAATCATAATCAGATATTATGATTGACCCAAAGTAGAAACAGGTAAAGACTATGCCGTGTCGAGTGACTTTCACTTAAATTAGCAAGTAGAAAAAAGTTTGTACCCAGTAAGGCAAGGGAGAAGTTAATACCCCAATCCTGTCCTCTTCTTATAATCTCAATTGAGGAGACAAAATGTACAGATAGTAAATGAAGTCACTAGAGAAGGAAAGAAGGCAGCTTAATTGTTGTGTACAAATAAGTATCAGAATGTGTAAAGCATTCTAGTAAGCACTAGTAGCTGCCTGCCTGCCTGCCTGTGGGTGATATTTGTCAGCATCCAACTCAATAAACCAAACTCTAGTCTACAACCTAAAATCAAAAGTCAGAAACTTAGAAGTCTTATCAAAAGGACACAAAAATATATAGGGTCATTGAAATTAGGAGAGCAAGCAAAAGCCAACCTTAATCTTCAAAATCTAAAATAATTTTCATGAAAGCTCCATATACACACAAGCTAAACTTCAACTAAACTTTGAACCTTGAAAATGAGTGATTTTTTTTAATATTATAAGAAAGGTGATGAAGTTTTTCAGGTAGAGATAGAAAGATATCTCCAGTTTTAAAGCTCTCTTGATTCAGTATCCAAATTTAGACTGTCAGTCAATAAGCATTTATTAAACAATTACTATGTGCCAGACACTGTGCTAAGTGCTGAGAATATAAAGAAAGGTAAAAGGTAGTGCAGGCCCTTGAGGAGCTTACAGTCTAATAGGAGAGATGACATGCAAACAACTACCAGCAGACAAACTATTTACAGCATAAATAGAAAGTAGTCAACAGAGGAAAGGCACGAGAGTTGAGAAAGACTAGGTGGTGCAGTAGGTAGAGTGCTGGATCTAAGCTCAGGTAAGACTCATCTTCCTGAATTCAAATCTGGCCTCAGACACTTACTAGCTGAGTGACCCTGGGCAAGTCACTCAAGCCTATCTAGCTCAGTTTTCTTTTCTGTAAAATGAGCTGAAGAAGGCAATCCCCAAATGGGCTCAAGACATGACTGAATAACAACAAGAAAGGTTTCCTTTCTCCTTCTTAGGAGATGGAATTTTAGCTGGGACTTGATAGAAGCCAGGGAAGCCTGGAGGTAGAGATGAGGGAAAGCATCTCATCCATGGGAGATAGGCAGTATGCCTGGAGCCAAAAAAAATGGAGTGTCTTATTCTAGGAACAACAAGGAGGCCAATGTCATTGGATCAATCTATATGCGGAGGCTGTATAAGAAAACTGGAAAGTGGAGAGGGACTGGGTAATGAAGGACACGAAAAGCTGAATAGGAGATTTTTTTACTTGATCCTAGAGGTGATTGAGGATCACTAGAGTTTATTAAGTAGGAGGTGACATGATCACACCTGTGCTTTAAGAAAATTACTTTGGCAGCTAAATGGAAGATGGACTTGAATAAGTCCATCTGTGGGAGAGAGACCAACTAGCAGAATATTGCAACTGTCTAGGCATGAGTTGATGAGGGCCTGTACCCAGTATCAAAGGAGAGTAGGGGGCATGTTGCAAAGGTGAAATCTACAGACCTTGGCAATGAATTAGATATAGAATAGAACCCTAGGAGATGATCCAAGTAAGGTAGATTTTAGTGTGTGTGAGGTAGGTATTTGTGAAGATATTGCTGGCAAGATGCCTTCTTTGTCTGTTTCCCTATAAAGCAAATGGGCACTGGTCAGTGTGTGGGGAACCCTTAGGGTTGAATGCAGAAGATGGAATGCTGTGTGTGCCTTGATTGGCCCCTATCAAGGCTTTGGGGGAAATTTGTGTTTGCCTCAACCAGCCCCCATTGAGTCTTCAGGGGACTTAGGGGAGTACACAATCTATGCCTCTCTTGATTAACCCATTGAGATGTAGGGGTAGTTGCCCCCCCCTTCTTATTGGCCACTGCAAGAAGGGTGCCTAGGGAATGCTGTAGGATCGGTGTTCCCATTATCAGCAACACACACTGAGAAAACTAGAATAGAATAAAGTAAGATTATTAACCCATCTGAAGCTGTCTTCCTGTTCTTCCTGTCTTACAGGTACACACTGTTAGTGGGCATGTTGATCGAGATCCAGCAAATGAGACTCAAAAAGAATGGTCTTATGGGTAGGAGAAGAATCAGGAGAGAGAGTGGCATCCTGAAAATTAAGACAGAAAAGGAATAACAATATTGAAGACTGCAGAGAGGTCAAGCAGGAGAGGATTGAGAATATGCCACTGGATTCAGCAATTAAGAAATCATTAGCAACTTTAGAGGGAGCAGTTTCAGGTAATGATGAGATGGGAAGCCAGTCTTAGAGAGTTGAATGGTAAGAGAGTTAAGACAGGAGAGAGAAGAAACACCTACTGTAGATAGCTTTCTCAAGGAATTGAACAACAGCAACAACAAAACAAAAGGCTGAACTAGTGGTAATTTTAGTATATTTTTTATTTGTTTGTTTTTGCTTTATGGAGGGCAATTGGGGTTAAGTGACTTGCCCAAAGTCACACCAGCTAGTAAGTGTGTCAAGTGTTTGAGGCCAGATTTTGAATTCAGGTCCTCCTGACTTCAGGGCTAGTGCTCTATTCACTGCACCACCTAGCTGCCCCAATTTTACTATATTTTTAATGAAAGGAAAGTTTATGAGAGCTTTCAGTTTTGGTTTTTGGTTTTCTTGACATAAGCAACTGAAAACTAACATTAAACTTCCATGTTAATAGCCAAATCATAAAACTTTAGAATTGGAAGGGGTCTCAGAATTTTGTCTAACACCTGAATACAGGATTGATCATTATCCATTCAATGATGTACTCTATAAATAGTCATTTGGTGCACAGTAACAAGAAATTTTCCACTTCTTAAAAAAAAAATCTTCCTTCTAGGCACAAATCTGTCTGTTAGTTCTTTCTTACATCAGAGAAAACCATTCTCACTTAATTTCTGCCTACTTGGTCCTTATGAGGTTAATTTCAGTTTTCATAATTAAATCATGGAATACATGAACTTCAACATAGGTAAATAAGTAACACTATTTAAAGCTAAAATTTATGTCAATTAATTTCACTGAATAGCTGTTTCAAATTATCCTGGAAAAATGGACTATTTGAGATCTAATCAAGAGCTACTCCATATGGTTGTGATTTGCTATGTAATTTTTCTGGAAACCAAAAATCTTTCAATTAACTTTGCATATACTAAATTTTGTTTTTATCTAAGGATGAAAGCTGAGCATTATGAAATCTAAGCAACATTGTGTAAAATAGCACAATGAAGTAAGTTTGCAAAACAAATACATACTTAAATGAAGTTATATAAGAAGTCTGCTGCAACAATTTTGTTAGGAATACTAACAACAGCCTTCTCTATATGCCCCTTATAAATTGCCAAGATCCTTCACTCCCATTATGAGTTTTTGTTTAGCTTCCACTGTAAACTACATAGAGACCCAAGAGTTGTTACTGAGTGTCCATAGAGAAAAGAAGTTTTCTATGACCTATTTTGCATCACTTGCTACAGTCACACAAAGAAAACACTTCCATTTCATTTTCATCTGTCATTAAAAGTAAAATATGGCTACAGATGTGATCAATTAGCATCATAGGTCACATCAATATAAACTTATTTTTAAGAAAATAAAATAAATAATGAATGTGGCAGTCAGTGGTTCCAAAGTTGTAACATCCTTTTATATTGGTTGAGATTTCAGACTGCATCTAATCTTCTTAGATCAAATATCTAAAGTGAAATAGCATAGAATCTTGTCATGCAAGTTAAGTAGACCATAATGTAAGTTTGTTAAGAAGAGAAACAAAGAAACAAATCTTTTGAAGTCTTGGGATTTCAAAGATCAATTAAAGTGGGGTTCATATGAAATGAATCAGAATACTGGTTAGGTTTAAAATCAGTGCCCTCTAGCCCCAAGCTTTTTGTCCCTGAGTGAATTCCTCTACAGGAATAAATGGGGGGAAGTGGCTGCTAAAGTCAAGCTGACAACAATCAGGTTTAGACTTCCATTATTTCATAACTTGGCTTCTCCTGAGTGAAGTTTGCCAAGGGTCATTTTGTAATCAATACAGAGAGTCACAGAAGACAAAATTCAGGCCATTTGACTCATTCCACTCGTGACTCAAAGAGCATCTAAACTCAGGTTTCCAGCAGGAAAAAGTCAGTTATACCCTACAGAAGTTCAAATCAGGTCTCAGATATTTGGGTCTCTTCACAAATTGTAGATCAAGGAAAAGAGACATCGAATCATTGATAGATAATGTTTTTCTAAATTGCTGAAAGGTTTTGTCATTCATCATATTTGAGAAAGTACTTCAAAGAGTAAGATCATCTGTGTTAGTACAATAAAGCACGATTTTGATAAATCATTTCAAATTGGACTTCTAAAAAATAGCAAGGAAAATAATCATTTTCTCCTTGTAAAATCAAGGCAGCATGATGCAGTGGAAAGAAACTCAGATTTGGAATCAGAGGAGCTCAGTTCCCATCTTACTCTTGCTGCTTACTACCTGTGTGAACTTGAGTGGGTAACAACTTTATTGGACTTCATTTTCCTCACCTGTTAAAAAAAAGGATAAATTACATAACCTCAGAAGTCCCTTCTGGCTCTAAATCTAAGATCCTATGAAATAGTTGGTTTTTTAAAGTAATTTATTTATTTTTCTTCTCAACATTCATTTCCACAAGATTTTGAGTTACAATTTTTTCTCCCTGTCTTTCCCCTACCCCTACCCCAAAATAGCAAGCCCACTGATCACCCCTTCTCCCAATCCATTCTCCCCTATATCCTACCCATCACCCCCCTCCTTCTTTTTCTTGGAGGGCAATTGGGGTTAAGTGACTTGTTCAAGGTCACACGGCTATTTAAGTGTTAAAAGTCAGAGGCCAGATTTGAACCCAGGTCCTCCTGACTCCAGGGCTGGTGCTCTATTCACTGTACCACCTAGTGGCCCCAACCCCCCTAATTTTCTAGCAAGTAAAGACAGACCTCTATACCCCAGTGCCTGTACATCTTATTTCCCAGTTGCATGTAAAAAAATATTTTTTTAAAGCATTTGTTTTTAAAACTTTGAGTTCCAGATTTTTTCCCTTCCTTTCTCCTCACCCACCCCCACTGGGAACACAAGCAATTCAACATAGGTTGTACATGTGCAGTTACCCAAATCATTTCCAGAGTTGTCATACTGTGAAAGACCAACTATATTTCCTTCCATCCTATTCTGCCCCCCTCTTATTCCATTTTCTCCTTTGACCCTATCCCTTTTCAAAAATGTTTGCTTCTAACTACACTCTCCCCCAATCTGCCCTCCCTTCTATCATCCCCCTTCCTATCCCTTACCCACCTATTTTTCTGTAGGCTAAGATACCCAATTGAGTGTGTATGTTATTCCCTCTTTAAGCCAAATTCAATAAGAATAAGGTTGTTCCGTTCCCTTTCACCTTCCTGTTCTTCCCCTCCATTGTAACACTTTTCTCTTGCCTCTTTTATATGAGATAATTTACCCTAATATATTTCCTCCTTTCTCCTTCTCCCAATGAATTCCTCCTTCATCTCTTAATTTTATTTTTTTAGATATCAACCCTTCATATTAAATTCATCCTATGCCCTCTGTCTGTGTATACATGAATATACATATGCCCAAATTCTCATATAAATTTATATACATATATACCCTCTTATACATAAATATATATGTCTGTACACATATATACACATATATTCCCTTCAACTATGCTCATGCTGAGAAAAGTCTTATGAGTTACAATTATCATTTTTTCATGTAGGAATATACATAGTTCAACTTTGATAAGTTTCTTATGATTTCTTTTTCCTGTTTACCTTCTCATGCTTCTCTTGCTTCTTGTATTTGAAAGTCAAATTTTCTGTTCAACTCTGGTTTTTTCATCAAGAATGCTTGAAAATCCCCTATTTCATTGAATGACCATATTTTCCCCTGTAGCATTATGCTCAGTTTTGCTGGGTAGGTGATTCTTGGTTTTAGTCCTAGCTCCTTTGACTTCCAGAATATATATATATTCCAAGCTCTTTGATGCCTTAATGTAGAAGCTGTTACATCTTGTGTTATCCTGATTGTGTTTCCACAATACTCAAATTGTTCCTCCCTGACTGCTTACAGTATTCTCTCCTTGACCCAGAAACTCTTTAATTTGGCTATAATATTCCTAGAAGTTTTCTTTTGGGGATCTTTTTCAAGAGGTGATTTGTGAATTCTTTCAATTTCTATTTTGCCCTCTGATTCTAGAATATCAGGCCAATTTTGCTTGATAATTTCTTGCAAGATAGTGTCTAGTCTCTTTGTTTTATCATGGTTTTCAGGTAGTCGAATAATTTTTAAATTATCTCTCCTGGATCTATTTTCCAGGTTAGTGGTTTTTCCAATGAGATATTTCACATTGCCTTCTATGTTTTCATTTGGACCTGTTTTATAGTATCTTGATCTCTCATAGTTATTAACTTTCTTGCTCCATTCTTATTTTGAAGGAGTTATTCTCTTTAGTGAGTTTTTGAAATTCCTTTTCCATCTGGCAAATTTGGCTTTTTTAAGGCATTCTTCTCCTCACTGGCTTTTTGAGCCTCTTTTGCCATTTGAGTTAGTCTATTTTTTAAGGTGTTATTTTCTTCAGTGTATTTTTGGATCACTTTTAGCAGGCTGTTGACCAGCTTTTCATGATTTTCTTGCATCTTTCTCATTTCTCTTCCCAATTTTTCCTCCACTTCTCTTACTTGATTTTCAAAATCCTTCTTGAGCTCCTCCATGGCTTGCAATCAGTTCATATTTTTCTTGGATGCTTTTGATGCCAGAGTTCTGACTTTGCTGTCTTCCTCCCACTCCATGACTTGATCCTTTTTGTTCCTGAAAAAGGAATCTATTGTTTGATTATGTTTCCTGGGCTTGATCATCTTGCCAGTCAATTACTTGATTTTTGAGTGCTTTGCCACAGTAGAACTCTTGCTTCCTGAATGGAGAGAGCTTCATCCCAAATCATTGGGGTTTTCACAGCTGTTGTAGCTATTAGTTGGGTACCCTCTCTACAGACACTACATGCTCTGGCTCAGTAGTCACACACCCCAGAACTGTGATCCAGATCCAAGCAGGTTGAAGCAAGAGTGATTACCCTCTGAATGGTAGTTTGGTCTCCCTGCAATCTGCAAGCCAAGAGCTCCTGAGGCTGCCATACCTCTGCCACTTCTTGACCTAGAGGCATGGGCCGGACCACACTTTTGGTCCCCTTCTTCCCAGAAAGTTCCCTACTGACCTTTTACTTTCTATTTGGCATTTATGGGTTGATAATTCTGGAAACTGCCACAGCTGCTTGTGATTCTCTCTCCTGAAGTCTACTCTGGACCCACCACTGGTAGGGGCTACCCTGGGGCCAGGAACCACAGGCTCACATGGGACTGTGCTCAGATCCCAGTCTGGTGTGATAGATCCTTCCTGTCAGCCTATTGGGCTTCTTTCAGCAGGAGCTCTGTTTCGCTTTGTCTCTTTGTGGGTTCTGTAGCTCTAAAGTTTGTTTAGAGTCATTTTTTCACATGTATTGGAAGTAATTGGAGGAATGCCCACACCAAGTTTGTGCTTCTACTCTGCCATCTTGGCTCCACCCCCAAAATAGTTGTTTTTTTAAGATTCTAAGGTACCAAAGTATCTAAAATAAAATGTTGCCTTGCTTAGCTTCTTAGTTTAATCATTAGAACCTTTATCCTGGAAGAACTGAGTTGCTAAGAAATTCATTATCTCATTGTGTCTAGATGAGAGCCAAATAGAAAGTAAAACATTCCATCAATTATGCAAATGTTTTATCCTTGTAACACTAAAAATTTGAAAGTACAGGTAGGGCCAGACCTCTTGCTGGTCTCCTTATACAAAAGCTTTGGCTGTCAGGAGAGTCAATTAATGGTTCTTTTTTGTAGGTTCAAGCCAAAGAGAAAGAGAAAACAAAGGAGGACTGAGGAATCCCTTCTCTCTTGGGTCCCTAATGAGTATGCAGTTCTCATTGCAAAGGGATTAGTGGTGATGATTTTATTGAATGTGCTGCCACCAAAAACATCCATAAACCTATTCAATCTATTCAGCCTTTCTTCAGATTCCTTTTCCTAATGCTTTCCTTTCTCCTCTGTAATCCTGTTGCCACTCTCCTCTATGAAGATCATTTCCTTTTCTTCTTTTGGTGTCCTCTTTCTTTCACCAGTTCATCAATTATTTTAAAGTCTTCCTTAAAGATAAAACACATCACAAGGTTGCAGAAACAATCTCTTGTTAACTAGCATCCTTTTTTTCAAGAATAGCTAGTCTGTTGAGTGATTGTTAATAGACAGGCATGTACAAATTCATTTAGGAGCAGAGAGTTGCTGATTAAACAATTGCCTTTCGATCTACAATAATCAAGAAAAAGGAAAGGGTCCCCCCCCTTTGGTGTATTTGTCAGTTTCATAATAATACATTGTTTTCTGTTGAAGTTTCAAACATTTGATACATTCATAACATTGCCCCTAGAGAAGCTGTAGACATATTTAATAGATGTTCCTCCTAGTTTTGCCATGGCTCCTTTCAAGGAGTTTTCAAAGCTCTTTGCTAAAAGCTGCCTAGACACCTACTAGGTCACAAGCCTCAATAAAGGACAGAATCAAGGATTATTCAAAAAAAACCTTTCTTAATGGGAGAATTCAATTCTAATGTCCTCTCAGAAAAGAAAAGGAGATCTAAGTGTAACATGTAAAAGAAGGAACAAGAAATGTAAATCAGAAACAAAAGAACTGAGAAATGGGAAATTTTTGCAAACTTCTCATTGTCCTTTGGCAATTATGTGATAAAAAAAATAGCATGAAACTTCTAATATATTGTCACCCTGCTTTATTATTAGTCCTTTCCATGTACTCTTTATTGCAGCCAAATTAGCCTGCAACCTATTCTATACATATGATATTACATCTCTTGCCTCCAATTCTTTGAGCAAGTTGTTCTCATGTCCAGAACACATTCCCTACCTTCTTCTGCTAAGTAAAATCCCCAGGATTTCACAAAGCAGTTATTAATATTCTCTTCTTCTTAACCTTTATTGTTTTCTTATTGATTCATTTCACCTATGTCTGACTCTTCATGACCCCAGTATCTTGGCAAAGATATTGGAGTGGCTTGCCATTTCTTTCTCCAGCTCATTTTACAGATGAGGAACTGAGGCAAATGGGGTTAAGTGGCTTGCCCAGGATCAAAAAAGTAAATGTCTGAGGCCAAATTCTAACCCATAAGGATGAATCTTCCTGATTCCAAGCCCAGTGCTCTATTCACTGTGACATTTAACTACCCTACTTTGTATATTTGTATGTAAAGGATACATTTCCATCCTCTGACCCCATCTCAATTAACAAGGTGTTCTATGCCCAGATACCATTATCATGTAAGAATACCTCTTTGATTGAGTTATAGAATCAATCATTCAATTAATGATATATACACAAGATTGTCTGAACCTTGAGGTGTAAGCCTATTTAATTTGGTCAAGAAGGAAAAAATCATTGTGGGTCAGCCAAATAATGTAACAGCACCTTTGGGGGGCTTCAAATTGCAGAGAAATTTCAATACCTTCCTAATCCAAAGAGGTCAAAGATTTCAGTTTGGGAGTTGGGGGATTCTAGTTGGAGGCGCATGGCTGAGAGAATTGCGGAGGAAGGGAGTTTCTTTTTTTTCCTCACCTTCTTACACCCATTCACTTTCTCCATCCCCCTCTCCCCCCAATCTGTTACTTTATTGGAGAGACTGGACTAGTAGAAGACAAAATATCAAACCCAAAGCAGATAGAGTCATCTCAAGGACAAAATGGGAACAAATATAGACAGACAAGGAGGCGTAAGGATCGTCACCCATGGAAGGAGGCAGGTTTAAGCAGTGAGACAACTTATGGGGGAGAGAAGTGTTGGCTATGAACTCAATAGTAATAAAGCTTCAGCTGTGCACTCATCAGGGAGATATACCTAAGGAATACTTAATTAAGACACTACAAAGAAGGAAATTTAAAATTAAACAGGAATTATGAGTTATCCTTTTACCAAACATGTGCTTCACCACCCCTGTATTCTGTTAGAGTCCATGTTTCCCATTGACCTTGTGACATTGATTGTGGGAGACAATGCATGGAGCTTTTGTTTAATTTAGTTTGGAGGAGGAGGAGGAGGAGGTATTTTCTACCAAATGGTCTTACTATACCATCTAAGCAAATATTTTACGTTAAAAACTAATTAAGTCTAACTGGCCAGTTTATAATGAGAAGTATACCCATTGAGTCTTATGAGCAACAGTATTAGAAGTCAGACCCTCAGAGTTACCCAACAAACAGAACCCGGAGAAAGCAGTAGTCAGCCAGTGCTCTGAGGGGGACCAACCCATGAGTAACATGGGAAATTGGAGGTATGTGTGTAGCGCCATCTAGAGGGACTGCTACAGTATAAACTTTATATTTATTTAACTATATATTGTATCCATCCTCCTCAGCAGAATATATGCTCCTTGAGGGCAAGAACTATTTAATCTTTCCCTTGGTATCCCCAGGTCCTAACAGAATTCCTTCCACAAACTAGGTACTTAATAAATATTCAGTGAATTGTTCAACTGAGAGCAAATTAGGCAATCTGAGTAAGTAACCTACCTAAGCTAAATATCTATCCAGAATTTCCCTTTATCATGGAAAATTTTCATTTCAAACTTGTCTCTCTTATTTACCCTCAAATTATTTAAAAAAAAAAACATACAAACACTGATGTTTAAAAGGTTTGGGGAGATTTTGCTAGTTGTTTTTTTTTTATTTTAAATGCCTTTCAGCAGTACACAATAGTACTCTCCCTACCCCACCCCCCAAAGATTTCACAATTAGCCATCCATCAATTGAACTACAGCTGATTATGAAATGTAATTCATTGCTGATCAACAGCAAGATGCATTTAAATTTTACTGTATTTGTTGTTTTTAGGAAATTTCAGACACCAAATTACACTGTTCAAAATATAACTTTAACAATGAATATGGGTGTTACTAACATTTCAAAATGATTGATTTATGTTCATGTTAACTACACAAATGACTGAGAAACAACATTTCCTATATATATTTATTTAACCAGATTCAGAGGGAGCCCTTGTTTGTATATTACTGAGAACAAAACCGACTGGGGCACCTCAGAGTAACAATAGAAAGAATGGGACTCTTCCTTTAAAGATAATTTTCTCTCATCAGGAAATTAAATGTTTCTCCTGGCAGCAAGTTAAGTACACAGAGGAATGTAGGCCCACACGTATACCTCTTCAAAGCTAATTACATGAGAGGTTACCCAAGGTTCAGAATAAGGAGGAGGGTCGCCTCAAGAAATTATTTCAACTTTTAATCCATCAAAGAAAAATTTTCTTTGCTCATATAAAATGATTTTATCAAGGTATTGAATCCATTGTAGATAACCCTTTCCTAACATTGCTACATGGGGGGAAAGAACAGCACTTTTTGAACAGGCTCTTTGCGTTGTCATTCCTTTCTGTATTAAGTTGTTATATGCCAAGGAGGTCATGATTTGACGCAAAGTGTATCTGAATCCATATAATAAGGAGTATTATCTTTCAATGCTATTTACTGTACTAGGTGGGTGATGGATTTGAGAGGGTAAATAGACTTTTTTTAAAGGCAAATAAAGTGATTTATGCAGCCCAAAAGAGACTATTGTCTTCACAGAGTTCAGAAAGCACTCCCAAGTCCTTCCTTCCTTACCCAGAGAAGCCAATGGGTAAAGGTTTCCTTGCCTCCTATACTATTTTACAATCCCCTTAATTAAAACATAGATTTAGCTTAACTAGGAAGGAACAGATGTGAGGCTGGCACCATAGAGACATCTAGTGGTCAAAATGAAAAGACATATTCAAATCAGAGTTGATGTTACTGAAATAAGTTTGATAATAAATGAATGAACCACGCTATCAGACATAAAATAAAGACTACTCAATCTCTCTTGCCAGTAAGTAACTTCATACCAATTACCTTTTTCCTATCATGGACACTTAATTTAGGTTTGTCTAGTTGGGGGGAGGGAATTGGGGGGAGAACTGTAATTTCATCAATCTTAAGTCATTTTTATAGGGAAATTCTTCCCAATAATGCCTACCAGGAACTTGTCTGAAACTCAGTAGTCTTAGAATATTTTCTGGGGGTTTTGCAAGGTTAATCATGGTTATACAACTGATTTGTAAAAAGCACAATTTGAACACAGGTCTTCCTGATACCAAGGTCAGTCTTCTATCCCCTATACCATGCCACTTCTCTTCAGCAGTTGAGTATAAATTAAATTTCAAAACTTTTTAATGTCTTTCTGGATGGAGAACCATATGGAGTTTCTAATTCCATTTTAAAATTCCAGAAGGATAAGATTGTAAAGAACCCTGAAGAAAATTTAACTTAACTCCTCTTTTTACAACAAGAATCCAGAGACTGCCAGAAGTTGATACTTGCCTAATATTGTGTGGCTAATCTATTTCAGAACCATGTCTCCATGTCTTCACTCCAGGTGTAGGCTTTCTCAAACTACAATCAGCAATGTCAGTTTATCTTGAATCTTTTGTTCACAACAAAGAGAAATAAATTTCACTTAACCTAGTTCTTTTAAAATTTACTATTCTTAGGGGTGGCCAGGTAGCACAGCGAATAAGAGCTCCAGTGTTGAGATAGATCTGGAGATCGAATCCCGGGCTCAGACACTCAGCACCACACCCAGAAATAACTGGCCGTGTAACCTTGAGCAAGTTGTTTAACCCTGATTGCTTAAAAAAAGAAAATTTACTATTCTTTGAGGTCAACTATTCTAGCCTTTTTCTATCAGTAAATAATCCAAGTAACAGTATGATATCTAATTCCTTCAGAGGGAGAATTTCCCACAGTAAGCAACTCTCATGACTAGAATTTTTATACTGCTTCTTTAAAAAAAAAAAAAAGCATTTTTGTACATAATAGACACTCATTAAGTGTTTATTGGTAATAATATCATGGTATAAAACCTTTTTCCTTTTATTTATAATTTTTGATAAATGTATAAAAAGGCATTTTTCTAAATATTTGAACAAATTCACTGTAAAAAGTACATTGTTTCATAAATTCCTAACTAATCTCTGATGCATAACTTCAAAGCACCAACATTCCCTGGGTACAGATCTTATGCAGCAAGGGACTACATGGGACTGGGCAGGCAGATTTCTTGGGCAGGAATGCCACTAATCTGTGAGCTGCTGACAATCTTTGCCAAGAGCTATGTAGGATAGGGACTTAATTTTCAGAAAACAAGCAGTTCTAGATACCATAAAGTGGTATTCATTCTGTTCGGTCTACACGTCACATTCTTGGAACATAAAAGTGACTGACAAACAGTGGAGACTCAGGAAAACTGGTACTGTCAAATAAATCAGGCAGAACAATGGGAATAATGACATAAACTGAAGTGCATCCAATCTGCTGTAGTCTTTCTCACACTGCAGCTTGCACAGTATGAACCAATAGCTCTAGAGATGAGATGCAATGTGACTTGTCCTGGATTGGGAGTATTACTAGTTAAGTGCAGGGCACCAAAAATAGTCCATCCGATTCCCTGCACTCAGCAATGAATCACACTAAACTAAGGTTGTAATAGGATGAGACCACAAAAGAAAATATTGTGAAGAAAATTCCACATAAGAGTATATCCTTTGAGCATGCCAGGTGCTAAAATACTAGTCTTGGGTATTTTGGTCATGTCTTTTCAACCTTTCTCATCTAAATTTTTCATCTGAAAAAAAAAAAAGAAACATAATGCAACCTTTACTCTGGAGGCCCCAGGCATGATTAGGGATTTTTTGCTATCATGCACAATATCTCAGAGTTCCATATGGTATGTAGGAATGATTTGGGAACATCCATTGCTCCATAGTATTCACATGGTAGTTGTGAGCAAACAAATCAAGAAGCCAGATCATCATTTGTAACTAGTCAACATTGTAAAAGGAGTCCGGATTGGGGTGGTTAGGTGGCACAGTGAATAGAGCACTGGTCCTAGAGTCAGAAGGACCTGAATTCAAATCTGACCTCAGACACTTGATCACACTTACTAGCCATGTGACCTTGGGCAAGTCACTTAACCCTGATTGTCCTGTCTTCCCCCTCCAAAAAAATAAATACATAAAAGGAGTGCAGATTGCAAATAGAATGTAAAATTCTCAAGGGCAAAAGTATTTGGTTATTTGCTTTGTATTCCCAATGACTAACACAATGTCTTGGATATTGTGTATGTTTAATATATTTTTATTGAAGTGTGTTAGATGTTTATATTATTACCCTATTCCCTTCCTTCTGGTTATAAAGTGAACTGTGTTCCTGAGTGATATATCTGTGTCATTTTAAAGAAGGTTTTTCTGTCCAACTGCAAGTTCATTTCAATACTTAGTAAGTATAATTCTGGAATCTTTCTTTGGCACTATTAGCTGCAAAGTAAAATTAAGTATGAACTCCTAGAATTCAGCTAAAGAAGTTGATTGCTAGAACAACAAATTTAAATTAAATGGTTTCCATTAAATACTTCCAGGAAAGTATTATGGTGAATCCTTTATTCATAGAGTTTAGCTCCTGAAAAGTTTCACAAAATACTGATGTGATGGCATGAAATCAGGACCTACCTTTGGAACTATGATTGAAGTAAGGATTCACCATAAACCTCAAATATCATTATTTTTGAGATCATCTTTCTCATTACCAAATTGAAACATCAACATAATACTTCCCTGGAATGTCATAAATCGAAGTCATCTCATTTGAATTTGTTATTCAAGCAATCAACTCCATCCAGTATCATATTTACAAATACACATTAAATATAAACATAGCAATACCCCACATGTAATAAGGGCTGTCCCTGCATGAAGCATGGGGATGTCATTGTGTGGCTCAAAGGGAGGGAGAATAGACATATCTATCCTCTTTTCCCTCTACCTTTCTCCAAGTGATACTTCCTTCCCAGAAGGGAAGCAGAAAGTTGGTGCCAGAGGTCTCTTTGCTCTCCTGAGACAGGTGGGATACTGTTCTATATGCTCTCTCAAATATTATTAATCTAGAGGGTAATGTTTTCTGATTTAGTCTAACTTCTGATCATTGTTCATTTTGGGGAGAAACAGGACCCCAAGCTTTATATCTAAAATTTGACCCATTTCTCACCAAATACCAGTTCTATAATGAACTAATACACTACTTAACCAAGAAAAAAATCTAAATAGGTAGTGAAACAAAAATCACAGAAGAAATATAGAAGAGGATATGTCCTGGACCATATAAAATGAAGAAGCTCTCCCATTGGGGGCAGAGTTAACTCAGCTGAACCAAGAGAGACTGAAGAGCTTTCCTCTCTCCCACTCTCAACTCCACACAAACCCTGATGCATTGCTCTCCACAAATAAAAAGACAGTCAGTCCAATGCCAATGAGATTTGGGACTGGGGTTATACAAGAGGTTTAATATGTATTATTATCTATAGCTCATTTAATAAAAAAATACACTTTCATATTTTGTACAGCCCAGCACAGTAGAGAAAGTGGAAGAAACTTTATAAAGATTCAAAGAATATAAGAGACAGGAGCAATTTCCAAAACCATTTCATCTAACCCATTCTTGAGCAAGAATCCCCTTTAAAAATACTCAACCAATGTTTATCCAACCTTGATTTGCTTAGATATCTAGTAAGGGGAAACCCACTACTTCCTAAAGAGGCACATTCCCTTTTGCTTAGCTCATATAATTGGAAAGAGTGTTTTTGGTTTTTTTGTTTTGTTTTTACAACTTAATACAATACAGAACACATGTATTAAAAGTGTCTACTATCTTCAGGACACCATAATGGGCAGTGAGGAAAAAAACGGAGATTAGATAAACACAACCCTTGTCCTCAAGGCGATTAGAGTCTAGAAAAGACGTATGATACCATAGATAGGTATAATATGCACTATTAAGTGTTAAGTGTATCAGAGTGTTATAAAATAAAGTACTATGGTGGTCCAAGGGAAAGTCATTGCCATCTAGGGGGCTTAGGGAAAGTTTATTTGGAGAAAGTAACAGTTGAGCTGAGGTTGAAAACGTGGCTAAGAATTCAATAGGTAAAGAAGAAGTAAGTGTATTCTAAGCATATGAAAAATATCCTGAAAGGAGGAACAAATGCAGAAGAACACAAGATGTGCTACCTGGTACAGAGCATATAGTTATAAAGAGGAAATATGGCCTCTTCCACTTCTTATGGAAACTTCCAGGGAAAGAAATATGATATAGGAAACCTTGTAAAGAGGTTATCCAGAATGGTGCTAGAGGACTCATACTCTGTTGAAAAATGTTTCTCCATCACAAAATCGCTGAATGTATTTATATACATATATTTGAAGGTCATACTATTTTCTTATTTTAGATATAATTCAAGGTAAATTGTTTTTCAGCACATTTGAGTTTGCGCAGTTGGTTTTGTCACATATCCAAAGACAATAAGAAATCATTTCATGGGACAAATAGTCATCTTGCCAGGAAGTGATCATGATTAACATAAGCAAAAAGACCACCATGAAAATGATAGCAGCTTACACACTGACATCTCTTTCAGAGGATTGGGAGGTAGAGAAAAATCTATAAAGAACTCAGGAACAGCCTTCAAATTAAAACATCACATATTCTAATGACCGATTATTTCGGTGTTGTTTGGCATAGAGGAAGATATAAAAACACATTGGAAAATATGTCTCATGATCAAGAAACAAAGAAAGAAAGACCAAAGGCTTGCAGACAACACAGAAGTCTCCCTCTGTGATGAAGATGAGGATGATGAAACCAAAAGACCCTATAAACTGCCTCAATTAGAAAATATTGAACTTCCTAATGAGCACAGAAGAATGGCAGTTAGGGACAACACTAGTTTAGAGTGCAAGCTCATTTACAAAATATTATAAATAAAGATGGTAGAAAATTATGAGAGATAAATTTATTAAACCACATAAAACATGGAAAATAGGTAAAGAGAAAAAATGAGTTTGCAGAAAGCATGGCATGAGACCCAATTCAGATCATTCAAATGAAATTCAAAGATGAAGTTCAGATAATAAAGAGAAGAAATACACAAAAGATCTGCTAATGTTTTATAATAAACTATTTTCATCATTAATGACAATGAAGCCACTCCATATGGATGCTAAGATAACATTCCCAGTTGCACTACTCGATGAACAGAAATTATAACAAAGAGGACATCGGCTGGAAAAGCAGAGGCCAGGCACATAGGAAATAGATCTGTAGAGAAAGTGCCAGGTTGTGCATGTTAAAGAATTTTTTCTTAAAATATTTAAAAAGATAAAATAATAAATTATTTGGAAAAACAAAAAATAATTGCTACAAAAAGTGTAGGAAAAAAACTTTAGCAACTACAAAAATCTTTTGGTACTGATTAAATAATATAAAAATAAGTCAATGGGAAAGTCTAGATAAGGGGAAAAAAACAATAACATGTAATAAACTTTTGTTCAATAATCCTGAGAATATAAATTGATTTGACAAGAACTGCTAGGTAAACTGGAAGGCAATTTGACACAAATTAAGTTTAGACCAGCATTTATCCCATATTAACACAATGAGTTCAGATGGATAAACAACTTGAATAAACAAAATGTCATTCCATAAAGAAATTATAAAAACCTCAGTTATGGCTAGGGGAAGAATTCTTAACCAAACAAGGCATAAAGATAATCACAAAAGATAAATAGATAATTTTGATTACATGAAACTGAAGAGATTTTGCACAAAATCAGTGCATCAAGAATGAAGAGGATAAGGATTGATTAGGAAGAAATCTTTGAGTGAAATATTTCATAAAAAGGTTTGATGGAAGACTGAGTGCCATTCTCCAATAGAAAATTTGGTGGTCAAAAGATATGAACAAATGGTGTTCAAAAGAATTATTCACTGTTATACTTATATGAAAAACTTCTCCATATCACTAATGATATGATAAACACAAATTGAATAATTCTGAGATTTTACCTTACATTCAAAAAAACTGGCAAAGACGACAAAAGTTAGAAGTAGGCAATGGTTGAGGACCTGGGGATAGATCGTGTATTCTACACTAATTGTTGGTAAAACATAAAATTTATCAAAACATCCTAAAAATTTTGAAATTAAAAAAGTATCATCAACCCAGAGTCAAATGTTAGATATATGCTTCAAGGAGGTAAAAACCAAAAAGGTCCCAAACATACTAAAAATATAGCAGTACTTTTATGGTAGAAAAGAACTAGAAACAAAATAAATATCTATCCACTAGGAAATAGTTCAACAAATGTTTCATATGAATGTAATGGAATATTATATTGCACCATAATAAATTGTCAATATAAAGAATTCGGAAAAAACAAGAGATTTATATGTGATGAGGTAGGGTAAAATAATCTAAAAAACAATATGCACAATAGAGGACACACACAATAGGGGTAAAAAAAAGTTAAGAGAAATTAAATGCTATATAATTAGAATGAGCAAATTTATCTAAGGGCAGTAGGAAAAAATATATAGCTTCTTTTGTATTGGAGATGGTAGACTATGGGTATAGAATATTGTGTATACTATCAGACATAAGTGTTAGGTTAGCTGATTTTGCTGAACTTTTTATTCTTTCTTTTTCAATATTATAAGATATCTCAATGAGTAATGAATATAAAGAAGAAATTCAGAAATGCAAATGATGGAACAACAAAAGGCACCAATAAAATGTTTTAACAGAATCTATACATCTTGATGTCAACATTCATACTTTTGAAGTGTTTCTGAAAATGATCTATGCATATAGGGTAGGCACCCTTGAAGAAAACATGAAAAAAAATAGGTAGGCATTCACTAATGATCTTCCGCAGTATGTCACATATTTGTAGTCACATATTTGATTGAAAAGTGCAATGATTTCAAGATGCCACTGCGTTTAATGTTTGTTTATTTTAAGTGAAGCCTTAAAAGTTGCATACTAGCAAGATGTCTCCCATGCATATGTTGATATAATTAAAAATTTCTTAATAAATTTTAAAGCAAAAATACTTTGTTCTATGCTCCATCTATTATCAAGTAAGACATAAGATGGGAAATATAATATTGACTATATCAAACCTAGAAATATTGAAAAGTCTTCTAAACAAGATTAAAAATTATTCAGAGTTGCTCAATAATTAATGCAAAAATTAAGTAGCTAAAGAATGCCTATTGCAGAGACAATAGCATGAAACTGATTATACAGTTCATTGTATTGGACTGTCAGGAAGTATGTCTCAAGCAGTACAGATGGAAAATTAGCTGAACCCATAATTAAATAAGAGGAAGAGAATGGATTTGATCATATTTGAAAAATCACACACCACTTGCAATGATCCCAAGCCTTCCTTAATCTATTTTGCAACAATATTTTCCAATTGAATATATGTGTATATATATAATGTGTGTGTGTATCTTGCTTTGAATACAATATTATACTCTCCAAAGAATCAAAATTAGCAGTGTCAGATCTCAAACCACACTACAAAGTCACAAACATCAAAATAATCTAGTATTGGATAATAAATAGTGTAGTTGATCAATTGAATACATCAAGCACATAATATACAAAAGTGACCATAGGAACTTAGTGTTTGATAAATTTGAAGATCCAAGTTATTGGGACAAGAACTCACTACTCAACAACTATTGAGAAAACTGGAAAGTAGTCTGATAGAAACTTGGCATGGATCAATATCTTATAATGTATTCCAACATAAGGTCAAAATAGGTACATTATTTAGACATAAAGGGTAATATCATAAGTAAGTTAAGGGAGGATGGAAAAAGTTAGCTGTCAGATCTATGGATAAGGGAAAAGTTCATGACAAAATAAAAGATAGAGGATTGTAGGAAGTAAAATGGATAATTTTGATTACATTAAATTTTTTGCACAAACATAACCAATGTCACCAAAATTAAAAGGAAAGCAGGAAACTGGGAGAAAATTTATACATCAAGTTTCTCTGATAAAGTTCTTGTTTCCCAAATACATTGGAAACTGAACCAAGTTTATAAATAAGAGCCATTTCGCAATTGATAAATGCTCAAAGGATATGAACAGTTTTCAGAAGAAGAAATCTAAGTCATCAATAGTCACATTTTTTAAAATGCACTAAATCATTTATAATTAGAGAAATACAAATTAAAACAGATCTGAGCTACCACTTCACACCTATCAACTTCGTTAACATGACAGAAAACAAAAACTGCAAGCAGAAAAGAAAAAAATGTTATTTATGCTCACACTGAGCATAATATAATAATAAACATAATAAAATATATAAAAATATAATAAAAAACCCAAACAATGAAGGATCATATATAAAATTTTTTAAATCTATACTAAAAACTTTGTTACATATGCTTTTTAAAATATTGAATAAATTTAACACAGCAGTTCCTGAGCTATCCAGCTTATCTGTATCTCTTCCTAAACTTTCTTCTGTGCTTTTCTCTATATATATTTTGTTAATGTTCTGTCAAATTCACTAGGCAAGATACACTTTGGATACTACAGTACTAAGGATAAACTACATCTACCATACTTTATATAAATAACGTTAGGTTTACAAAAAATTATTTTTGTTTTTTATACTAGACTCCCCCCCTCAATGAGGCAGGTATGTGGTACAGTGGATAGAGCATTAGCACTGATGTCAGAAGGATCTGAGCTCAAATCTGACCTCAGACACTTACTAGCTGCATGACCCTGAGCAAGTCACTTAACCCTGTTTACTTCAGTTTCTCATCTGTAGAAAGAACTGGAAAAGGAAATTGCAAACCACTCCAGTACCTTTGCCAAGAAAATCCAAATGGGGTCACAGAGAGTCAGATGCAATTGAAATGACTCAACAGCAACAATGCTTCCCAATATCTTTCCTTACCATATCCCACAGAACCTTTCTTTATAATAGAGAAAAATAGTAAAGCAAAACCAAATTACACAGGCTCTTAGAGTATATATCATTCTGTCCCCATGGTCCACCACCTCTCTACCTAAAAGAGAAACTTGGATTTCATCATAAGTATTACGAAGTCAAGATTGATCATTGTCCTCAATACAACTTCTGATGTATTTTAGTATTATTTAAATTAACATGATTGTAGCCAATATGAATATCCCTAGCCTCATTTTGACTTCTTTATTTTGTATTGCATCATATATGCCTTGTTTCGTTTCTTTTCATTCCTCATATTAATTGGGGTTATTTTTGCAGGAAAAAAAATAATACTACATTATATTCACATGCACTAATTTGCTTAGGCAATTACAATTCTAAATCCATGTGATTTACTAATTACATTTAATACTCATAGCCTTGCACAAAGTCTTCAAGTCTAGCACAACATCTCAGAGAATGATCTACAGAATTCTCTTTATTTCCCTTTTGGCTGGAGCAATTAGAGAGAGATGTAGGATACAATGGAATAATGTGGCCTCAGAGCTACCGTATTAAAAAAAAAAACTAGTGTTTTCTAATCCCACTCATTCTTCTCCTTTTTTTTGCTTTTCTTCTCCTTTTCTCTCCTCTCTCCTTCTCTCTGCTTTTTCCTTCCTTTTTCCCTCCTTCTTTCCTTCCTTCCTCCCTTCTCCCTTCCTTCGTTATTTCCTTCCTTCCTTCCTTCTTTTCTTTCTCCAAAATTGAGTTGCTAATTACATAGTAATATTGATGCAGATAGTGTTTCTATTTTAAGTTCTGAATTTAAGAAACAAAATAAATTGAGCATTTCTATGTATTCTTAGTACAGCAGAAGAAAATCATTGTATGTAAAACTATAGGCTTCTATTCTATACAATGTGTTTTTCTTTTAAATGTATTGTTTAAATATATATTTAGACAGAAATATAAATTTAATTAATATATTTAACATGAAACTTTAAGAATATGTTTCAACGACCCTTTTTATTTCTTTTCTTTTTTTTAATTTTTGCTAGCTATAGTGTTCAGGCCTGAAAATGTCATTCTGCATCTTGTATCTATCAGCTCTCTGTTAGTAAGTAGCTAGGATGTTTCGTTATCATTCTTTTGGAATTGTGGTTAATTATTACATTGATCAGAGTTCTTAAGTCTTTCAAAGTTGTTTTTTATTTACAATGTTCTTATTGTATAAATTCTCCTGTTTTTGCTCACTTCACTCTATCTCAATTCTTAGAGGTCTTCCCAATTTTTTTTTCTGAAACTATGTATTTGTTCATTTCTTTTGACACAATAATATTCCATTGCAATCACATACCATAATTTGTTCACCCATTCCATAAGTGATATGTTCCCCCTTAGTTTCCAGTTCTTTGTCACTATGAGTAAGTATTTTTAAATGTTAACCCTAGAAGTGGTATTGCCAGATATGCACAATTCAGTGAATTTTTGAGTGTAGCTCCAGATTGCTTTCTGCAATGACTGGACCAATTCATAATTCTACCAATGGTACATCAGTGTGCTTTCTTGTAATCCCTCCAACAGTAATCATTTTCTTTTTTGTGTGTTATCTTTGACAGAATAAAGAATTTGAAGCTTTTATTCATATTTTTCTAATTATTAAGTGATTTGGAGAATTTCTTCAAATAGTTGTTCACAGTTTAGATTTCTAAAACTTATTCATATTCTCTGACCATTTATCAATTATTAAACAGCTTTTGTTCTTATAAATTTGAATCAATGTCTTATATATCTTAGACATGAGACCTTTCTTAGAGAAACTTGCTGAAAAGATTTTCCCCCAAAATTACTTGTTTTCCTTTTAATTTTAACTACATCTTTTCTTGGATGAAAACTTTTTCAAAACATTTTTTATAATTTCAATTATTTTTATAAATCAAAATTATCCATTTTATTTCTGAGATCCTCCCTATCCCTTTTTTGTTCCCTTTCCCACAAGTTAGAAAGTACTTTCTTCTTTGTTCCTCTAATTTGTTTATGCTATTACTTTTTATGTCTAAGCAATGTATCCATTTGGAGCTTGTCATGGTATACATTTTGAAAGATTAGTCTGTATCAATTTCTGTGAGACACTTTTCCAGCAGTTAAAAAAAGATAGAATAGTGCAGGAGATGGGGGGGATTGTTTATACTAAATACTATGATACTAAGTTCATTTGTGTCTGTACGTTTTATACATACAGACACCTCTCCATTTTTTTTTAACAAGTACCAAATAGTTTTGGTCACTAATTTGGAGTATGTTTTAAGATCGGATCCTGCTAGGCCAGCATATAGCCCTTTTCAAAGTACTTTATATATTATTAGAATAATTTTGATAACCCTACCCAAGTTAATCAATATTTACTTAGTTCATCATGATTTAGTGATATCACTCTATTGATGAAATGTATGACATATGTAACACATACACTTTATTGATTATATGTAATACAATGTATTAATGATAATATCCATGCATTGATGGGTATATTTTTAATTGGTTTATAAGATAGATTTACATTATATTACTTAGACATGTCCTAAGGATTTATATTAATTTGTATTAGGAATTTGCACTACTCCACTCTTATGAATGTGTGATGAGAATTGCTGTGTTCCAGAAAAACAGTTTCCCCCATTTTCTGTTTTTTTATGCCCAATGTTCATAACATGCCTGTGAAAAGTCCAAGAGTTGTGTTGCCTAGTCACTGACTAAACAGTGGTATTTAAGGGACATCTCCCTTAACCAAATATGGGAGTTTGGCCATATATAAGAGTTTCTTCCTTCAGCCAAATATGGAAATTTCACTTTCCTCTCTTGATTGAGAAACATGGGTTTCTCCCTTCTGGAAATGACCAATCAAAGAATTATACCACCTCATTCTATTTGGACTACTCCCTCAGCAACTATAAAAGATTTTTTTCCTCAAGTGGAAGGGTCCTTGACTACAAAGGAGAGTCTTGGATTCAATGAATTAGGGACTACCAGTCTCCCTAATAAATTGATCTGTACTTGGAGCTCTGCTTCAATTTCCTTTTATTGCACATTCAATTGTTAAACCCTAAAATATATATTATCATTTGATCCACAAAACGATCTTGTGAAGTACATAATGCAGATATGATTTTCTCATTTTATAGATAAAAAGGAACTTAGATGCTCAGAGGTGCAGCGCCTTATCTAAATTGATGCTTCTTAAACTGTGTGTCATGACTACATATGGGGTCACAAAATATTTGGCAACAGTAAAAGGTTTCTGAATGTACAATGACCAGAAACTAATTAAAATTAAACATATAATGAATCCGAGGTATTTCTGGCAGTGCTTGCCCATTTTGCATCTTGCAATTTCACTACAGCCTTGGTACTGAACACAAAACATGCTCATTTTGTACTGCACATGACCTCAGACCACTCAATGCCAACAAATGCTGCTGAAACAGGAAAAGGAGTCATGAGAAGAAAAAAATTAAGCCCTAATTTAGATCATATAGCTAGTAAGTTGCAGAGCTGGCACAGGAAACCAGATCCATGATGGACAGATATATGATTCTTTCAACTTCTCCACCACTGCATCAAAATAGGTACTGTGCATACCAGCATATAACAGATAGTTTCTTTTGTGATTTATTCAATATCAGTAAATTATGGGTTTTTTTATTCTCTATCTTTTCATCAAAAGTCTTGAGGACACACAACCATAGGATTCAGAGCACACATGTTTAGGCTCCTTTACCTATAAGGTCAATGGCATTGATTAAATGCTAGTTATTTAAAGGTCACATGTCTGCATGGAGTACTGGCTCTCTACCAAGAGTTCTAACAATACCATGGATTTCTTACCAGAAAGCTGGCCAAACTATACCAGACTCTTGGTATGGGAGGCACTGGGTAAAAAGACAGAGATATTTCAATGTGAACCCATTCTCACTTGGGGAAAAACAAACTCCAAGCACATTCCTGCGGATTCTAAATCAGGAGGTTCATATTCATATAAGTAACCATTTTCATTGAAGAATCAAATAACTTCAAGTATGTAAGCTCAATGAATCACGCTGGTAGTCTTACTCAAAAGACCCCTGCAGAGAAGAACTTCTTAACCATTTCAGGGGGTCCATGAGCTCAGATGAGAAAGGAATAGATCTTTATCTTAATAGAATTGATTTCTTTTGTAATCCTGCCCATTTTATTTTAACTACTTAAAACCATCATTCTGAGAAAAGGCGCATAGATTTCACCAGATTGTCGAAGGGATCCGTGACACAAAAATAGCTAAGAATCTGTGCTGTAGCACAAGAAAGGGAGAAAAACAATTCAGATTGCTGATTCAATTGTTACCACATCAAGGAAGACAGGGCAGCTGAACTGTGGAGGTGGAAGGCAATAGCTACTGCCAGAAGCTCTGGCAAAATCACGGGTTTCTTCCAAGTCAGGGCTGCCTGCAGCTAGCAAAGGTAAAGAGAAGTAGGACCAGAAGCGTGCTGAAACTTAAATGAGATATTGGACATAAAGCATTTTGCAAACCTTAGGGCAGTATATAAATGCCAGTTATCAGGAGGAGGAGGAAGAGGAAGAGGAGGAGTGGTGGTGGTGGTGGTGGTGGTGGTGGTGGTGGTGGTGGTATTAGTAGTGGTGGTGGTGGTAATAGTAGAAGTAGTAGTAGTAGTAGTAGTAGCAGTAGTAGTAGTAGTAGTTATTAATTACATTACTAGGCTTCCAATCTAATGATGACTTCCTTTCCTCAGCCTTCTACTGTGTTCCTACAGAGCGCCAAGCAATGTTTATAAAGCATTAAGGAAATTTCTGGTCAATGTCTAATAATCAGGCTCTGGGGGATGGAAGGAAGGAATGCATGCACACATAAATGAAAAAAAAAGATTTTTTTTTCTCCTCTGCCCCCAATACTTTTAAGTTTAATCTGTATTATTAGCACTTTATTAAGCCTAGACAACCAACAAAACAATACATCAAGCTCTGAATTGTAGCAGTTGTTGATTTCTGAGATGTAAATGCTCCCACTGAATTGAGCCCCACTAGAGATGGCTCCAGTATACTTCTGAACAGGAACAGCTAGGGGCAACAGTGGATAGAACACTAGGCATAAAATCAGAAACATGAGTTCAAATCCAGTCTCTTATGCATACTATATTGTGACCCTAGGCAAGTCACTTAACCCTTGATGTCTGCCTCAGTTTCCTTAACTGTAAAATGCGGAGAACCACAGCACCTACCTCACAGGGTTGTTGTGAGGGTCAAATGAGATAATATTGGCACTTAATACAATTCCTGGCACATAGTAAGAGCTCTATAAATGTGTTGCTGTTGTTATTATTATTATTACCCTTTGGCTTGTGTGTTGTAGCTTGGTCCACTATACTATGATTATAGAACCTATTCTCTTTGAAGGATAGGAAAAGAAAGAGTGGTGATAGTCCTTTGTGTCAGAAGAGTGTGACTAGAGGGATATGGTATTCCTAAGTCTATTTTCTAAGTATACTGTTGTTTGTGTTCACTTCGGCCATGCATATCTTGGAGAAGTCTTAGAAAATGAGCCACGCTTTAAGCTTTAACCTGAGGTCTTAGGTACTGAAAACACTGAAAAGATTGATGCTGTTGTATCTGAAGCACAAAGTCACCAATAACTTCTTCTGAGGTACTGTAGTACAGGAGAGAGTGCTGGTCCTGGAGGCAAAAGACTTGAATTAGAATCCTGGTTCTATCACTTATGAATGGTGTGACATTGGGCAAGTCACCTAATTTCACTGGCTCTCAATTTTTTCTTGTATGGAATGTTGGTGTTGAAGTAGAGGACCTCTGAGGTCCATTACAGCTTGAAACCCATAATCCTTTTCTATTTTTTCCTGACAATGACTTGTCAGAGAGCATAGGACCTTGAAATGATTTATTTTATAAAAACTAATTTCTGCTGGTCTTGGTTAAGCAAAAGCATTATTTTGCTAATGTTTAGAGGGGCCACATACCCACCCTTCTCACCTCCAATACTCATTAAAAGAACTACTGGTAGGACTCAAGTTTCAGGAAAGTGAGTCCTCAATTCTCTCTTGAGTATGAGTCAATAGTTGGGTGAGCCCCAGCTTCAATGCATACTGTGGTTCAGTCTGTGGTAGCACAGCTAGTAAATATAGAATTTCAGAGGCAGTATTCAAACTCAAAGTCTTTTGGGCTCCAAGTCCAACTCCTTTTCCATTATGTCATCATGCTTCTGAGATTAATTAGGAGCTAGATCTGGCCCTGGGAAAATTGGTAAATTGCTCATTTATCTCTTAAAGCTCAGCAGCTTCCATTTTTTTCCTTCTGAGATGACTTTGTTCATTCTCCTAGGTATGTGTCCTTTGTACTTTGCCTATTCTGCCTATGTGAACTCATTGATCAGAGAAAGATCTCCTGTCAGTCATGTGCATCTTAGAGTAAATTAAAGCTATTGTGTTCCATTTTCCAAGAACATGTCCTGATGTCACTGGCCGTTTTTGAGAACAAAGGATGAAAAATAACAAATAAGTGTGTTGTAAGAAATGATGAAGGGAATGGTTTCAGAAAAAAACTGGGGAGACTTTCATGAGATGATGAATATGAAGTAAACAGAACTAGGAATACATTGTACACAGGTGTACTGTAACACCAAGGAAAGGCAACTTCCCAAGGTTCAGAATACCAGCATAGGTGCTCTCCATTTTATTCAGTGACAAACCAAGAACAGAGAAGGTCAAAACATGACATCATTCAAAATACAGCATTTACTAAGTGTGATTAAATAATCTCCAAGTACTATCCCACCCCAGGACCTTCCAATCATTCAATCAATTACAAAGTCCCTGTTCTAAATACTACTCCACCCCTAGGCTGTACCTTCATTTAGTCCACCACAAAGCCCCTCTTCTCAAATGGAGATTAGTTTCCAAACATAAGTAAAGTACATTCACTTGTTCAACCATAGAACACAAAAAGGTCAAAAGTTCCCCACCCCTGGATCACAATTGAATCTACCCCAGAGTTACATCGAGTTTAAGCACAGCACTTAATACCCAAATGGAGGTCTTTTCTTCATCTTGACATGAGGCAAGTTCTCAGCAATCTTAGTTCCTGGGGAGACAAGGCTTAGCAAGGCCATAAGATACATTGCCAGTTCCTTCATTAATTCATCCTCTGTCTGTAGAACAGTCCTAGAACCCCTGAAAACATTGGCAAAACCCTCTCACAGGATTTCTGTAAACATACAACAAGAAAATCCTTCTTCAGGGCTTCTGAACCAACAGAAAGGTTCCCAGACCCCTGCAACAACAGCACTGTCCTTCACCAGTGGACAGTATTCACTCTGTCTGCAGGACAGTCTCCAGACCCCTGCAACAACAGCACTGTCCTTCACCAGTGGACAGTATTCACTCTCTGTCTGCAGGACAGTCTCAGGGCTTCTTAATGAACAGCCAGGTTCCAGGACTTCTTCAACAAAAGGACTGTCTTTCACCAGTGGACAAATCTGGCAAAACAACATCAAAACAGACAGACAAAGTACCAGTAAAACAGCCATGTCTCCTCAGTCCTTGGCAGCTCAGGGGGCAGGTCTCAAAAGTCCAGGGCAATTCAAAGCGGCCACCAGCAATTCTCTTAGTCTCTCTCTCTCCACGAGGTGCTGCTTCCAAAAAAAATCTTCCGCCTCTCTCTTATCTCTCCAAATCTACGTCACCAGCTCCTCCCAGTTCAGGACTTTCTTTTCACATCAACAAGTCCATCCCCCAGGTGAGATTAACAAACTCTGGGTTTTAACACAATCAATTTGAAAACCAAGCCAATACAGGGGAATCTTTAAATGCCATTACTATCACAACAGGTAAAATCAATACTGTCACAGTGATCAATTGTAAAAAAACTGTAACTGATCAATACAATGATCCACCACAATTTGAAAGCACTCACAATGAAACATGCTATCCACCTCCAGAGAGAGGACTGATGAACTATGAACCTATATTGAAATATATTTCTTTCACTTTTTTTTCTTTTTTTCACATGACTAATGTGAAAATATTTTGCATGACTTCATATGTAAAATGAGTATCATATTTCTTGCTTTCTCAATGGATGGGGGAGGGGCTGGAGGGAGGGAGAGAATTAAGAACTGAAAATAAAACTTTAGAAATAAAAAAGTATAAAAATCATGAACTTCCCAAAAATGAATAGAGACATATATGGTAGCCATAGATAGGATGAAGTATATTAATACAGATGAATCATACACAATAAATAACATGAGCAATATATCAGAGGTGTCTAACCAAAATATAAAAGAGAGAGAGAGAGGAAGAAGTGAATGCCAAGATTTAGGGATAGACAAGTGATAGTTCCTCTGAAAGAAACTTAACATTACCCATGGATAATAATATTAAGAGACCTAGAGGAAACAAGCCAGCACATTAGGTGGATCCAAAGACCCAACTCAACATTAATAATCATTAAGCAACTACTGTAACTTGCTAGGTACTATGGATACAAGACCAAAGGATAAAAAATAGTTTCTCTACAAAATTAAATTTTCCTGGGAGAGAGAGAGCATGCAGACATCAAATTAAATATCACATAATCTGAGGAGAGAGACCACTGAAAACTGAGAGGATGAGGAAAGTTTTCATATAGACTGAGATGAGGCTTGAAAGAAGATAAAGGATTCTAAAAAAGAGAAGAAAGCAGGGCATAAACTTCAGGCATGAAAGCAGTTTCTTTCTAGACTCAAAGACAGAAGATGAAATGTGGAGTTCTGGGAACCAGTAGCTATAGTCCACTTTGCCTGTAACATAAACTCTATGAAAGGTAATAAGTCAGTCAACAAGCACTTATCAACTATTAATATACTGTGCTAAATTAGTGCTGTGGATACAAAATAAGGGGGAAAAACATTGCCCTTGCCCTTAATGAGTTCATTTTCTGATGGGGAGACAACATGCAAGTAATTCAATACAATTCAATCAATAAACATTGATTAAGTGCTTACTGTATGCCGGTCATTGCTATGCACATACAAGACAAACAATGTAAATGGAAGGTGATCTCAGAGAAGACACAAACAGTGAGGATGACCTGGAAAAACCTCTGCAGAAAGTGGTATGTGAGGTTAGTCTTGAAAGAAATCCAGGAGGCCAGGAGGCAGAGGTGATAAAGAACATCATAGGCATAGAAGAAAGTCAGAGAAAAGACCTGATATTGTGTGCAAGGAACAGCAAAAAGACCAGTATCATTCAATCATATAGTGCACAGAGGAATTTCTCATTCTGCATTCTGCCTCTCTATCAAGAGGTGGGTAATATAAAAATAATTATCATTAGTCCTTAGGAATCTTGGTTAGTCACGATGTTGATAAAAGTTCCTCACAATAGTATTCTATCCTTGTGTTGCAAATACCTGAAAGCCTTTCAGTTCATCAAATTTCCATTTTTTTTCCTATGCAGGATTGTACTCAACTTTGCTGGATAAATTATTCTTGGATGCAACCCCAGTTCCTTTGCTCTTTGAAATATAATGTTCCAAGACCTATGATCTTTTAGTGTAGAAGCTTCTACATCTTCTCAAACCCTGATTGTTTTTGCACAGCATTGAAATTGGTTGGATTTTTTTCTTGTTGCTTGCAATATTTTCTCTTTTACCTGAGAATTTTGAAAGTTGACATGAAACGTGAAGGGTATGACATTCCTCTAAGATTTCTTCCTAGTATCTCTTTTAGGTGGTTATCAGTGAATTCTTTCTATTTCTACTTAACCTTTTTGTTGTAGAACTTCAGGGCAATATTCCTTACCAATTTCTTGTAATATTATATTCAGATTCTTTTTTTGATCATAACTTTCAAGTAGTCTCACAATTCTTATATTGTCTCTCCTCAATATGTTCTCCAAAGCGGGTGTTTTTTTTTTCTAATGAGATGTTTCAGATTCTTTTCTATTTCTTTTCTAGTTTTATAATATCTTGCTGTCTTATAATGCTATTTGATTCCACTTGTCATATTCTAGTTCTCAAGGAATTATTTTCTTCCTTAAAATTTTGTTTCTAGGGCGGCCAGGTTTCACAGTGAGTAAGAGCTCCAGTCCTGGAGTCGGAGGACCCGAGTTCGGTTCCGGCCTCAGACACTTAACACCCACACACACACACACACACACACACAAACTAGCCCTGTAACCTTGGGCAAGTTACTTAAGCCCAATTGCCCTCCAAAGGGAAAAAAAATTGTTTCTATTTTTCTAATTAGTTAACTTTCTTTTCCTAATTTTTAATTGCTTTTATTTTTCTATAATTTTCTTTGTTTTCTCTTATTTGATTTTTGAATTCTTTCTTAAATTCTTCTAAGATTTCTTTTTGGACTTGTGACCACTGGATGCTACTCTTTAGTGTAGGGGTGGGTTTTTTTTTTAACTCACTATCTTTCTCTGAATATGACCCCAGATCTTCTTTTACACCAAAGTAACTATCAATGGTAAGATTCCTTTTCCTTTGCTTACTCTTTTTTTTTTTTGTAATTTGTCTTGTTTTGTTTTTAGCAGCTTAATATTACCATTATCAAATCTTAATGCCCAGTTGTGGGTAATGTTGCCCTATTATTACAAGGGTAGGAAAAATAGATAAGGGAGGGACTTTTAGAGGGGAAGGAAAAATAAGGAATAAGAGGGTAAGGGAAGGGGGGTGGGGTCAAGATGGCAGAGTAGAAGCAGGGCCTCCCCGCTGCTCTGGCTTCCACCTTCCCCCAATCCATGTAAAAAGGGGACTGTAAACAAACTTTGGAGCTTCAGAACCCATAAAATGACACAGAGAAGCTAACCTCCCGCTGAGGACAGCCCAGCAGGCCGGCAGGAATCAGCCAGCACCGTGCTCTGGGAGCTGAGCTTTAGCCCCAGGGTGGGCCTGACCTGCTAGCAGGCCTGACCAACCAACGGGCAGGCCCCCACCCGAAGAACTCCGGATGAGCAGCAGCTGTGGCGGTTTCCAGATTTATCAACACAGATGCAAAGGACAAAGTGAGAGGTCAGTGCAGTCTGGCCTTTGGGACCCAGTAAGTGGGAGTGCATGGCTTTTGCCCCCCGGGTCTAGAAGCCGCTGAGATGCCGGCACAGCCAGCCAGTGCCAGGTGGCAGCTTCAGCTCTTGGCCTGAAGAGTGTAAGGGGACCAAGCACCAGTCTGAGGGGTAATCACTCTTGCTTTAACCTTCTTGGATCTGGATTGCAGTCTAGGGTGGAGGTCCTGGGGTGTGTGTCCAGCTTGCCAGAGTGTGTGGAGACCTCAGAGAGGGCACCCATCTAATACCTCTGGCAACTGAGAAAACCCCAGCATTTGGGACAAAAGCTCCCCTGTCTGGCGGTTGAGTCCTACTGTGGCAAAAAGCCCAGGGGTCAAGTGACTGAGGGGCGACATGACCAGGCAAAGGAAACAAAGCAGACAGAAGATTCCAACATTACACTCCTATTTTGGGGACAAAAAGGAGCAAAGCATGGAACAGGAGGAAGACAGTGAAGTCAGAACTCCTGCACCAAAAGCTTCAAAGGAAAATATGAGCTGGTTACAGGCCATAGAGGACCTTAAGAAGCAGATAAGAGAAGTGGAGGAAAAATTGTGAAAAGAAATTAGAATGATGCAAGAAAATTGTGAAAAGAAAATCAACAGTCTGGCTCAGAAAAATAATACTTTAAAAAAATAGACTGACTCAAATGCCAAAAGAGGCTCAAAAAGGCTATGAGGAGATGAATGCCTTAAAAAGCCAATTTTGCCAGATGGAAAAAGAATCTCCAAAGCTCAATGAGGAGAAACATTGCTTCAGAATTAGATTGGAGCAAATGGAAGCTAATGACTTTATGAGAAATCAAGATGCTGTTAAATAGATACAAACAAATGAAAAAATGGAAGGCAATGTGAAATATCTCATGGGAAAAACCACTGACCTTAAAAACAGATCCAGGAGACATAATTTAACAATTATTGGACTACCTGAAAGCCACGATCAAAGTAAGAACCTAGAAATCATCCTCCAGGAAGTTCTCAAAGAAAACTTCCCTGATGTTTTAGAATCAGAAGGCAAAATAGAGCTTGAAAGAATCCACCAATCACCTCCTGAAAAAGATCCCAAAAAGAAAACTCCTAGGAATATTATAGCCAGGTTCTGGAATTCCCAGATTAAGGAGAGAATATTACAAGCAGCCAGGAAGAAACAATTTGAATATTGTGGAAACACAATCAGAATAACCCAGGATCTGGCAGCTTCTACATTGAGGGATCGAAGGGCTTGGTATATGATATTCTGGAGGTCAAAGGAGCTGGGATTAAAACCAAGAGTCACCTACCCAGCAAAACTGAATATCATCTTTCAGGGGAAAATATGGTCATTCAGTGGAATTGAAGACTTTCAAGCATTCTTGCTGAAAAAACCAGAGCAGAATAGAAAATTTGACATTCAGATACAAGAAGCAAGAGAAGCATGAGAAGGTAAACAGGGAAAAGGAATCATAAGGAATTTATCAAAGTTGAACTATTAACATCCCTACATGGAAGAATAATAATTGTAACTTACGAAACTTTTCTCAGTAGTTGAAGGGAATAGAAAAAAAAAAATATATATATATATATATATGTCTATACATGAGGGTATATGGGCATATGAATACATATGTGAATGTGTATATATATGTTTACAGATATACATAGATATAGAAGGCACAGGACCAATTTAACAGGAAGGCATGATACATACAAGGTGAAATTAAGGGGTGAGAGAAGAATATAATGAGAGGAGATGGGGAGAGACAGAATGGAGTAAAACATCTCACATAGAAGAGGCAAGGGAAAATGGTTACAATGGAGGGGAAGAATAGGAAGGCAAAAGGGAATGGGTCAACCTTATTTCCATTGAATTTGGCTTGAGGAGGGAATGAAATACTAATTAGGGTATCTCATCCTCCAGGAGAATAGGGGGGAAAGGGATGAAAGGGGAGATTATGGAAGGGAGGGCAGGCTGGGGGGGAGGGAAGTTGGAAGCACCTAGAACAAGTGGGAGGTGGGATAGGAGGGAGGGAAATATAGTCAGTCTTTTAAAATATATCTACTATGTTATTTTTTGCATTAGTCACACATGTACAACCTATACTGAATTGCTTATCTTCCCAGTAAGGGTGGGGGACAAGGGAGGAAGGAAATGAATCTGGAATTCAAAGTTTTAAAATCAAGTATTCAATTATATATATATATATATATATATATATACACTATTATTAATACTATTTTACATGTAATTGGGAAATAAGATATACAGGCACTGGGGCATAGAGATCCACTGGAAAAGTCAAAAGTGGTATGGGAGAAAATATGGGAGAGAGCAGATTGGAGGGGGGGATATCCTGTGGGACTGCTATTTTGGGGCGGTGAGTAGGGGGAAAATGGAGAGAAAATTTGTAACTCAGAATCTGGCAGAAAGGAATGATGTAAATCAGAAATTAATAAAGCATTTGAGAAAAAATTTTAAAAGAGTGTAAGGGGAGAAGATAAGGTAACAGGGAGAGGGTGAAAAGAGAGACTGAGAAGAAAAACAGTGAGTAAAAATATTGGGGAATGGCTGAACAAGTTGTGGAAGATCATTGTGATGGAATACTACTGTATTATAAGAAATGCTGAGCTCAATGATTTTAGAAAAAAAAATATGGGAAGGCTTGCATAAAATAGAGTGAAATCAGCAGAACCAAGAGAACATTGTTTATTTTTACTTTTCAACATTCACTTTTATAAGATTTTGAGCTCTAAATTTTTCCCCTTCCCAAGATGGAATGCAGTCTGATATTGGCTATACATGTATAATTGTATAAAACATATTTTCACATTAGTTATGTTGTGAAAGAATTAGAACAGAAGGGAAAAGCCACGAAAAACAAAAAACAAAAAAAATCAAAAAGAGAAAATAGTGTGCTCTGACCTGCATTCAGACTCCATAGTTCTTTCTCTGAATGTGGATAACATTTTGCATCATGAGTCTTTTGGAATTGTCTTAGATGAAAAGAGATAAGTTTGTGAAAGTTGGTCATCACACAATGTTGCCGTTACTGTGTACAATAAGTAACAGCAATATTATTTTAAGAATGACTTTGAGCAAATAAGTTATTTTGTCTATTATAAATACCCAAATTAACTATAACAGACATATGAAGAAAGAAGCTATCTTCATCCAGAGAAAGAACTGATAAATAAAAGCATGTATAGAATAATTTTGCATATACATGTGTGTGTGTTGTGTCTAATGGTTGTTATCCCAGGGAGGAGGGGAAAAAATTTACATGTTAATCTTGTTGTATGCTTGAAAGGAATAGCAAGTTGTTCATAGATTTTTAGCTTCATATACAATCATACTTTTTATTGCACTGTTATGGAAATGCTTGTTTTATTCCATAAATCAAAAATAAAATAATATTTTATTATATTTATCTATACAGCTCATTTATTTTATGGGAACTGCCTCAGATGCCTCTTCTCACCCCCAAAAAGAGCTATAAATATGTTGTATATACTTAGAATTTGTTTTTCTTAGGACTAATCTGTCCATTAATCTACACACCCCCCCTTTCCCTTCTATTTCCCTATTAATTGAAATGTATTTCTTTACTCAACTATTTGTATATTCCTTTTTCTTTTAAATGCTTCAGATAAGTGAGGTTCAAGTGTCAGCCACTCCCTATCTTCCTCTTTGTTTGTATATGTCTACTTGTACACTCTGATTATATAAAATAATTTTCCCTGATCTTCCTTTCCCTTACTCCCAGGCCTTTCCTAATTAGACTCTTTCTTTGAAGCCTCATGATGACAAGGTTCAGATGAAACACAAATATCATTTCTCCATCTTTAAATGTAAACAGTTTTTTCTTGGTTAATTCTTTGTCATTGTTCATTTACGTTTACCCTTTAAAATTTCTTTTCACTTTGCATTTGAACTTCAAAGTTTCTCTGCAGCAGGTCTTTTCATCAGGAATGCTTGGTTGTTCTTTATTTCATTAAAGATCCATTTTCTCTCCTTCTTGCATTATACTCAGTTTTGCTGGTTAAGTTATTTTTCAGAAGGCAACTTGTAGATTTTTTTCTATTTCTACTTTTCCCTTTGTTTCTAAGAAATCTGAGCAGTTTTCTTTCAAGATTTCTTGAAATAAGAGATCTAGGTTCTTTCTTTGGTCATAGTGTTCTGCTAGTACAATAATTCTTTTAAAATTCCCCCCTTAATCTGTTTTTCAAGTAGGTTTTTTTGCTAAGAGATAACTTATACTTTCTTCTTTTTTCTTAGACTTTTTACTTTATTTTCATATTTCTTGTTGCCTCATGAAGTCATTGGGCAAGGTTTATACCTCTTCTGCCAAGATGTTAATTCCCTTTCCAATTCTTTTTTTCCCCATAGCTCTCATTCCTTTTCCATTTTTTTCTCAACTACTCTCATTCCATTTATAGAAAACATTTTACACTCTTCCTTTATTTCTTCCAGGAATTCTAGAATTCTAGTTAAGTACAAGCTCTGTTTTTTCTGAGACATTGTTTGTAGATATTTTAGAGTCATTTTCTTTTTCTGTGTTTATGTCTTAAGTGTTCCTGCAACCATAATACCATGTGCAAGCAATGCTTCAGTGAAAAACAAGTCAAAGTCAGGAAGTAGACTGCTGGCAAGCTTCTAACTACAACCCATCCTCAGTGTCTGCAGACAGCCCTATCAGTCTGTCTCTCTTTGCTGATTGGGTTGAACCATTTGTTACTCCCTGTAACATTTCTAGATTCCCCCATTAGGATTTGGTCTGATACATTTTCTAGATCTGTTTGGAAGAGCTTTTAAAGAGCAGTTTGTAGTACTACTGCTTACCATTTCACCATTGAAGCTCCCCGTCCCTTTGCCCTATTTGGAAAATAAAGGAGCTGGATTAGATAAGCTCTAAATTCACAATCCTATGATGATTCTTTGTTTCTATATATTTCACTATACTCTACTATATAGACCAGTAAAGGGAACTTAGCTTTTCAATTCTCCTTTATCCCTCAATAAAACCTTTTTTCTCTAAAACTTATTTATATACAATTTATACATTATCATGTGAAAATAATGTAAGTTACACAATTATATGATTAAAGTGTTATTAATATAAATAGTGATAGGTTATTGATATATAATTTTGTACTTAACAATTTAATTTCTTTATTAATTTCTTTCTACTACTTTATGCTAAATTGATGATTATGTACTTATATTATTATTAATAGTAATGATAATAATATCTAGTATTTATATAGCACTTAAAGGTTTGCAAAGTACTTTACAAGTTACTGAATTTGATCCTCCAAATCCTATCAGGTAGGTGTTGTTATTACCCCTTTTTTGCAGATGAGGAAATTGAGTCTCAAAGAGGTTAAATGACTTGCTCGGGATCTTCCAGCTAAAAATATGTTTGGAAAAGGATTCAAACTTCAACACTCTATACATTCAGTCACTTAACTACCTATTTGGCATCAACAACCAGAAGGCAGAGCCAAGGTAGCAGAATAGTAGAAAGCCATACAGAGAGGTCCCTATCAACACCCCTCCAAACAAACCTAGAAAATTCACCAGACCAAATCATTATGGGGAAATCCAAGAAAAAGTGACAATGAGTTATGCACAGGATGAGAGACTGAGAGATCTATGGACACTAAGAACAGAGTTTGGCCAAAAAGCATGCCACCCATGGAGCACCCCAGTCCATTAGAAGAGACTACACACTGGGACAAGAAAGGATTCTAGACTCTTATTGGGGTACCTCCAGATACTTACTAGAGTACCACAATAGGAAAAGGTACCAACTGGCAGCTTTGTCACCCATTACTCAGTTATGGGAACACAAATCCAAGTCAAACTGAGAAGGGGACATTTGCCCAGGAGTAGTGTTTGGGGGTAGGAAGCAATGGAAGATTCTTGGGAATGAACTGAAAGAAGAAAGTTCACAAGCAAACAACATCAATGTGGTTCACACTTCAGGGGAGGGGGAGGGTATCCTTAGGTCTAACTTCTAGTCCAGTCTGAAGCCTACAGAGGAATAACCATGGCAGGAATCACAAACCTAGGGGAAGCTTGCAGTTCTGCCATCTGAACCAAGCAGAGCTTCTCAGTTTGCTGATAGGGGCAGAATCTACAAACAGTCTACTGTTGCTCAGACCCAAACCTAGATTAGAAACTTGCAGAGCTCAGACCAGGGGCAATAAGCATATTCTTCCCTGGATCAAACCACTTTGGGAGCATTAAAAGCATGCAGGCCCCCAGTCTAAGTTGTTCCTGAGATCCTGGAATAATATAACATTGAGGAGGACCGGCTTGGGTATGGCCTCCAGAAAAGCACAGAACCCAACTCTAACATAAAATCTGAAGTCTGGAAGTAGGATGGAAGAATGACCAAATTAAAAAAAATCCTACCATATTATGGTAATGTAATTCCATGTACAAGCAGCTTTCCAGAAGAATGCAACTGTGAACAGCTTTTAAGATTCTGATTACACAGTATAGTGAACGCTCTATTTATTCCATTACAAATCAAAGCAAAACATTCACAGAAAAATAAAGGTACAGCATTCATAATGTTACAACTTATATTCACAAACAGCTTATCATTAAAATGTCCACATAATTTTCACCAAAGTGGTCACAACATTTAGAACAAAGAATGGTCATCTCAAAGTACAATAGTCAAAGTCTTCCATTCATGGGGCAAAGTCTTAACTTAGTCACGTATTCAACAATCAGTTACTGAGTAAAATAACAATATAGTCTCAAAGTACAATAGTCAAAGTCTGCCACTCATGGGGCAAAGTTTTAAGTTAACTCAATCAGTCACTCATTCAGAAAAGTCTTTTACTAAGTATCATACACAAACCCCTCCACCCCTAGGTCACTAGTAAACTATAATTTCATCTTTAGTACCCAGGGAGAGATCTTTTCATCTTGACTTGGGGCCTGTTCTCAGATTCCCTGGATCCCCTTCCATGGTCCCAGCATCTACCTGGATTCACCAGACTGTCACCTGGGTTCAATGGCAGATAGCTCCAAGTTCCTTGTCCAGCTCTCTGGGCAGGTCCTGCTCCACACTGAAGTTCACAGGGTCTGGTCCATGTCAGATCCTTCACAATTTCTGCTCCAGGGAATTCAAGGCTCAACCAAGCCACAAACAAAGTCTCAGCATCCCAGTCATGCTTCCTCAATCACCTGGGCTCCTGGCTCTGGGCTCCTGGCTCCTGGCTCCTGCCTCTGGGCTCTTGGGCTCCTCTGTCACCTGGGTTCCTGGGCTTCTGTTCATAAGAAGTTCCACCACAAGTGCTCAGGAAATTCTGGTTCAGTTCTTGATTCTCTATTCTGTAGCTTCTCTGCCACCAGATGCTGGTCCCATGAAATTCTGACTGTGCCTCTCTGGGGCTTTTCTTATGTACATAGCATTAGCTAATTCCTGTTTCAGCCAACCCCTTCCTGTTATGTCAGCAACAGGAGACAGGAGTTCATACCTTCTGTTTCCCCAACAGAGGCTTGATCAGTTACTAAGTGCTAAGTACCTGCTACCTTTGCCAACACAAAGGGATCTTCAAATTCAAATTACATTACCATTACAGGTGATAAGAGTAGTCAAGACACAAACCCAGAAGAAGAAAATAATTACAAAGTATCTACAAAGTCTCAAAGAAAAACATAGCTAGGGCACAAATTCAACTAGAATTATTTGGAAAGATGAAACAAGTTTGTTTGATTTTTTTTAATTTAAACATTTTATGTTGTCAACCTGAAAGTTCAGTTGAAGGAGGCAAACAGATTAAGTGATATGTAAATTCGTATTTTTTTATTCCCTTAGAGCTATATGAATCTAGCAAGCTTTTATATACAAGGAGCCAAAACCTAAGTTCTGATTGCCTGAAAAAAAAAAGAATGAGAAGGCTTAAACACATTTTAGAACCATCCCAATTAAGGGTGGCTATGTCACTCAAATTTATGATCTCCATAAAATGTTTAGTCATTGAATGAGAAAGGAATTTTCTTAATTGGATAGGTGGTAAATGCAATAAAATAAGAGTTGACAGTGTCAATTGAAATTATGACTCAGGATCTCTGTGTTTTCTTTACCATTAACTTGCCACAACATAGTATACATCCAAAAAATATTAAGAAAAAGTCCCATTACTCAAGATCTTGTCTCGGATTAATAGTCAAGGTCTGCCACTCATGGGGCAAAGTCTTAAGTTAACTCAATCAGTGTCACAATATAATCTCAAAGTACAACAGTCAAATAGCCATTAAGTCAGCCCCATCTGGCTTTGTTGACATAGGAAGAGGTATTCTCTGAGTTTACTCTGAGAACAAAGAAACTGTTAGGTCCAGGCTCTTCTTCTGGTTGATTGGTTCAGGTTCTGGCCCTTATTGAGGTTATTAAATTGACATTAAATGATTAACAATATATAAAATGAGAGCACTCAAGGGGGGAAAGGGAAAAAATTGAACTATCAAAGAAATAATTGGGAAAAATTCAGAATAACAGATGAGCTTCAAAGACTTTTCCAAGTAACATGTTGCCTGAAAATTAGAATGGGTTAAATAGAAGCCAATGACTATAAGGCATTAAAACAAAATCAAGAGCCTGAAAAATAAAATATAAGATATCTCATAGAAAAAAAGCTGACATGGAAAATAGATAGAGGGAAAAATATAAAAATCATTAAACTATCTAAACACCATGATTCTGTCCCCCCCCTCAAAAAATGAGCCTACATATCTCATTTCTAGAAATCATAAAAGAAAACTTCCCGGCTGTCTTAGAACACTAAGGCAAAAGAGAAATACAAAGAATCCACTGGTCAGCTTCTGAAAGAAACCTCAAAATGAAAACCCCCAGGAACAGGCTAGCCAAAATCCAAAGCTTCCAAGTCAAAGAAAAAATACTTCAAGCAGTCAGAAAGAAAGAATTCAAGTACTGTGGACTCTCACAATTTGGCAGCCAACACTAGAAGGCTACAGAAAGCTTAGAATACATACTACTCTTAGAATACTATATTCCAAAAAGCAAAGGATATTGACTTACAGCTAAGAATAACAACCAGCAAAACTGAGTACAATCATCCTGAGGGGTAAATGGATCTTTAATGAAAGAGAACAGAGGTATCAAACACATGAATAGTGGTTGCATTCCCCTCCCCCAACCACTCCCTACTGCAGCCAAACCTGATTAAAATGTAATCAGGAAATATTTATCTAAACACATTTTTTAAATATAATAGAACATAGGTAACATTAATATGTGATTTTCTGAGCCAATACATGACCTGAAGGGACCCTTATGTATGGTTTAGTGGTCCCCATTTCTATTTGAGTGTAACACCACTGAAATAAAGGATGTTCAAATACTAAAATTGATGAAAAGACCAGAGCTGTGAAAATTTCAAATTCAAGTATAGAAGTTACAAGAAATGTAAAAAAAAAGTGAACATGAATAAACAATCACAAAAGACTAAACAAGGATAAGTTGTTTACATTCTAATATGGTGAGATGATATATATTCCTCTCTGAATCCTATTATTATGAGTCATAGGGGGAGTTTAATGCTTTGGAGTGGTTCTATTACATTGTGATGATCTTAAGGGGAAAATGGAAAGAGAGGAAGAGAAATAACCTGGGGAAGGGGAAAAACAAAAAGAAGTTTAAAGGAAATTATCTCACATAATCAGGGTATGCAAATAGACATCTACACAAAGAAAAGGGGGAAGAGAAGATGCAGCTCATTCTTGAACCTCATTCTTATCTGAACTTGTCAAAGGAGGGGAAAATGTGCACACACACACAAATTTGGGTACAGAAATATATTTTCAATAAGTGGTGAAATAAGAGGGGAAAAAAGGAAAAGGGAAAAAACATAAATTAAAGGTAAGGATAAATTAGTGGAATGTCTAGTACTAGGAAAAGCAATCTAAAAAACAAAGTAACATTTACATTTCCTTTTGAGCTGAGGAGGTGTCCATAAGGAATGACTGAAAAAATTATGGTATATAATTGTGATGAAATATTAATGTACTGTAAGAAATCATAAAAAGGGTTGATTTCAGAGAAACCTAGGAATACTTTAATGAACTGATACAGAGTAAAGTTGTGGACACAAACAACTTTGAAAACAAAAGAAATTCTGGTCAGTGTAATGACCAATTGTGGATGACCCATAAGACCAGTTATTTTCATAGATTATTAGTTCCAAAGGACTAATGATGAAATGTGCTTCCTACCTCCTGATAGGCAAAAAACTAAGAGTAAAGAATGAGACATATATAGTTGTTGGTTTATTTTTTAATATGACCAATTTATTTTGTTTCACTATATATGTTTCTAGCAGCAGTTTTGTTTTTCTTTTATTCTCAGTTGGTAATGGAGGTAGATGTGGGGGTCAAAAAATAAAAGGCAGATATTTGTTGATTGAAAATATAAACTATAATTTTTAAAAAGCTGCAATGATCAGAAGATTTATAGTACTAAGCTTTGGGGGATTTATGGTTTCTCTTTTTTTTAAGTCTTGTGAGCTTATAAACCAATTTGTCTATATTCAACATAATTTCTTTTCATCTTCAAACCTACTAAGCTATGTTAAAGATTATTCTAAGGGCTTTAGCAGTCCAAATGAGATTACAAGGCACTCAGTTTAATGGTAGAAAATTGGTCAAACTATTTGTCATAGTTCTGACCTCCTATGGAACACAATAATGAATTTAAAATACATCATAATTCTTAACTTTTCTTAAAAATTGATGGAATGGGCGCCAAGATGGCAGTGTAGAAGCAGGAAAACTCCATAAGCACCCCCCATAAGCACCCCCCATAAGCACCTCAAATACCTATAAAATATGCCTCTAAACAAATTTTAGAGCTACAGAACTCACAAAGTGACACAGAGAAAAAAATCTCCTGCTGAAGGCAGCGCAGCAGGCTGGGAAGAAGGGTCCATCACAGCATGCTGGGAGACAAGCCAAATACCACCCCACCCCCCCTTAGCCTGCAGTTTTAGCCCCAGGACTCCTGGACCAGCAATGGATGGAGCAGATCTCCTGAGAGTGAATCATCAGCAGCTGTGGCAGTTTCGAGAAATATGAACCCATAAATGCCAAAGACAAAGCAAAAGGTCAGTGGAGAATTCTGTTGAAACTGGGGGGGGGGGAGAGCCATGGAGATGAAGGAGCTGCATTCCAACCTCTGCCCTCTGAGTGAGAAGCTGCAGAGGTTCAGCAGCTATGTAGCCACCTCCACATGGCTGCTTCAGAGCTCCCAGCCTCCAGATAGTAGGGGGGCCAAGAAACCATTCAGAAGGCAATCACTTTTGCTTTATGCCTGGATCTGGATCGCAGTCTTAGGTGGTGGTCCTGAGGTGTGTGACCAGTGAGCCAGAGTGTGTGGGGGCTGTAGAGATGGTGCTCTCCTAATAGCTCAAACAGCTGTGAAAACCCCAGCAATTTGGGACAAAGTTCTCCCCTCTGGAAGTAGAGTTCTACTGTGGCAAAGAGCTCAAAAGTCAAGTAACTGAGTGGCAACATGAGCAAAAAAAGGAAGCAAAGCAAGCACAGTAATCCAACTTTATATTCCTTTTTTGGGGACAAAAAGGATCAAAGCATGGAACAGGAGGAAGACAACATAGTCAGAACTCCTGCACCAAAAGCTTCCAAGAAAAATATGAATTGACATAGAGGAGCTCAAGAAGGATTTTGAAAATCAAGTAAGAGAAATGGAGGGAAAAAATTGGGAAGAGAAATGAGAAGAAGAATTGGGAAGAGAAATAATGAAAAGAGAGTCAACAACCTGACTGAAGAAAATAACACCTTAAAAAATAGATTAACTCAAATGGCAAAAGAGGCCCAAAAATCCAATGAGGAAAAGAATGCTTAAAAAGCCAAACTTGCCTTATGGGAAAAAAAAAAATCAAAAGCTCACTGAAGTGAATAATTCCTTCAGAATTAGATGGGTGAAAATGGAAACTATTGACTTTATGAGAAATCAAGATACTATTAAACAGATCCAAACATATGAAAAAAATAGAAGGCAATGTGAAATATCTCATTAGAAAAACCACTGACCTGGAAAATAGATCCAGGAGAGATCATTTAAAAATTATTGGGCTACCTGAAAGCCATGATCAATAAAAGAACCAAGAAATCATCCTCCAAGAAATTCTCAAGGAAAATTGCCCTGATACTTTAGAAGCAGAAGGCAAAATAGAAATTGAAAGAATTCACCAATCACATCTTGAAAAAGATCCAAAAAAGAAAACTCCAAGGAATATTACAGCCAGGTTCCAGAGTTCCCAGATCAAGGAGAAAATATTACAAGCAGCCAAGAATAAACAATTCGAATATTGTGGAAACACAATCAGGATAACACAGGATCCATCAGCTTCTACATTAAGGGATCAAAGGGCTTGGAATATGATATTCCAGAGATCAAAAGAGGTAGGATTAAAACCAAGACTCAGCAAAACTGAGTATAATGTTTCAGGGGAAAATATAGTCATTCAATGAAATAGAGGACTTTCAAGCATTCTTGCTGAAAAAGCCAGAGTTGAATAGAAAATGTGACATTCAAATACAAGAAGCAAGAGAAGCATGAGAAGGTAGACAGGGAAAAGAAATCATAAGGAACTTATCAAAGTTGAACTATTTACATGCCTACATGGAAAAATGATAATCGTAACTTATAAAACTTTTCTCAGTATGAGGATAGTTGAAGGGAATATAAATGTGTGTGTATATTATATGTATACATACATGTATGTCTGTATAGGAAGGTATATTTGCATATGAATACATATGTGAGTGTGTGTATATACATGTACAGGTATACATAGAAGGCACAGGATCAATTGAATAGGAAGGGATGATATTTAAAATGTGAAATTGAAATGTGAGAGAGAAACATAATGAGAGGGGATGGGGAGAGACAGAATGGGATACTTTATCTCATTTAGAAGAGGTAAGGGTTAACTGTTAAAATGGATGGGAAGAACAGGAAGGCAAAAGGGAATGGGTCAACCTTACTCTCATTTGAATTTGGCTTAGGGAGGGAAAGACATACACACTAAATTGGGTATCTTGTCCTACAGGAGAGTAGGGGGAAAGGGGATGAGAGGGGGGATGATGGAGGGGAGGGCAGGTTGGGGGGAGGGTAGTTATAAAAACACACTTTTGAAAAGGGAAAGGGTCAAAGTAGAGAATAGAACAAGTGGGGGACAGGATAGGATGGAGGGAAATATAGTCAGTCTTTCACAATATATCCACTATGGAAATGTTTTGTGTAACTACACATGTACAACCTATACTGAATTCCTTATCTTCCCAGTAAGGGTGGGTGACAAGGGAGGAAGGGAAAGAATCTAGAATTCAAAGTTTTAAAATCAAATGTTTAAAATATTATTATTATTATTATTATTATTATTATTAATTATTATTATTATTTACATGCAACTGGGAAATAAGATATACAGGCACTAGGGTACAGAGATCCATCTTGCTCTACCAGAAAGTCAGAGGGGGGATGGGGGAGGATATAAGAGAGAGCAGTTTGGTGGAGGGAGTATTCAGTGTGATTGCTGTTTTGGGGTGGTGGGTAGGGGAAAGACAAGGAGAAAATTTGTAACTCAAAATCTGATGGAAATGAATGATGTAAACTAAAATTAATATAAAATTTAATTTAAAAAAAATTTGATGGACTGGGGTAGCTAGGTGGTGCAGTGAATAGAGCACCAGCCCTGGAGTCAGGAGGATCTGAGTTCAAATCTGGCCTCAGACACTTAACACTTACTAGCTGTGTGACCCCAATTGCCCTGCCTTCCCCCTCCAAAAAAGCGAAAGTAAAATTGATGAACTGTGAGTAGATTTCAGTGAGTAGTGGATATATTCTTCAAAAGCACACTGAATTATGTATGTTTTTGTCCAATTTCCCAACCCTTTGGGAACATTTTACTACACAAAGGAATAGCTGGACATCTTGGTTAATGTTATTTCACTATTCATTATCTTTCCATACCTACTCCCTGTGAGGGTGGGTCTTCTCTGTGAAAGACTAATAGGTCAAAAATCATTTCAACTTGGACATCAATAGTAAGTTGTAATGGTAATGGGAATTTGAAGATCTTCCCTGCCCCTTGTATTTGCACTCAAACAGGTACTTAGCACCTTGTTCCAAGTTCATGATTGTGTCAAGTATTAAGACCCAGGACTTGTGAATCACAAAGTGGGATGAACTTACTGATGTAACAGGAAGCGGCAGAACATGGAGGAGCTAATACCTTATATAAAAAAATGCCCAAGCTAGAGAGTCAGAAGTTCTGGGAGTGAGCATCATGGAGGCAGAGCAACTACTGTTGGAGAGAGAGAGAGAGAGAGAGAGAGAGAGAGAGAGAGAGAGAGAGA
>NW_027187295.1:5426589-5494398 GCF_028583685.1 Petaurus breviceps papuanus | reverse complement strand
GAGAGAGAGAGAGAGAGAGAGAGAGAGAGAGAACTACCAGGATCCTGAGAACTTCTGAGAATTGCTACAAATTTAGAACAGAATGGAGAACAGAACTTGTGGTACTGGAACTTCTCCTGAGAACTTCTTCTGAGAACCTTGAGAACTTCTGAGAAAGGAGAACAGAGGAGAACTCTGAGGAAGCATGACTGTAGTGCTGGTACTTTGTCTGTCTGTTTTGATATTACTTTGTCAGATTCATCTGCTGATAGAGGACAGTGCTGTTGTTACAGAAGCCTTGGGACCTTGCTGCTTGTTCAGAAGCCCTGAAAGAGGATTTTCTTGTCATATGCTTATAGAAATCCTGGAGGAGGTTCTTGCTGACATTTTCAGAGGTCCTGGGACTATACTAATGATTTGTGCTGATTCCTGAGACCTTGTTGTTGGGTCTATGCTGATTTCACAAGCAGAAAGTGAATTGATGAGGATGCCAGCAATGTGTATGCACGTTATTGTGGCTTTGTTAAGCTTTGTCTTCCCAGGAACAGGAACTGTGAAGGACTTGAGGTGGACTAGACACTGTGAGCTTCAGTATGGAACAGAAACTGGACAAGGAGCTGGACAACAAGAAGCTGACAGGAGCTGGGAGCCATGGAAGTGGAGATCCAGCCTCAACTTAAGATGAAAAGACCTCTCCTTGGGTATTTAATGCAAACTGAGAATATCATGATTTACCAGGGGTGGAGATTTTGACCTTTACAACAAGATGGTTGAGTTAAGGACTTTCTAATTAAGGATGATTGGAAACTAATCTCCAATCAAGAAGAAAGAAGACTTTTTGATTGAAGATATTAAGACAATGTGACCCAGGAGTGGAGAGCTTTTGACCTCTGTATTTTGTGTCAATTAAGGAGGCTTGCCTCCTTAAGAATTATTGAGTTTCTAAATGAATGTACTTTTTTTTAAAACTATGTGACCACTTTGGTGAAAACTACATGGCCATTTTATTGATAAGTTGTTACGCCATAACATGGTGAATGCTGTATTTTAATTTTTGTGAATGTTTTATCTTAGTTTGTTACTGAATAAATAGAGAGTTCACTATACTGTGTAATCAGAATCTTGCATGCTACTCACAGCAGCAGTCCTCTGGAAAGCTGCTCATACTTGGCTTTACATAAGCACAAAATATTTTTAAATAGCCCCAAATCAAAAAGAAGTATGTATTCATTGCTGTGTTTTCTCAATCTAAAATATTCTCCTTTGATACTCTTTCAGTGGACTTGCCATGGTGACACATGCCTGTAGCTGTTGCTGCTCAAGAGGCTAAGATTGGTGGATCACTTGAGCTCAGGAGTTCTGTGCTTCAATATAACTAAAGCAGATCAGGGGTCTCAATAAATTCAGCACGAATATGGTGAGACTCCACTAGTAGAAGGTACCAGATTACCTAAGGAGGGGAAAACCTGATCAGGTTTGAAAAATGGAACAGATTAAAGTTTCTATGTCAACTAATATTGAGATTGGGCCTGTGAGTGGCCCCTACACTTCCATACTGGGCAGGCTTAGGATAAGAAGACACAATCTTGATAAGATGTTTTGCACCACCACCAATGGATACATGATGACATTGATAAAGGCAATCTTTCCATTGATATAGATCCCAAATGATCTTTGCCTTGTATATTGTGTACTTCTTACCCATACTCTTCCATAGATATTCTACACAAGATCTACCCAATGTGCTCCAGGTTTTCATTTAGGCCTTTCACATTCTTTGGGGAACAATGAAGCACTAGGACTATATTTTAGCTATCCTCCCTTCATGCCATATGAATAGCTCACCTTTTGTAATCACATTTTTTTTTTCAGTGACATCTTTTACACCACTCCTTGATCAAAGCTCATGACCGGACATTTACTACAATTTGTACCCACCATGTACTTCTCTTTGTTGCTATTTATGTGACATAATCCTATGATATAATGGTATTCAAAATTCTCAATCACAAAGCTTTGGGGAAAACGTGGATTAAAAAGATAGGTCTTTGCACTAAAAAACAGCTTAGGTTCATCAGAAGCACTAAGCAATTTCACAAACACAAACTTTTCTGTTCTTTTCTTCCTATTCAATTCTGGGCTCAACTTATTTTTCAAGACCTATCCCAAATATGTGAAATGGTATATCACTCGGATGACTAACACCCAACTATTTGTTAAAATATATAAAATAGGCTTTTTCCTATATGGACTGTCAGTCTGGTCCCTTTTGAATAATTACAGATACCACTGAGAGAGCTTTGTAATATTCTGAATCCTGATGCCATCAACACAATATCATCCAGAAATAAAGGTATCCAGAGGATCTCACTATTGACATAGAATCCCAATAATCCCCTTGGACTCTGTGCAAGACCTCATCTATGATAGTAGCAAGAACCTTTGGCAAGTCAACATCCACTGTTTTATACTTTCTTAGACATTAAAACTCAGTGGATGACTGAATAGAATTATCTCTTTGGTTGCATTTGTCAAGGAATTTCATATATTTGTAAAAAAATTATTTCTGGAAAGAACCGTGTAAATCCAGTTTTTTAGTGTTTTTTTTTCCTATTGAGGCAATTTAAAAAAAATAATGCAGGGGGTAGCTAGGTGGTGCTGTGAATAGAGAAACAGTCCTAGAGTCAGGGGGAACCTGAATTCAAATCCAGCCTCAGACACTTGACACACTTACTAGCTGTGTGACCTTGGGCAAGTCACTTAAACCCAATTGCCTTGCCTTGCCCCCTTCAAAAAAAAATGCAAAAAAATGCACAATAAATACAGAGGAGCCTTGTATTCAAAGAACTTTTAAGTCCAATGAGGAACTATAAAAATGTGGTCAGTTATAGACTTTTTTATGCATGCATGTCTGCTTGTTCCCTTCTCATATTTTCATCAATGATATTCTAGATTTTCATGTACATCATTCTCATACAATAGGCATAAGCATCAGGAGTTATTGATATTTTCTTGATTAATGACTGGGGAGATTAACATCAGGAATGGTTTTTCTTTTTTTTTGATACCTTCCCTTAATGAGCTATCACAAAGCTCTCAATGTTTTCAAGATTTTTTGGCATACAACAAGGATTTTCTTTTTTCATATTTGATCTAGCCTAGGAACTCTTCCTAAGTGCCATGTTTGGGACTGATATGTTAAAGCCCAAATGTTGTGGCTCCTCTGTTATTAACCATGAAAATAAAGTATCATCAAAACATTACAATATTTGTTACAATTTATATTTTTTGTTGTCCTCACCCCCTACCAGTCCCATCTATGAGTGTTTTTAACATGACATTACTTATTTGGGGCTCCCACTTTCTTTAGATTATTTTTGCTTTCACTGCTTTTTGATGTTTTATGATGCAAGACTGTTAATGATTTTTCACTATCCCTTTCTACAGTGTCCTACAAAAGAGTTGGCATTCTAAACCAGCATTCTAAAACCTTTGCTCCAAGGAAATCAAATGATTCTTGGTAAAGGCAGTTGCTTAGTTTTATCTTTCTTGTAATTGCTGAATACTAATTAAGTTTTTGTAAAATAAATAAATAAGCAAATAAATAAAATAATGACAACCAAGTGATACTTGCCTTTTTACACTTCCCACTGTTTATATTACTGCTTCACTTAAATAGGCAAAATTGAAGTTGTAGTTGTTCACAGTGCCTTCTTTAGATTTCTTTCTAATTTGAGGTTGATTTTGATCTTTGTTTTAAATAATCAATGTCCTAATTGCCCATAGGTAAATGATTTTAACATGAATCACTCATGAGTCTTTTCTTTTCTATTAAGATATAGCCAATATCATTTTTGTACTGTTTTTCTGTCCTTACTATATCCAGCACCTTCAGACCCTTATCTTTCTGTTTTGAATTATCATAAAAGAATCAACATTAATATGGACTGGTTTATCATTTTGATTTGTTAGTTATTGAATCTACATTTTCTAGCAGCTATGCTGCTTGGTTTAGAACCCACCATTGTCATGTCCTTCTTCCCCCACTTCCCAGGAATGCTCATCATCAGGAAACTCTTAAGCATGGAGTTTGCTTCCGCTTTGGTACTCATACTTCATCAGTAACCTCAGTTGCCTGTGTTCTTCTGATTAGAAAAAAATAAACTACCAAAACCTTGCTTTAAATAGGACTTAGATTGTTTAAATAAAATAGGTCACTGGGATACAAGGAATTGTATGTTAATTATGATTCTTGTATAGTTTGTATATAAGTTTTCTTGGTTATCTTGGTGACATGTACCTGACAATGTAATTGTGTCATTTTGTAAAATTGTGAGAAAAACCTCATTGTATTAACTGAGCCTAGCCCTGTGTGGTTAAGAAAACTGAACTATTTATTTGAACCTAGTCTTCCATGGCTAGAAAACTGGACCTTTATATGTAAAATCGTGTTTCTAAGAGTTCTTGTACTGTACATTTGAACTCTAATCATCTAAGGATCATCCCCTGAGCCTTGGAATCTGAAAAAGACAACATCAGATGCAGACAGCTTTCCCAAGAATCCGGACCTGACCTTTATTGGGACAGCTTCTTTCCTGGAGAAATTCAACTAGAGGACCGATGGAAAAAATGTAGCCCCCTCCTCTTCCTCGAGACTATGGCCTTGATTATAGGAAGTCCCTATTAACTGTTAAATTGCTAATTGTTTTGGGTCCCCACTACCAGCCCTTGGGAACAAAGCTGACTGTCCTGTATGATTCGGCCAGGGTGTCAAGGGTTTGACACAGGAACAAAAGAAGTGGGAAATGTTGTGCCTTGTTTTCCCCACAACTCCCTTCCCCCAAGGAAGTGGGCAGATTTGCCAGGTCAGCTCCACCCTCTCCCACTGGGTCTCCGCCCTTTCCCCAGTCAGCTCACCTGAACAGAAGTGGGCGGGCTTCTGGGGGAGTTTCAAGGTGTGTACTGACCAATCACTGCTTACGTAAGGCCCCTTTATAAGCTAAGGATCTGCCCCAAATCGGGGCTGTCGCCGGCTGCTACTGCTATCGCTGTACCTGAGACGTGGGTGGTGCCAGCTCAGCCCACCACATGGCCTGATCAGCCACATGATGTTTTTAATAAAGGGTCCATTCTAAAATTAAAAAAAATAATAATAAATAGGTCTTAGAAACTAAGTCAATTCTTCATATTCTATCAGTTATACTGCTTAGTTTTAACTCCACCATTTTCACTGTCCTGTGCAGGACATCCCCTCCCCCCCCTCCCCACTTCATTTCACAAAAGCTTACTTTTGTATATTGTCTACTCCTATTTGTTTGTAAGCTCTTTGAGGGCAAAATTTTTTTTTCTTCTTTGTATCCTCCACCTGTAGCACAGTACTATATTTTGTTATATTGTATTATGTTGCATTGCTTTGTGTGGTATTGTATTGTATTGTAGTGTATTGAACAAAGATCTCATTTCAGATGATACAAAGAGAGGAAGGAAAGCTAATATATCAAATGACAGTCAAGATTGCAAAAGTTCTCAACAGCATTAGAGAACACCCCAAAAGAAAACAATTAAAGGAAATGAATACAAAACCTTACATTTGGGTTCAAAAATGAAAGCTCACAATTACAAGAAAAGGAAGTGATAGCAGTTTATATAAAATGTTCTGGTGGTTTTATGGACTATATACTCAATATGAGTCAGTGCTGAGATACAGCAACCAAGAATGCTAATGTAATCTTAAAAGAGAGTGAAGTTTAGAGTGCATGACTAGGAAAATTAAAATCTTGCTAGACCCTTTCATAGCCAAAACACATCTAGAATATTGTACTCAGTTCTGAGCACCACATTTCAAAAAAGATATTCATAAACTTTATAATAGATTATTCAAAATGTTTGTGATTAGAATGGTGAAGAGTCTAAAGAACATGCTATGTAAGGATCAATGGAAGCAACTGGGGATATTTGTCCCAATTAAGAGAATTCTAGGGGACATAGTTCTCCTTACATGTTTGAAGTCCTGCCTCTTGAAAGGATTGACTTGTTCTTCTTGTTTTTAGAGGAGCAATACAAATAGGCAAATTAGTCTTGCTAAAGATAAAAAGAGAGGCATCATGATGAAGTATATGGAGAGCTGTTGTTGAATCAAGGAACATCTGAGCTCAGGAGCTACTTCTGATACATGTCTTTGCGACCCTTGACAAATCACTTTATTCTAGGTAACTCTCTAAGACTCAATTTCAGAGAAGGTGTTAACCTACATTGATAGATGAAGTTATTTTACCTGGGAATTCCCTACTCCAGGGAAATCACAGGTACAGTTCTTATCCCTTTTATAGATGCCACAATAATTTATCAAATAAAATCTAAAGAGTAACTTTAGTTTTATAGTGAGGTTAAGGATTTCACAGAGTTACTAGGCCTTAATATTTGAGGATGGAAATTCATTCTTGGGAATGACCTGCATTGGTAGAGCAAGTTCCTTCCAGGAACTCCCATTAATGAAATCATAGTCCAGTCCCTATCCTGAAGAATGTTTTGTGAAGTCAAACAAAAATTTCTCCTATCTTACAAAAAAAGAGTCTATCAACATACACGAGAGCTGCTTAGAATCCATGTTTCACCTTCTTCTTTGAAAAGCCATTTAAAATTCAACTAAATGAAATGAATGTTGAAAACTAAGAATAAATAAATAAATTCTGGGAAAAAAAAAAGAAAGAATTAAAACAATATATGAATTTCAAATAAAAAGCTTGAAGAAAAAAATAAAATAAAATAAAATTCAACTGTATGTCATGATTCCACAAGCAAACATCCTTTAATTTTTCAAAAAGTCATTAATAAATTGCTTGCTTGGGGCATCCAGGTAGCACAGCGAGTAAGAGCACCAGCTCCATGTTGGGATAACCTGGGGATCAAATCTGGGCTCAGATACTCAGCACCACACCCAGAAATAACTGGCCGTGTAACCTTGAGCAAGTTACTTAACCCCAATTGCTTTTAAAAAAAATTTTTTTAATGATTTCCTTGCTCCCAGTTTTCAGGAACTGTTAGAATTTGGAGAGAGTAGGCCAGCTAGGTGGTGCAGTGAATAGAGGACTATCCCTAGAGTCAGGAGCACTTGAGTTCAAATCTGGCCTCAGACAATTAGCATTTACTAGCTGTGTGACCTTGGGTAAGTCACTTAACCCCAATTGCCCCTCCAAAAAGCAAAAAAAAAGAAAGAATATTTGGGGTGGCTAGGTGGCACAGTGAATAGAGCACCAACCCTGGAGTCAGGAGGGCCTGAGTTCAAATCCAGCCTCAGACACTTAACACAAAAAAAAACTAGCCATGTGACCTTGGGCAAGTCACAACCCCAACTGCCTTCCCAAAAGCAAAAAAAAAAAAAAAGAATGTGGAGAGAGCATAACTGCTAGAAGACAAGGTCAGGATCTCTCTGTTGTTTTTATTAGCTACCAAATTTTTCTCAAATTAGCCCTCCATTGTTTCCATCTGAGTGCCTTCAAAGCATAATTGCATACACTTTTCTATGTGGCTATTATGACCATTCTATGGTCCTTCCTACTTTGTTAATTCATTTTTATTAAATGTTCACTAGGCATAATGCCCTCCACTAGGCAATAAGGGTACAAACATAAAAAAATATATACAGTCTCTGTCCTCAAGGAACTTACAATCTAATAGGCAGAATCAGCTAAATTGTAGATAATTATAAGTTCATAGTATTTTAGAAATGATAGGGGCTTTAGAGATCATGTAGTCAATCAATCAACAAACATTTAAGTGCCTTTTATGTGTAAGACGATAAAGATATAAATATAAAAGATAGAATTTTTTTAAATCCATAATCTCCCAGTGCATATATTCTATTGAGGGATTCAATATGTATGTGTGTGTGTATGTGTACAAAAGTCAGACTAAGAAATGTGTACTTCATCCTAATTTCTGAGTAAGAAAGTTATATAATCAAAACTATGCAATATAAATGTTGCTCTGGTAACAGTGTAATGAGCAGATAAAAGAGTGCAGGGAACCTGGAGTCTAGGAGCTAAGAGCCTATTTTAAGAATCCAGCAGAGGGATAATGAAAGCCACACATGGGGTAGTGGCAGTGAGTGTTGAGAGCAAGAGACAGATGCATGAAATATCATCAAGGCAGAACTGAAAGAAGTTAGCAGCTATTTGTATATGAGGAATGATAAAGAGGGAAATGGAAAAGATAACTCAAGTTTTGAACCTGAGCAACTAGGAAATTGGTGGTGACATTAACAGAAGCATAAAAGTTAAAAAGAGGAGTAGATTTGGAGAATAAAAGGATGAATTCCATCTTGGAAATTTAGATTTTGAGATGTTAGTGGGACATCAGATGGAGATATTCAGTGAGCAGTTGGAAAAGCAACAATATAGTTGATAGTAGATAGAAAAAGAGGATGGGTAGCTTGATGGATGAATAGAAATATTATATATATATATATACATATATATACACATGCATACATATACATACACATATACAGATATACACATACATGCATACATACACATATATAATGCTTATTATGTTGTTTGGAAAACATTAATTACTATGCTATTTAAATACAATTTTATTTGACTAGAGATTACACCCAGAATGTCACTCTGCCCTCAGTAATTCTCCAGGATTACCAGAGATCACCACAAAGAATTTAGGTTCCCCTAGGTCTTGGATCCATCCAAAACATTCATGTTTGGGTCCACTCTCCCAGGTCTTGCTTTGGATGTACCCATGCTAATGTTTTGGATTCCCCTTGTGTTTTGGCTTCATTTGATTGTAATCAAATGTTTATATTTGCTGATATCAATTTCAATCTATATTGCATTCAAGTTGCCCTCTCAGCAAAATTGCTTAACTGTGTACATGTGGTTCATATATCTGAATTCTATGAAATATAAACTTTCCAGAGCCTGGACAACAGGGAACCACACTTTCTTTCCAGCTGATTCTCCTCTACCAAATGACATAATAAATTTCTGTCTAAAACTATTTGAAATTGTGGTGGTGCTCTCACAAATGACGGGTATAAGAGGATGAATTTCATGTTGGACATGTAGAATTTGAGGTGTTGGTGGGACAAGAGGTACAGATATTCAAGAGGCAGCTGGAAATGCAATAATAGAACTCATGGTAGAAAGGTAGATGGAGATAGACAGACAGACAGACAGATAGATAGATATGCATATGTGTATAAATATGTATGTATATATGCATTAATGTATGTATTTGGGACTCATATTCATAACAGTAATAAATTAAATTGTGGGATAGAATGTGGTTGCCAAGAGGAAGAGGAAAGACAGAGAAGAGAATGAAAGATACAGCCATATTCCATTATGGATCCTCTTCCCATATATTTTTTATTGTCTTCAACTTTTTAATATTTAAAAACCATATTTTAACACTTTGTCTTAAATAGAGAATACTCAGTAGACACAATGATGTAATCCATACTAGTGTGGGTGCAGCGACCTTCAGATGCATTTATAATATTTATAACCTTTTTAAACTGACAGGTAGCTTGGTTAATAAAATAATGGGAAAGTCTGGAAATCAGGATGACCTGAGCTCAAAGCAAGTCTCAAATACTTATTAGTTATGTAACCATAAGCAAGCCACTTAACCTTTGTCTGCCTCACTTTCCTCAATTGTAAAGTGGGGATAATGACAGCCCCTACCTTCCAAAGTTTTTGTGAGAATAAAATAATATTTGTAAAATTCTTAGCACAATGCCTGCACATTGTGGATGTTTAATGAATGTTTGTTTCCTTCTTTCCTATTACACAGATTCTTTTAATATTTTCATTTCTTTGCATAGACCAGCAATATTAGAGTGCATGTTGTCATAACGCCTCACCCCAAACCATGATGACAAAGTTCTGATGGAGAGACAGATATAAAAAATCTCAACCAATTATGAAGAAGCATGCCTACTCCTCTCATTATCAGATTCTGAAATCATTAACTCTGCTACTGAATTCATTACTGTCCACGCCTAAAAGCATTTATAATAGCAACACAGCGTTATGGATAGAGTGCTGGGCTCAAAGTCAGAAAAATGTGGATTCAAGTCCCATATCTGACTGATTGACTATGTGACTCCTGGCAAATCAGTTTACCTCTTACTGCCCCCAGATAATGTAAAGATTATAAAATGCTGAGCAGGTGTGTGATTCCCATTAGTAGAGAAAGTTTACTCATTTGATGCTTGATATATTAAGAAAATCACAGATCTGGTGAAAGCCAACAAACAAAAAGCTTAGGTGATTAAGTGATTTTTCAACTTAAAAAAAACAAATAAAAGTTCAGGGAGAGCTGAGATTTTTTTAAGCTCCAAACATTCTGCTCTGGAGGCAAAGCTGATCAGATAGCTTTTGACAAAGAATAAAAAGTCTCAGTGTCATTAATGTCACAAATCAATGAATTATTCACATTCCTACAATTCATTCTGCTTTGTATCATTCTGTCTTTAGTGTAGTTCTTTTTAACTTGGGTGATCTTAGGTTACCCTTTTCCTTCATTCTGATTTTTTCCTGGTTTCTTGCTATTGCATTTAATTTTGTTAACCCTGAACTTTCTACCCTCACTATTTCCTTAATCATTAAGTCCATCTTGCAATGACTGTACCATTCAGCATAGAGAAGGGAATATGGAAAGCACACATTCAAATAACATGGCATAATTGGATATGTCCAAATACATAAATAGCATTATTAGACATACCCCTCTATGCAAGTCCCTCTAAATGTGGTTTAAATATGTTGTTCATTTTAATCAGTTTCACTAACATTTACAAGTTGCCTACTCACTTTAGGCAATTGAGATTTAAATCACTATCAGTTATCAAGAAAAGACCAGGAAAAAAACTAAACTAAACTTTTATTTTGCTTTTATTTTCTTCTGCCAAAGAATAACATCTCATACTGATAAAATTCTTGAATGTCTTATTAAAATGATACCTAATAGGCATTTGGAAAAGGAAATAGTAAACATAAGAGCCAGCATGACACTGTCTAGAATAGGTCATGCTTGATTAATTTACTTTTTGATATATTTACTATATTTGTAGATAAGGCAAATGCCATAGATATAGTTTATTCTTATGGGGGAGAAAAGATGGGGTGATATGGGATAGAACAGTATGTTTTGTCTTGATATCCCCAATGCTTAGCACACAGTAGGAATTTAACAGTTGTTAAAAGATCTGTTAGTCATTGAACTTGATGTCATCTGGGTTCCCTTATTAGCTCAAAATCCTACACTCCTCTATGCTTACATGGAAAGAGTAAAAGATAGAAAATAAGTTTTACATAAAATTTAAGAAATATTTAAATTTGAGGGTTCAGGAAAATACTTTTTTTGAAGGTCATTATTTTTGGATAAATCTCTGGATAAATGAAGAGAAATTTGTATTAATCACAGAATAAGAGCAAAATATTTTCTCTGACTTGAATTTTAACATTTAATACCACAAATGTTATTACTCAAGGGGCTGATGATTTGGGGGGTTTTCCTGGTTGGTGTTAATGACTGTCATAAAAAAATTCTAAGTCAACAGTTTAGTGATAAAGTTTTTGACTCTGATAATTTGAGCTTCCCTTCTTTCCACATAGGAGCCTGTTTGCCTCTCTTTCAAGTCCATTCAAAATGAAGATCTCTTCAGACTCCATTTCATCATAAGATTATTTTAGTACAGTGTTACCAGAATGTTAATTTTGCTTCAGGGTTCATGATATTAAGGATGATTTTGTGATGAGGAAGTTTCATTAAACATGACTAATTCTGACCTTTTCACTAGGGAATATGCCAATGGGATATTTTTAGTCTTTAATTTTCTGCTGAAAATGGGCATCTTCTTGTAATGTTTTTTCTTTTGGCTACTTGGTCAGGATATTGACATTTTGTATTAATATTTTTTTCTAAAGATTTTAAGGTGTATTCTATAATGGGAGTACTTGCAAGCTGGAAAGCTCCCTTTGGTTTTCAAATGCAAAGTAGTAACAAAAAATTATTGGTCTCCTTCAATGTTAAAAAAAAAAACCACCACCTTAAAAATTCCTTACAGTCAATGTTTTACATATATAAAATCTTGACTCAAGTCAGGACTGACTGACTATCTTATTTGTGACATCTAAGCAAACGCAGGTTAACTAGTTTAATTCAATATTTGAGGTAGGACAGAATATGGAAGTGGAAGATACTCTGTTCTTCCTTTGACAGCTTCTGAATGAGTCTTTCTTTTTGGTTGCATCTCATTTTGATCCTATATACTTTTACCCTAACTTGCCCAATTTCATAATACTTTTCAAGCATATTAGACTAATATAGTTCATTTTCTTTGAGGGGGGAAGGCAGGACAATTGGGGTTATGTGATTTGTCCAAGGTCATGCAGCTAGTAAGTGTTAAGTGTCTGAGGCCAGATCTGAACTCAGGTCCTCCTGACTCCAGGGCCAATGCTCTACTCACTGTCCCACCTAGCCACCCCAGTTTCTCAGTTATGAAGTACTCATTGGGGTGTCTAAAGAACTGCTTTATATGCAAAATAGGGAAAGTCAATCAGTCAACAAGTTTTAAGTGCTTAGTATGTGCCAGGCACTACACTAAGTTCAGACGACACAAAGAAAGGCAAAAACATGGTCCTGGCACCCAAGGAACTCCCATTTTAATGGAGTTAAGATTTCAACCACTAAAACAAATCCAAGTAAAGCAAGTAATTGTCTATCAATTTAAGGATCAAATTGTCAGGTCCAAGATCCTCTTTTGTAAAAAATCAAGTGAAGCAGATGATCTCCAAGGTTCCTTCTTTTTCTAACATTCTATAGCTGTAAGGAAAATGCAGATATTTACCCTTGGTTAATTAATATATATGTATAGGTATATGTATGGTTATATGTGTGTAATATATGTATATATAACATAATATAACAATCTTTATTTTGAAGTTGTAATAACCACTACTAGACCATAAAATATGCAGAGAACTTGAAGTCTTCTGATAATTAACTTTCTTTAAATTGATGCTCTTTTCAAAACATACTTGGGGAAAAAAATGTCCCCTATTTTTCCCTCTTCCTATTCATTATCCACTTCTTGGGACTGTCTCCTTAAATGGAATACAACTATCTTGTCTTCACAATTACTTGTTTCCCTCTTTGAATTTTCTAAGTGATCTTGAATTTCTTCTTCTTTCCCTGTTGAAGAGAGGGAGAGGAGAGGAGAGAGAACCTATATTAAGTCCTCAGAATGAGCTAGGGAGTCTTGAAAAGCTTAGTAAAAAAAAAAAAAAACTGGCAAATTGAGGCAACAAATGGCTTCATAGTTTGCCCACAGCCACACAACCATCTGGGAAGAGAATAAAGAATAGCAGCAAACCAGCAATTATGCTTTGTTCTTCCAGTAATGATTAAATTATTAACACATATTTTGATTATTTCAAAGTATGCTTTTTTAAGATGACTTAGCTGCATCCCTTATACCTAGAAATTGAGTAGAATTCCCCAAAGACTTCCATATGCCATTTCATTACTATAAGCTTCTTAGGCTAGTGGTATTGCTCTATTGCTAAGATTAATTAAAATCCAAACAGTTGATGCTCATAACCTTGGAGTTACCTGCCCATAAGAAGAAGGAGCATATTAACTGAGAATTAATTAACTTAACACTAGGTTTTAAAGTCCTTAGACAACAGTAAAGGCATCTATTCAATTTTCAGGTTAGTGTGGGAATCCCAGAAAGGTCTCTTGCTCCAGAACTATGCCAGAGCTAAACACCTCTGCCTGGGGGCACTGAGTTCTATGAGTCTCACTCACTCTGTTTGGGATTCACTCTGTAATACCCATGCCTTTGCCTTTGAATTATCCTCATCCACAGGAATTTCCTTCTTATCACAGCTTCCCTCCCTTCTTGAAAGATTTCTGTGCTTTTGTCTACAGTTTAGACAAAACAGAATAGATCCTTTTATTAAGGGGATTTGTTCTGTGACGTTTGGATTCGGTCAAAGGGCTGCACTTGAAGACATAGAGGGCCACATGTGACCTCCAGGCCACAGGTTCTTATTCCCAGGGAACCACTCCATTAAAGTGCTTCTCTGGTTAAAGTTGTCCCTCCATCATCACTGAAGGCTTGCTTTGCTGCTCATTGCAGCCCTGTTGGCATCTGTTAGATCTCTAACTGGTAATGCAGCCACCTTTAGCACTCTGTATCTGTCTGTCAAGAAGCTCTCAGCAGAAGTAGCCATGGGCATGGAGTGACAGAGAAGCTTGTCACCAGCCTCCAGATGCAGGTTGATTCACTTGCCCTCCTGGTGTTAAAAACTGTCAGGTGCTGAACACCCTAATGGCTGAGAGGGGTTGGGGGTGGGGGAACTGCACCATCCTTGGGGAGGAATGTTGTTTCTATGTCAACCAATCCTCTCAAACAGAGGAAGACCTTAGTGTTCTAAACAAGCAAATGGAAAATTTATGAAACAGGGGCCAAAACATTCTGAAGCATGTTTCCCTCTCACCTTCCTTTGATCTATTCTCCTGGTTGCCTGAAATCCTTGGTAGTATTCTTCATTCTGCCCTCCCTGGTATGAGGTTTTTTTTCTTTATTTGCCTTGCCATCTACCCTGACATTCAACTTGTAACTCACTTATTCTTACATAAAATTAAAATAATGTTTCAAATGACTTCTCCTCATCAGCCCTCAAAGGTCATTCCAATCTTTATAGCTGAAAGGAGATGTGAAGAGAATTATTCTTTTTATAATAGTTGATATGATATATGTAATGAATATACTAATAATTTATAATTTTTCAGAATTGCCTTTTCTAGTTTGAATCAGACTTAGAATGCAGTTGAAATGATCAATCAAACCTTTGGCAATACTCACAATCACTGGCATCCTTCTGCCTGTGTACCTTAAGTGAAGCAAATCAAAGACTGTAGAGCCTGTTCCATCACAGAACTCTGATCCTATGACCTACCAAGTAATGACTCCCAAGGACTCGAGCAATATTGCTCCCACAGGACTCCAGAATTGTTGTATTGTCTTCCACTTGTGGGCTTGTCATAGGAAACCACTCTGGTCCTGGAAAAGATTGTTTGTAATCCACCTTCCCCCCTCCCTTCTAATTGTGATTTATGTATGTCACCTCTGTCTTCACTTCAGCAAGGTGGAATTCTGATCAGGAGAATTCCCCATTTGCAAATATTAATTTTGATTTGCAAAATCTCTTAATGAAACTAATTAGTTAAATGGCTACATGATTATTGGCACTTTATCTCTGGCCTGCTGTTTCATCATTCTCAGGTTAGAGATTATAAAATTCATTCAGTAAAAATCCTGTTAACATTAAAGTTCCTTTTATGTGCTAAGCACTGTGCTAAACACAAATATTATCTCATTTGATCCTTACAACAACCCTTAGGGATAGGTCCTGTTATTATTCCCATTTTACAGTTGAGGAAACTGGGGCAAACAGAGGTTAAGTGACTTTCCCAAGGTCACACAACTAGTAAATATCTAAGGCTGGATTTCAACTCAGGTCTTCTGACTCCAGGACCAGTGTTCTATCCACTGGGCCACCTAGCTGCTTAACCTCTAGACCACTGTCATCACATTTTTTTAAATAGCTACAGAATCTTGTGGTTAATGAAGTGATCTCTTCATAAAAGTTCAGAAAGTCTTTGGGGCCAAGACAGAATAAAGGTGCCAGAGTGGAGTACAGTAGGCAAAGTAGTATTGAGGAACATAGAATAGAATAAGAAACCCTCAGCATCAACAAATTCTTGATTCAGGATTTTGGATTTTCACTGTCAACCCATACATCTCCTTAAGGACAATTCAATTTATACTGAGCCTCTTGCCATGTATGCATCACAAATTAGAAATTTATGTTATTTATATAGGCAAAATTTTCCTCCTGTCTGACACAAACTAATAGAGAAAGCAATATTTATTCTAACAATGTCTATTTTTCTGAATCCTGAATTCCCAATTTATTGTAACATATATCTCCCTGATTAACAATCTCCTTTCTACATCCTAAAAAATTAAAATTGCCATCTATTACATTGAAGCAAAAATATATTTTGCTATTTACAGCAACTCTATTTGTGGTAGCAAAAATCTGGAAAGAAATTATGCACCCAACAAATGGGGAAAATCTGAAAATACTGTAGTATATGTATGTACTAAAATATTATTTCATTATAAAAAAGATGAGAAATTTGGAGAAATGTGGGTAGAGTTCTTTGAACTAGTAAAAAATGAAATAAATAGAACAAGAACAGTTGATATGCACAATGGAGTAGCAGCAAGCACCCTAGCATACCCAGGGTGACTGCCAACGCAGGTTCCTAGATCTGCTTTTCTAAAGGAAAGCAATTTAAAATGGGTTAACAATCTTCCTTTAATCAATTAAACATATCATTTCCCTAGTTCAGGGGAAAAAGTCAGCACCCCAAACTTCAGAGAATACAAACAAGTTACAAGCAGAAGTTACAAGCAGACAGAGAAATAGATCAGCAGACGGGCTTCCAGCTGTCTGACCATTACATCCATACCTAGTCAGTTACCAGAGAGGGAAGCACCAGCTTCTGGGTTTTCAAAGCTGGGGGGCTCAACGGCTGCCCAGAGTCCTGTCTGGTTAAATCACACAACTCTTCTCAAAGTGAGCTCCAAAACAAAACCTCACATCAGGGTATATATAGCCTTCCCCTGGCTCAGAAGAAGTCACAACCCTTTTGACCCCCTGCCCAATCACAGAGCAACAAGGTGCGGGCATTCTTGAAAAACAAATCTCCTGCCACAGGCTCCATGTGACCACATTCAGCCTATTAAGGGGCAGAGTATATTTTCAAATCAAGGAAGGTTCTCAGAGTCACTTAAGCCTATCAAAGGGCCTAGGGGCAGGGAATATCTTAGATTCCCATTCCCATAACAAATGGCTACAATAATATAAATGAAAAGAAAACTAAAAGGAAGCCAGACTCTAAGAAATAAGGTATATGCTCTGATTCCACTGTATAAGGATGTTACATCATCCCCTCAGAGTTCTTGGGTACCCAAAGGGGGTTAGTTGTGTCTGTTGAAGTTTGTCTGTGCATCATTTGTCTTCACTGTTATTAGAAGCCAGTAACAAACATCCCCAGTTAGTTCCCTTTTCCCCCTTGATACTGAGTACCTTTTACAAAGGAATATTTACTTCTAAGTCAGCAAGAACAAAGTACAAGCATTTACTTCAACATCTCTGGGCCATACTCTCCCCTATATCACCTCAGTCTCTGGGATATTGGGCTTGAAATTTAGCTAAGTTTCTATATTGCTATTGGTCCCACCAAGTCCAAGTTCAGATGCAGCATAACTTTTGGATGAGTCATTCTACTGGGCTGATGTAGGAAGATCACTCCTTGCTCCTCAGGGCATCAATATTGTGCCACCTGAAAAATGAATCCTAGACTCTGACTACCAGATTCCTGTGGCTTGGTTTCCCAACCTTTCAGAATTCCCAAAGTCAGTCACCACTCCTGTCAACAGACACCATGAACAAAAAAAGGAGTCCCCAAAATCACCCAGAAGGGAATGAAATAAAGAGATAGTACCTGAAGCAAACAGACCTTCATGGAATCCCTTGGCAGTCAAGCAAAGAATCTCCTCTCCAATACATGTTGAGCAAACTGGAAAGAAGTAGTGAGGGTATACATGGGCTCCACTCTCTATAAGGTACTTCTATTTGTGTCATCACAATTCTCCTGGAAATAGTTCCCTCTATATAAAGGAGCACCATCTTAGGTGGTCTGGGCATGTGCCTGACCCCATTATAATTGTAATAATCAATCCTGATCCCAAAGAAAGGGGAAAAAATCCTTATCTTAGCAATCTTTTCCTTTGTCCTTGGTAGAGGACAAAAGGGACAAAAAATTACATACAACTGTCAAGTACAGTGACTATGGGCAGCTAGGTGGTACAGTGGATAGAGTAACGGGTCTAGAATTAGGAAGACTCATGTTCATGAGTTCAAATCTGACTTCAGACACTTATTGGCTATGTGACCCCGGGCAAGTCACATACCCTTATTTGTCTCAGTTTCATCACCCATAAAATGAGCTGGAGAAAGAAATGGCAAACCACTCCAGTATCTTTGCCAAGAAAATCTCAAATGGAGTCACAATGAGTCAGATGTGACTGAAAAAAAGACTGAACAATAACAACACAGGGACTGTGTCAATTACTTTTGCCTAGTTTTTTTTTTTTTTTTTAGTAAAGGAACAATTGGTAGGGGCTGTAGAAGGGACAGTGGGTGTATCTGAGAATTCCTGATACACAAAAGACACTGATAAATTTTATTTTCTAATCTTCATATACACAGAGATTAAATTAATCATAAAGTCCTACACTGCAGGTGGGAAAGAAAGGGAAGGGAAGGGAGAAACAACATTTATTAAACACCTACTATATGTCAGACACTTTGCTAAGCACTCTATAAATAGTATCTTATTTGATCCTCATAACAACTCTGGGAATTAGATGCAATAATGATCTCCATTTTACAGTGGAAGAAACTGAGGCAAACAATGGTTAAGGTACTTGCCCAGGGTCATACAGCTAGCAAGTATCTAGGGCCATATTTTAACTCGGATCTCCCTGAGTTCAGACCCAGTGCTCTATCCACTGCACCACCACAAACCCACATGTATGTGTCCTGATTAGACTACCTCTAGGAACTACATTCTCAGAAGTGACCAGCTGTACTTCACTGTGGCTATACTGAGGCTGCTGCAGTTCTGCCCTTCTACAGGAACTTTCTATCATCAGCAACTAGGACTTCTTCAAAGTCAATGTTAGATTGCTCTTTCTTTTGTGAGTCTAGTCTGCCAACATGCCTGGGACTAATCAACACATTTTCAGCTCTTTTGTTAGAGAAGTCCATAACCTCACAAGGCTGGCACCTGAAAAGACCTCTCTGGCTGCTGTCAAAGTCTTTTATTTTGCAAGCAACCCTCCACCAGAAACCCTACATTCTCCCTTGACTTTTTGTTTGGGAGGACTGAATTCCTTTCAGTTCAAGTCATGTTCCTGGCAGCAAGGCCCAGAGTCATACAATTAACTTGAAGTTTCCATAAGCCTCTGGGAGGCATTTAGCAACCAACTCTGAAATGGGTGACATGAAGCTGCAAACCTATATTTCTGTTTATGTGCACTGATCTCTGCCCCACTTATTTTCATTTAGCAATAAATTTTCTACTATCTTTGGACATTTCTAGAATTTATGCCTTGCTGTCTTGGGTTTGCTTCAGACTCTTTATATAACTTTTGTCAAGTCATTTTTTCTCTTTAAATATGTTTCCTCATTTGTAAAATGAATTGACTGAACATAACAAACTCTAAAGTTCCTTTCAGCGCTAAATCTTAGGTAACTATGCTATCATCCCATATTTTGCTGTAATTGTTAGGAAGTTTTTCATTGCATGGAAAGTGAAATTATGTAATTTATGCAAGAAAGAAAAATCTAATTGATTTTTATATGTCATCCTCATATAATCTTGTCATCAATAGTGAAAAACTCAGGGGGCGGCTACGTGGAGCAGTGAATAGAGCACTGGCCCTGGAATCAGGAGAACCTGAGTTCAAATCCAGCCTCAGACACTTAACACAAAAACTAGCCATGTGACCTTGGGCAAGTCATGACCCCAAATTGCCCTCCAAAAAGCAAAAAAAAAAAAAATAGTGAAAAACTCCCTAACAATTACAGTTATCCAAAAGTGAAATGGATTGCCTTCATAGGTAGTGGGTTCCCCCTCAGAAAGATCTGAATTCAAATCTTGCCTTAAACAATGAATAGCTTTGTGACCCCTAGGCAAGTTATTTAACCTCTCAGGCTGTTCTCTCCTCTGTAAAATGGGGATAATAATAGCATTTACCTTTCAGAGTTTTGAAGACCAAATGAGATAATCTATTTAAAGTGCTATATAAAACTTTAAAACTATATAAATGTCAGTTATTATTATTACTAAATTAAAAGCCTTTCCAAAAGTGTACCTGAGCCTTATAATTTTCCTTGAGAATTTCTTGAAGGGTGGTTTCCAGGCTCTTTTTTGGATAGTGGCTTTCAGGTAATCAAATAATTTTTAAATTATGTCTCCTAGATCTATTTTCCAGGTGAGTGGTTTTCCCAATGAGATATTTCATGTTGCCTTCTATTTTTTCATTTGTTTAAATCTGTTTTATAGTATCTTGATTTCTCATAAAGTCACTAGGTTCCATTTGCTCCAATCTAATTTTGAAGGAATTATTCTCTTCAGTGAATTTTTGAAATTCCTTTTCCATCTGGCCAATTCAGTTTTTTAAGGCATTCTTTTCCTCATTGGCTTTTTGGGTCCCTTTTCCCATTTGAGTTAGTCCATTTTTTAAGGTGTTACTTTCTTCAGTCAGGTTGTTGACTTGCTTTTCATGATTTTCTTGCATCATTCTCATTTCTCTTCCCAATTTTTCCTCCACTTCTCTTACTTGATTGTCAAAATCCTTCTTGAACTCCTCCATGACCTGTAATCGGTTTGTATTTTTCTTGGAAGCTTTTGATGCAGGAGTTGACTTTGTTGTCTTCTTCTGGTTCCATGTTTTCATCCTTATTGTCCCCAAAAAAAGGATTCTATGGTCTGATTGTACTTCCTCTGCTTGCTCATCTTGCCAGCCAGCTACTTGACTTTTGAACTCTTTGCCACAGATAGAACTCTGCTTCCAGAGTGGAGAGAGCTGTGTCCCAAATTCCTAGGGTCTTCACAGTTGTTGTCAGAGCTACGAGGAGGGTGCCCTCTCTACAGCCACCACAAGCTCTGGCACACTAGCATTCCTAAACCCAGGACCACCACCCAAGACTGTGACCCAGATCCAAGCAGGTCAAAGCAAGAGCCATTACCCTCTGAATGGTCACTTGGTCCCCCTATTTTCTACAGGCCAGGACCTTGGGAGTCAGCCAGCTGTGTGGCAGCAGTTGCAGCCACCTGCGCTGCAGCCATCTCTCACCCTGGAGGTGGGGGCAGGGGCTGGACCCTTGCTCTTCTCGCCCCCAATTCCAACAGATTTCCCTACTGACCTTTTACTTTCTCTTTGGTGTTTGTGGGTTGAAAAGTCTGAAAACCGCCACAGCTGCCAGTGATTCACTCTCCTAAAGTCTGCTCCAGCCGATCTGGGCCGTGAGTCTGGACCAATGCAGTTCATGTAGGACTGTGCTCTGCTCCCAGCTTGGTGAGATAGACCCTTCCTGTCAGTCAGCCAGGCTCTTCAGTGGGAGATTTGTTTGTCTCTGTCACTTTGTGGGTTCTGTAGCTCTAAAATTTGTTTAGAGTCATTTTCTTTATAGGTATTAGAGATGGTTGGAGTGGGTGCTCAAACAAGTTCCTGCTTTTACTCTGCCATCTTGTCTCTGCCCCCCTAAACTTTATAAGTTATAATCATCTGTGTATGGACCTAGAAAAACCATAGCCCATAGAGTTTTATCCTTCACTATCACTACACTTTATCATCCTAAAGATCATATCCTTCTCTAATAACTTTTTCTACTTTGTCACCATGTGTCACCTAGTATGCTTTAGAAGATGATGAAACTTTTGACAGCTTTCAATCATATTACCACTCCTACTACCAGTACAACCAGTACTATTGCTGCTGCTGCTACTGCTGCTGCAGCTACTATTTACTACTACTAATAATAATAACTTGCATTTTATAGTGCTTGAAGCTTTATCTTCCCAAGAACCCTGGAAGTATATGTTATTATCTACCTTTAACAGATGAGGAAACTGAAGATCAGAAAGATCAAATGACTTGCTCACATTACCCATATAATTTTAAGTGGCAGATGAAAGACTTAGGAAGTCAATTGTCACCAGTGATAGAAATTGCATTCATTCTGCAAAGTAATCTTTATTTATTTATTTATTTATATGTATTATTTATGTATATTCCTTCCACAGCTCTCCCACAGTATAATCATTAGTATTAGATAACCACACAAAACATTCTTAGCAAACTGGTAAACAATAGCTTTGGAAAAAAAAAAAAACAACCAATTTATACTTGGAATAAAATTGGTTCCATCTGTATAGTATTTTGCAGTGTTTAGAGTTCTCATATGCATTATTTCCCTTCTCTCTACTTGCACAGTTGCCATTCTACCCCAGGCTCTAATTTCCACTTACCTTAATTATTGCAATAGCCTCCTAATAGGTCTCCCTGGTTCAAGCCTCTTCCATCTCTGATTCATTCTATATGAAGATGCCAAAGTGAGATTATTAAAGAACAAGTATAACTAAGCCATTCCCCTGATCAATAGGAACAAACCCCAGTAGTATTTTAAGCCTTTCACAATCTAGCTCCAGCCTACCTTTCCAGTCTTATGATATATTAATTACTGCTCATCATGCACTCTACACTCTTCATAATGCAGCCTAGTCAAAACTGACTTGCTTGTTCCTTAAGCACAACAATCTCTAGTTTCCCTTAAAGCTCAAATCAAGTGCCATATGAAATACTCTTGTCTGTCATCTTTAGCTTCTAATACCGTTGGCCTCTAGTACCTGCCCTCCCTACAGAAATTTTATATGTTACTTTTCTGTTTAACTATACGTAGTAATGTATATTATATATAATATGCCTACGTATGTAACAAGTTGTCTCCTCCAATAGAATGTAAATTCCTTGAAGATAGCCACTCTCTTTTTCTTTGTTTTTTCAAGAACTGAATATAATGCCTGGCACATAGTAGGTCTTTCATAAAGATGTATTGATCACTAGGTCTATATCCCAAAGACATCCAAAAAAAAGAGAAAATATAAAAATATTTATAGCAGTTCTTTTTGTGATTGCTAAGAATTAGATATCAAATGGATGTCCCTCAATTCGGGAATGACTAAACAATGTGGATTATATTGGATTATAGTGGAATAGCATTGTGCTATAAGAAATGACAAGCAGTATGATTTCAGAAAAACTTGGAAAAACTTACATGAACTGATGTATAGTGAAGTGAACAGAATCAAGAAAACATTATACACAGTAGCAGCAATATTATTCAATGAAGAATTGTGTAATGACTTAGCTATCCTTAGCAATCCAATGACCCAAGACAATCCCAAAAGATTAATGATAAAGAACTGATTTTGATTGAATACAGACAGAAATATGCTATTTTTCACTTTTTTTCTTTCTTTTCTTTTGAATTACCTTATACAAAGTGATTAATATGGAAATGTTTTACATATTTGCACATGTATAATCTATATCTGATTGCTTACTGTTTTATGGAGAGGAAAGGAGGAGAGAGGAAGAGATAGAAAATGGAATTCAAAATTTTAAATAAAAATGTCAAAATTGGAAAAAAATAAAGATGTGTTGACTAATTTACCCTCAAAATAGCCTTGTGAAGTAGGCATATTATGAGGTAATATAGTATTCTTTATCTTTTAGGGATGAAGAAACTAAGGCTCAAAGAACTTAAGTGATTTGCCCAAGTCTATACAGCTAACATCCCATAAAGACTGGGGCCACAATTCATTTCTCCTGATTTCTAGTGTTTTACTCTTTCCACTGCAGCATTCTGTCCTAGAAGAATGTTCTAATATTTTCTTGCAAGAAAAAGAAGAAATAGTCTTTGCAAAATCAGGGGTTTAGTAAAGACTTGTGCTATGCTCCTCCTTTGGAATTCCTTTCTCCCCTTCTAGTCACCTACTCAATTCTAATTTAGTTCAAGCCCCTTCTATTCCATGCAGCATTCTCAAATTTCTCACAGCATCTTGTCTGGTCCTGTCTCCTTACAATTATCACTCTCCCTCATAGTGATCTGTGAAGGTCATTCCACCCACCCTGGCCCCAAAATAGATTAGAAAGTCTTTCAGAGCATAGTCTGTGTAGAATTAATATTTTATTTTCCCAGCAACTAGAGTATATGATTAGTAAATTATTTTTGAACAAAATAAACTCTATAGCAAGAGAGTTTTAATCTGACCTGCATGAATGTTTTTAAATATCTTGATAACTACATTTCAATGTAATTAGTTACCTTTGTAATCTTACCTTTTTTATTTCTCTAAAGCATTACTCTGAGAAGGTGTCCATAGGTTCCACAAGACTTCCAAAGGAGTCCATGACATAAAAAAAAAAATTAAGAACCTCTACTCTAGAATTAAACTACTTGCACCTTACTTAGTAGCTCACACACTCTGCTACTGAGGAGGGTGAAGGTAGGGGATTGCTTAAGCTCAGGAGTTCTGAGTCTCAGTAGGCTAAAGCCAATAAGGTGTCCTCATTGAATCTGGCAGTGATATGGTGAACTATCCAGAGTGGAAAGAGGTGCACCAGGCTCCCTAAGGAGGGGTGAAGGCACCTATATAAAAAAAGAGTGGGTCAAAATTTCAGTGCCAGTTAGTAGGAGCATCAGGACTGTGAGTGTCTGCTTCACTTTTAGCCTGGGTAAGGAAGGAAGGTCTGGTGTCAAAATAATAATAATAACAACAGTAACAATAGTGACTATTATTTGCCCATGTATTGCAATTTATAGTTGCTAAAGTATTAGGGCACGTATGCATGGCACAAATTTGATCTTGCTGCCAAGAAATTATCTGTGAGTAAGCACTCCACTCCCAGGCAATTTTCTAAGAGTTTATTGACCCTGGATTAACCAGTATTAAGTTTTCTAATGGAGAATTTACACTAAGGAGTGGCAGATAAAGCATACTGAGAAATCATCTCAGCAACCCACTATTAGAGTTGTTTTTGCAGGCAAATACCACATCTCAAGAGCCCACAGTAACTAGAGAATTATTAAATGCCATCTAAGATCCCTTTTGCTTTAGGAAGTTTTCAGTGTTTCCCAGACTGACATTACACTGCAATTTGGAAAAGAAGAGAAACCAAAGACATGAGACCATCTATTATTTGATTTTTATTGCTTCTTGCTCTCAGAAATTATTTAACTTCAAGCCCAGGCAGCAAAGAGAGATAAGTCCACTGAGACTCCTCCTGTACTCCCAACTCCACTCAGAGAATGAAAGCAGATGGAAGACATCTGTTAGTGTTGATAAGAAACTGAAAAGGTGAGAATGATAACTAATGAAGTGAAAAGAGACACAAAAATTGCCTCTATTTTCAAATTGACAATAATGACAATAGTCATGTGAAAATTTGTTGTATTTTGTGAATGAGAAAATTGGCACCCATTCTTGAATATAGAGGGCATAAATGGCCTGGCAAAGTTACAATATATTTAAGGTAGTTTTAAAGTCTAAGTTTGTTTGCAATTTGTTTTTCAATTAGATATTTTTAAAATTTTTAACTTGCATGTATTTTTCCATTCAATTTTCTGATCTCTTTTAAATATATGCTAAATTATACATAGATAGAGGGCAAATGACCAATTTAATAGGAAGGGATGATACTTGAAAGGTGAAATTAAGAGGTGAGAGAGGAATATAATGCGAGCAGATGGGGAGAGACAGAATGGGGCAAACTATCTCATATAGAAGAGGCAAGGGAAAATTGGTACAATGGAGGGGAAGAACAGGAAGGCATAAGGGAATGGGTCAACCTTATACCCATTGAATTTGGCTCAAGGAGGGAATGACATACACACTAAATAGGGTATCTCACAATACAGGAGAGTATGGAAGAAGGGGATGAGAGGGGGGATGATGGAAGGGAGGGCAGGCTGGGGGGGGGAGGGAAGTTGGAAGCACACACTTTTGAAAAGGGACAGGACCAAAGTAGAAAACACATCAAGTGGGAGATGAGATAGGAGGGAGGAAAATATAATCAGTGTTCTACAATATATCTACTATGGTAATGTTTTGCATTAGCTACACATGTACAACCTATATTGAATTGCTTATCTTCCCAGTAAGGGTGGGTGACAAGGGAGGAAGGGAATGAATCTGGAATTCAAAGTTTTAAAGCCAAATGTTTAATAATAATAATAATTACAATATATATATATATATGCTATGATTAATACTATTTTACACATAATTGGGAAATAAGAGGAGGGGATATCCTGGGGGACCACTATTTTGGGGAGTTGGGTAGGGGGAAAATGAGGAGAAAATTTGTAACCCAAAATCTGGTGGAAATGAATGAAGTAAACCAGAAGTTAATAACACATTTGGAAAAAATAAATATGTGTGTGTGTGTGTGTGTATATATATATATATATATATACATATATATACATATATATATATACTAAATTTACTGGGGTTCAAAATTGAATATGTATCAATTCCTTTCTATATTATTTAATTTTTAAAATATTTTATTTCATTAAGAGAAAAATATATGTACATATATTTCATATATGTACTGCAGTCTTTAAGCCAGGCACAGAGTTAAAAAAAATCTTCTTTTCACTAATGATGAATGCTGTGATCAACATATATTCTCCTTTTCAGGAATTCAAAAAAGCCATTTTTAAGATTCTGGGAAGAAGTTGGATTCCCTATCAATGAAACTATTTCCTGTACCAAATTCCTTTCACTCACTGCTTCTCATTGAGGCTGGAGGAAACAGCAGGACATGTAAATCCAAACAACCTAATGTAAAAGAGTTAAAGCTACCAATGGTTTTTTTTTCAAACACACTTTAATCTATTAGCACATAATCTATTTAGCATTTTTCATCCACCCTTACATCTAATTTTAGGGATCAGAAAACAATATAACATAATGTAGAGAATGAGCAATTCCCCAGTTAATTGCAAGGTCTCTCAGGGTGCCTTGCACATAGTAGGTATTTAATAAATGTTTGCTAAATTGAATAGAATTGGTTAGTGCCAAGAGCCAAACTGGAAAATCCACACAGCAGAGGAGATGTTTTTCTTGTGAATTTGACTACCGATATAGATTAAAGTTATTACATAATTGCCAGATTTCTTCTTTACTGTAGTATAAGAAGGAAATAACAGAATATGACTTTACTGATTATTTCACAGGGAGTCTTTACTGATATATATAAATCATTCAAAATAAGGCAAAAAATTTGAATTACTTTTCTAAACTTTTACATTAGTCAAATCGTTCTCTAGGAACTTTAATTCAATTGAGTTAAATAAGCATTTATTAAGTACTTATGTGACAGGCAATGTGCTAAGCATTGGAATACAACAAAATTATAGTCCCTGTTCTCAAGAATTTTACATTTTATGAGAGGGGAAAAGTCATTATGACATGTATGCAGTTTAATAAATGTAACAAATACACAGTATTAATACAAAGTAATTGGAAGATGGAACAGTATCAAATGGGGATAATCAGAAAAGGCTTCTAAGCCCTAAAAGAAGTTAGAGCATTTCAGCCATGAAGGACAGTCAGTGCAAAAGTGATGTAAGATTCATGAAGCCATACTGCCATCCAAAGGGAAAAAAAATACTAAAAATAAAGACTTTAAATAAAATGGTTATTTCTAAGTAATTTTAAATTATATTAATGCTTTAAATTTATCAAACACCCACATAAAGTTACACATTTTACCTTTCCTTTTGACACTGAATATCATCTTTTTTCAGAAATAGAAGCAAAAAATCTAATATTTGCTTTATGTTTTCCAGAGACGATACCATTGTGCCTGTCTTGCCCTTGTAAAAAATGTCATATGAAAATGGTATTAACAGATTTTTCACAAATCAAAAAAAGTTGATTTTGAAATTGTGCTAAAAGTTCATAATAACATGAAAAATACTTTTTGATTCAAGTAATTCTCTTCAAATGTACTGAATTTACAACAATTAATTTTAGGAAGACTACATTCACTATAAAATTGGAGCAAATAAAAACGTTTGGTACAATTACCATAGCCAATTTCTATAATAGAAGTATATGGTAGGGTACCGAAAATAGTAGTATTTTTATAATTAAGGAAATTTAGGGAAAACTAGACTAACAGAATTTTTATTTATGCATCTTTGAGATCATTCTTTAGTGCTAGCTTGATTCAAACAAGACGTTATAAGATTACAGAATGTCTGATACAGAGTTGTAACTGAATAAGGGAATTTAATCAGGTATCCTGCTGAGAAAGAATAGTCATGCAATAAAAGACTGGTAACTCGTCAAGCTACCAAGGAAAATGCAAAGATGGTCAATGCACAAGGAATCATTCCCAGAGAGTAGTGTCTCAAAGGCATAATATCTGGGATCTCAGAGGAATACAGGCAATGTGCTCTCTAAGGCCTGAGGCAAGAGATGTCATTCCTAGCTAGGGTGTCAGAGACAGCTTTCTAAAGTAAGTTACATTTGATCTGGGCTTTAAAATGTGGGTGGGAATTCAACAGGTGTAAGGGGAGAACAAGAGGGCATTCCAGGCATAGGGAGCACTGTGATCACAGACACCGACAAGCAAAACTATGGATAGATGAGGGGGATGGGGACAAATACTGTTTGACTGGAAACATAAGCAAAGAAGGGACAGGGAAATGTGCTTTGGATAACCTGCTCTGAAGGGAAAAAATAAAGTAGATTATTAATAAAATGAGCCATTTTATCTAATAACCTCTTATTATGCAATGACAAAAATATTAGAAGTCTCAAGGCAAATATGTGAAAGGTTCATATACCTTTAGTAGAACCATGCCTTTAACAGAGCAAAAATTCAAAATCAATGGCATATCATTGTCAGATGATTCTCATAGGACCCTCATGCTCTATTTATATCCTAAAACTGCAAAGTAAGTAATGCTGCAGTCAAGTAGGAATGGCATGCCAATGGAACCTTTTAAATATCTAATCCCAAAGAGAGCTTTCCAGAGTCTAAATATATGACACAAAAGTGATTAGATTTAAATTCTCAGATAAGAATTCAGAAAAATAATCTGCAAAGTAATGCTTATAATTAGTTTGATTCAGACTACCCATTGTTATATTTATAAAATTTTAATGTAGTAGAAAACCTGAGAAGGATGTCATGTCACACACAGAGGTGCTGTAGCTTATTTTCATTAGCAAAAGACAAACAGTATTGTTCAAAGTACTAACTGATGATTAATACAAATTTTATCAGTAATTATATGGTTTTAGATATGCATTTGCCCATTAACACAATAAGAACAAATTCAATTATAGCAACATTTATAACCAAAGTCAATAGAATACATGTAACAAATACCACTGCAGTGGTTGTTTTGCTGTGAATTTATTTAATTATTATGAATTTATTCTTAATCTATGTTACCTGAGGAAATTATTTTTTTAAAAGCTAAAACTGGGGTGGCCAGGTGGCACAGTGAGTAAGAGTTCTGGCCCCGGAGTCAGGAGACCTGGGATCGGTTCCGGCCTCAGATACTTAACACTAACAAAAAATAACTGGCCATGTAACCTTGAGCAAGTTACTTAACCCCAATTGCTTTAAAAAAAAAAAAAGCTAAAATTTTAATGCACTGTTAAAGCATTAAAGTTATATCAGGGTATAAATGTCATACCCCTATGTCCCCCAACCAAGAAAGGGGGAAAAAATGTGCAAAACCATTTCTATCAACATTTGGAAATTTTCACCATAGACTGTGCCTGTGACAAAAAGAAATAATTGGAAGCTCATTAAAATAAATGTTATTCAAAATATGCCTTGTTGGATTTTCAAATTAGTTTGCCTTAAAATAAACAAAGTGTTCTTAAGACATATCAGATTCATTACTTATGGAATTTTAAGAAGGCAATATCCAAAAAAGAGGAGACAGTTGCCTGTAGAAGGGATTAGGCTATTTGGAAAGCTTTCCTCCCTCCTCCACTCAACCCCCATGCATATCTGGGGCCAACTAGGTGGCATAATGGAGAGAGTGCAAGCCTGGATTTGGGAAGACCTGAGTTCAAATCCAGCCAAAGATACATACTAGCTTTGTGACCTTGGACAGGTCACTTAACCTCTGCCTCAGTTTCTTCATCTGTAAAATGGGAGTAATGATAGCACCCTACCTCACAGGGTTGTTGGGTTGTTGTGAAAATAAAATGAGATAATAATTGTAAAGTCCTTAGCACAGTGCCTGGCACATAGTAAGCACTATATAAATGTTCGCATATATAGATATCTATATGTGTATGCACATTTATATTTGAGCTAGAAATTTGCTCTTGTCAGGAGATAATGGTTTTTATTCTAAAACTATCCATGATTAACATACAAAAACCCATAAAAAAGAAGTCATATTGACTTAAAATTATTGTAAGGTGTAAATAATTGATAACAATTCCTCTCTTTAATGCCTAGTTTGGTAAGAAAGGAGAAAAAGAAAGATGAATACATTGTGTCTCTAAGGAAGAAGAAATTAGGGAGGTAGAGAGGGGAAATTGGGGTATGGAAAGTAAAGTTTCTCCACATCATAATTTTACCTAAAGGAAATGCCCCCTCTTCTAGATTTATAAAATTGATTATGAACTCTCTAACTCCCTTTTCTACTGTTACAATTCTATATTTTTCCCTTTCCCTCACATTTTTATTCCAATTTTTTTCCCCTTTGCTCATCCCTCTCTTATTTTGAAATTGTTCAACCTTGCCTCCACTGCTCACTCCATCATCAAAAGGTATAGAATAAAGTAAGAAAATTTGAGTCAGTTGATATTTACTACATATCAGGCATTGTGCTAATCAGCGCTATAAAGCTAATTAGGGCTACGAAGAAGGGCAGATGACAATCTCTGCGGCCATGGAGTTCATAATCTAATGGGGAAAGACGAAATCCAAACACCTATGTACAGACAAGCTATATATACCATAATCTGGAGATAATCAACAGAGGGAGGCACAAAAATAAGGGAGATCAGTAAAGGTTTCCTGTTGAAGATGGGATTTTAGCTGTATTTTGAAGAAAACCAGGGAAGCTAGGAGATAAATTGGAGGAGGGAGAGCATTCCAGCATGGATGACAGACAGTAAACATGCCCAGAATCCAGAGATAGAATGTCATGTTAAAGGATCAGGAGACCAGTGCCACTGAACCACAGAGTATGTGGGAGATTGTAAAATGTAAGAAAACTAGAATGGTAGGCGAAGGGCAGATTATGAAGGGCTTTGAATGCCAAATAAAAAAGGTAGAAAGGAATGAAATTTCTTGTGAAAATTATTTGTAATCTATGTCTTTTATCATTCAAGGCATAGAATGGGTTCTCCAAGGTTGTTCCAACAGATCTTAAGTTCTAACAGTTTCTACCAGGATGGAAAAGATTTTAATATGGGCTTGGTTGGCCAAATAAGGATTTTTGCCAACTTGGCCACAAGTTACTTGATTTTCAACGAGAGCAACTCTCTCTAAAACCATCTACAAGTCCCAGAGGGCCTGGGATCTCTGCTGATAGATTCACATCGACAAAATAATAGCTTCTTGAAGCAACAAGATTTATTGATTACCTTCATAATGGATATATAGGGAAAGTTCCCACATAATTCAAGAATGGTTGTTCAAAATAATCACAATAATTCTATTTCTCAATATCAAAGACAAAGAGAAATAAAAGGAAGTTGATCTTGCCACCGGTATTGAGACTGTTAAAAATTATTATATGTGCATGTGCTATGTGGAAAATTGCAAAGAAAGTGGAAGACAGTTTCCTGGCCTCAAGGAATTGACTTTTTAATAGAGGGAATAGGTCTGGCAGAATACGAATAGAAGAACATCTTATATTCTAATAAAGTATGATATCAAACATGAGGGCTTTCCTTACCTCTCTTAAAGATGCTGATTCAAAATTTCTGAGACAAGTTAATGAAAGATTGGCAGGCTCACAGAAAAAGTTTATTGTGAAGATAAGTAAAAGATAAATAGCTTGAATGATACCATTTTTATACATTTTTTTAAATTCTTTGTGGAAAAAGTCCAACATTTGGAGTAAGAGGATGTAAGTTCAAATTCTAGCTGAAATCCTAAAGCTAAAAGAAACTCAAGATCTTCTTTCTGACTTCTTCATTTTACATATGAGGATACTGAGATCCACAGAGATTAGGTGATTGTGATAGATTGATGGGTGATCAAAATTACCCTTGTAATTGTGGCAGCACTAAGACTAGGACAATGGGGTGTTCCTTTTGTTATACAATATGTATAAACTCTAACACCATTGAAAATGGGGATAGACAAAGGCAGAGATAGAAAGATAAGCACTAGAAGTCTTAAAAGATAATCCAAGAGCTCTTGGTCAAATGACCAGTAATAGAGAAAGAATACATCATAGCTTGCTCCTCATTCTCCACATCACGCAAATATACGTGTTGCCTTCCTCCCTGTGCAACTAACACCAGGGTGCAAGATGAAAAGGACATGGGCAGCCCTGGAAACTGCTCTCCGGGGAAGTAAGAGTTCATAGAATTTAAAATGTGGTCATTCAAACAATAAGCAGTTATTAAGCACCTGCTGTGTGTCAGACACTGAGCTAGGTGTTGGGAATGCAAATACAATGGATGAAATGATCCCTGCTCCCAAGGCATCTACCGTCTAAACTATGATATCAAGTTTGAGGACTTTGCTTACCTCATAAAGATGCTGATTTAAAATGTCTGGGAAAAGTTAATGAAAGATTGTCAGGCTTTCACAAAAGGCATATTTTAGAGACAAATCGAAGACAACTTGAATGATGCAGTTTTTGTATTTTTAAAATCCTTTTGGAGTTTCAGAATTAGGGGATTTAGGTTCAAATATCAGTCTACTACTTAATAATGATGGCTGACTTCAAGGTTTATAAAGCATTTTACATGTATTATTTCATTTGATCCTCCAAACAACCCTAGAGGTTGAGTTGGACAGATATTATCTCTAGTTTACAAGTGAGGAAACTGTTTCAGACCTGCCAAAATTTCATTAATAACTCTTATCTCCTCTGTAATAAAAGAAATTCTCTGACTGCTGTAAATAATGGACATCTTCTTATGCCACAGCCTTCATCAAATCTCGTGCCTGCAAATATCATTACAATAGCTAATACAAGTCAGAAATGTTATTCAGACTTGAGGCAATCTTGATACTAAGTTCAACACTCCTCCAGCTCTGCAGTGTGCTGACCATGCTTTCCTACCTACTATGTGCACGATCCAGGGCAAGTCCCTTAACTTCTCTCAGCCTCAGTCTCCTTATCTATAAAATGAAGAAAGCAGATTACATATGAACTCTAAATCATATAAACAAATATTTTTATATATTAATCAAATGATGCAAGATGTTTAACCTTGTTACTCTGAAGCAGTTATAGGTTAGTAATTTCATTCCAGGTCTCACAACTCAATCTTTTTCATCTCCTCAATTAGACCACAAGTGACTATCCTGGATTTCTTGGCACAGTAATATGGAAAAGAGATAATTGTGATGCGAAAACATGAATGTTGTTCTAGAGATTAAGAGATAGTAGTAAATGTGCATTCTGTGTTAATTGGCAAATAATTTTCTAGAAAAATCTAAAGCCAAATTATTTACAGGCTGAAATAAGTTTTACTACAGGGAATCTATTCATTCCTATCTCCAACATTCATTCCTTTCTCCTTATGTACAGTAGTTATAAGGTCAATGATGACCAACAAAGAGGAGAAAATAGATATTAGGTTTTTAATATATCAGAGACTGATTCAGTCCTGGCAAAGGAAGATCTGAATGGCCAGAGAACTTACTCCTATTGGCCAACAACTCCAAAAGTTCTAAGTGGCCTTAAGGCAGTCCCCAATTTCAAGGAATTCCTAGGTCATCTTCATGTGACATTCAATTGGCTTTGCAGGTTCTTATATGACTAAAGTTACTTAACAGGTCTGAGATTCTGTCATGGTCAACTATGTTTAGGACTTACTAAGAATTATTGCTCAGTTGTTTTAGTTGTGTTCAAATCTTCATGACTCCATTTTGGGGTTTTCTTGGCAAAGACAATAAAGTGGTATGCCATTTCCTTCTCCAGCTAATTTTATAGAGGAGGAAGCTAAGGCAAATGAGGCTGTGACTTACCTAGGATCACACAGCTAGTAAGTGTCTGAGGCTGGATTTGAACTCGGAAGAAGAATCTTCCTCACTCCAGACCCAGCACTCTATTCACTGTGCCACCTAGCTGCCCAAGAGTCTCAATAAGAGACCCTTACTTTTATTGAGTAAGGGAGACTGGCTGCTCTCTTACTCAGTAACAAAATAAGAGAATATTCTTACTACTTAATAGGACCACAGAATAAAAAAGTAATTTACTTAACTTTATTTAATTCAATTCTGTTCAATAAACATCAATTTTATATCTACCATTTGCAAACTACAATCTCTGCCCTTAAAATGCTTTCTTTGTACTCCATTATTTTTCCTAAGCAAAGTTAGTCTTTAGGAGTCAGAGAACTCTGATTTGAACCTTTATGATCACAAAGAACTATACAAACTATGCAAGCTATATTAAAAAAAATACTCCTGTCTTTTCAACATACTTAATAGCTATATAGACTGTACAGTATATGAGTAATTTCAGCAATATAGAAAATGTCATTATAAAGTATTTCTCATTCCCAGAAATTGTTATACTGAAATCCATAGTCAATGCTGGCCTGCCACCCTAATATCATTAATGTAATAAAGAATTCTCTTATTCCTGGATCTTAAAGATGTCTTCTGATTCCTTAGTTAAATATTACACCTGCAAAAGACAATGACCCTTCAAAGTAAAATAATAAGGCCATAACGAGTGTTTTCCTATCAAGAGAACACCAGCAACAAAGTTATCTCAGGCTTTTATACATTAATTTTTCAACGGTTCCATGATAGAAAAGTAGGGGAAGACAGTGACAGAATATGGTGCCAGATTTGCCTGATTCTTACTTACCACATCTATATTACCAGCCCCTATCCCTGCCTGCAGTTGCATGATGGGTGTGATATTCACCAATTACTGAGGGCTTCCTCCTGCCTCACAAGTACATGCCTCAGAACATTGCCCTTGATAAGTTGCACCAGCAGGCTTAGAGCTGGTTCAGGAATGTGAGTTTGGACAGGAAAAGGATTATAAGTGAGGACTTATATATAATATCTGTGTGTGTGTGTGTATGTGTGTATGTTTTGTAAATAGAAGATAATCTCAGAAGAGAAACACTAACAGTGGGGGAGGAGGGAGGAGGAGAAGAGTGGAGGGAAGCCTTAGGGAATGGATGGGAAAGCCTATGTACAGATGGGGAATTTGAGATGAGTCTTGAGAGAAGTGAAGAGGCAAAAAGGAAAAGTATTCCAGCTGGGAACAATAACTCTGGTCTGCATGATGAAGGCTTTACAAATGAACATATTTTATGTTGGTCAATCAACCCTACTGAAAAATAAAAAGATGATGTAAGCTTTCTTTTTGTGGCTTAAGAACATCTTTCATATGTGAAGGAATAGAATAACTAGGCTCATTTTTTGTTTTTTATCTTTAGTAAGCCCTGTTCAAGTAAACTTTTCAAATAAAACTGATCAAAGGCCATAGTGAATGGGATAATATACGAACTCTGGTTATACATAACAAAGCTATCAAATGGGAAACATTTCAATTCAGAGCACTACCTGGTTAAAGCTGAGGACCATCAGCTGCTAAATGCCAGCCAAGTGTTATATACTGTGAAGTGTTATATCCAGTTTCCATAACATTTAGAATACTAAAAATAAGCTTAAACAGGATATTTGTTTAGGGTAAACAACAATAAAGAGAATAATGTAGTGGGACTCTAGACTAAAAATAAAAGTCTCATTTGAGAAGCTAAGACAACAAAAATTATAAGAGGAGAGATCAAAACAAGGCAACAATATGTGATAGATATATTTAGGGTGAATTTTGGGCAAAATTGTGAAGAATACATTTGAAATAATAACAGAGTATTATATATAATATATAGGCAGTATTTTAAGGTTTGCAAGACATTGTACTTTATCATTTGATTGCTACAGTAACACTATAAGTACTCAGGGTGTTATCCCCCTTTTTCAGGTGAGCAAACTGTGACTTACTGTAATAGTAATGGAAGTTAAAGATCCCCCTGTATTGGCTTGGTTTTTGGATTGATTGTGTTAAAACCCAGAGCTTGTGAATCCCACTTGTGGGATGGACTTGCTGATGTGAAAAGAGAGGGCTGAACTGTGAGGAGCTGGTGAAGTGAATTGAGAGAGGCACAAGCAGAGAGAGAGGAAGAAGAATTTTTTGGAAGCAGCATCGTGGAGGCACAGAGACAGAGAGGATTGCTGAGGGCCAGTTCAAACTGCCCAGGACTTTTGAGAGCTGCCACCCAGAGCTGCCAAGGACTGAGGAGACATGGCTGTGATGCTGGTACTTTGTCCGTCTGTTTTGATGTTGTTTTGTCAAATTCATCCACTAGTGAAGGACAGTCCTGTTGTTGCAGAGGTTCTAGAACTTTGCTGCTGGTTCAGGGGTCCAGAGACTGTTCTGCAGATAGAGAATGAATTGCATCCACTGGGGAAGGACAGTGCTGTTGTTGCAGAAGTTCTGGAACCTTGCTGTTGGTTCAGAGCTCCTGAGACTGTTCTATAGAAAGAGAGTGAATTGTGCCCACTGGTGAAGGCCAGTGCTGTTGTTGCAGAGGTCCTGGAATCTTGCTCTTGGTTCAGAAGCCCTGAAGAAGGATTTTCATGTTGTATGTTTACAGAAATCCTGGAAGAGAGTTTTGTTAATGTTTTCAGGGGTCCTAGGACTGTTCTGCAGACATAGAATGAATTAATGAAGACACTGGCAATGTATCTTGTGGCCTTGCTAAGCTTTGTCTCCCCAGGAACAAAGATTGCTGAGAACTTGCCTCTAGTCAAGATGAAAAAAAAAAACTCTCTTTGAATATTAAATGCTGTGCTTAAGCTTGTTGTAACTCTGGGGTAGATGGCCTATTCAGTTGTGATCCAAGGGTGGGAAACTTTTGACTTTTTTGTGCTCTGTGACTGACCAAATGAATGTACTTTGATTATGACTGGAAACTAATCTCCATTTGAGAAGAGGGGCTTTGTGGTTGACTAAATGAATGTACTGCCTAGGGGTGGAGTAGTACTTAGAAGAGGGACCTTGTGAGTGACAAAATGAATGTAATTTCCAGGGGTAGAGTAGTACTTGGAAATTATTGAATTACACTTGGTGAATGCTGTATTTTGAATTATGCTATATTTTGATTTTTTCTGTTCTTAATTTGTCACTGAATAAAATGGAGAGCAGCTATGCTGGTATTTTGAATCTTGGGAAGTTGCCTTTGCTTGGCATTACATTATGGCATAGTCAACAGGATCAGATCAAGATGAAGAAAAGACCTCTCCTTCGGTACTGAGTAATTATGGAATTATAGTTTACTAATGACCTAAGGGGTGGAGGATTTTGTGTATGATACTTAGTAAGACTTTACTGAATAAGTGACTGAATGAGTTAATCAAGACTTTACTCCAAGAGTGGAAGACTTTGACTGTATACTTTGATACTACTGATAAGTGACTGATTGAATTAACTTAAGAGTCACTATTTTGTGACTGAATTAACTTAAGAGTTACTATTTTACTTTGAGACTATGTTGTGAATATTATATAGTGATTTTCTGGGATAAGTTGAAATATGATGAGTGCTGTATTTTGAATTATGCTGTACCTTGATTTTCCATGGATGTTTTGCTTTTGTTATGGAATGGAGTGATCACTATACTGAGTAACCAGAACCTTCTTTTAAAAAGCTGTTCACAGTAGCAGTTCTTCTGGAAAGCTTCTGTGCATGGCATTACACTTACTCAGATCATACAGTCACTGTCAGAGGTAAATTTGATTGTAAGTCTCTCATGACTCCAGATCCAACCCTCTTCCCACTATTACCGCACTACCTTTCTTCTTTGTCTTTCTCTTGATATCGGTGTGTTAGCTGACAATAACTTGTTATTATAGTTACTTTGATGGGATTTTTATTTTAATGGGGAATTCAACTTAATTCAACTCAGGTATTAATTAAGCTGACTATGTACAAGGGCATTTTGTGGTAGGCACTAGAAATAGAAGTTCCCAAACTTATTTGTCTTACTGCTCCCTTGTAAAAAAAAAAGAAAGAAAGAAAAGAAATTTGCTCAGAGCCCCCCTGGAAATTTACTTTCTTTAACCTATTAATGATTTTTTTAAAGAAAATTTGTGACATCTCAAACTATTACTCCTCCCCTTCCCCCCCCCACATTGTTCCAGAGACCTCAGGTGGCATAATCATCCACTTTTGGAACTAGAGAATACAAAAACAAAAATGGAAAATAGTTCCTATGCCCAATTGTATTTTATTAGAGAACTGATATCTATAGTAATAATAATAATTGCAAGGTATTTTATGTGTTATTTCATTATATTCTCACAACACTCCTATAAAGTAGGTGCTATTATTATTACTCCTATTTTACAGATTAGGAAACTGAGCATAAGAGAGATTAAGTGACTTGCTCAGGGTCATATAACTTGTAAGTATCAAAGACAGAATTCAATCTTAACTCTTCTTGATTCCAATTCTAATTCTCTGCTTAAAGATGAAAAAGCCAAGGAATAAGTATCTCGGGGTTATATTTTAGATATCATAATGGCAATTCAAGGGCAGGGAACCATTCTGGCATCACTAAAAACCATATATCTTTAGCAGCTATCTCTCCAAATTAATTATTGGACAAATTGCACGGAATTGTGACAAATTATATTTGTCTTAGATAAGACCAGACACATAGGAAATAACCACTGAAGCTCTCTTAGATAGAAAAAAACCTATAAAAGCCCCATTAAAGGAATAACATCTTCCTTTTAACTACATATTCCTAACAAGTCATTAAATTAGTCCAAACAAAATTAGTCCTTTGAGCTGTAAAATGTTCTCTGTCTCCTTCCTACTGAATCTTTTCTCATTCAAGTAAAAAATTAGTGAGCCTGCTATTTAACATTATTGGATGAGTCGTACCAGGGATCATTAAACATAGAATAGCATGTGGGTGTATTGTATGTGTGTATTTTCTTTTAATGAATCAAAACAATAACCTAGGTTTAGAAAATATTGCAAACCTATGACCCACTCAAACTTCATAGTGCTCAAATTTTGGAAGCAATGAAACCTTCCTACAGAATCTCAGCTTAGATTAAATTTCATTAGTTTGTGCTTAACAAAACTCAACACCTTACATCTAAGAAAGGAGTCTCCTAGATTTCAGGGAAAATGCCTAAGATTTTTTGAACATCAGAATGCCTCTCCTAAACATTTTGTTTAGTTTGATTAGTTAAGTTTGATTGTTTAGATGGTTAGTTAACTATAAATTCATATAAAACACAAAGCTTCTATTTCTCTTGTACTATACATGAGCTTAAAATAAAGGGAAGCAAAAGATAAATTACTTGAGGGTTTATATATATATATATAAAGTTTAAAACTTGACTGATCACTCTGAGAATGTCAGAAGCCATCACTTCTTCCCTACTCTTGAAGATACTCTAATAGCTTGTTAGAATAGAAAGTTACCATCTCACAAAGAAGAGACATACTAGTATCATAGGAAAAGCACTAGATTTGGAGTTGGAGGCCCTGAGTTAGAATCTCAATTCTATTACAACATCCTTGCAATTTGACACTTCTAGACTCTAATTGCTCAGATAAATCCTAGATGTGTGACCCTGGGCAAGTCACTTAACTCTGCCTCAGTTCCTCATGTGTAAAATGAGCTGGTGAAGGAAATGGCAAACCATTCTAGTGAAGAAAACCCCAAATGGTGTTACAAAGAGATGGACACAACTAAAAAAAAAAATGACTGAACAACAACAAAAACAAACTTTAAAAATGTGTCATGTACTTTTTGGGAAAGCTGATGCTTAAAAATTTACCACCTCAGCCTTAAGTTCTTTTCAACATCTTTTAGTCACTTTGTTTCCACATTTATACCCTGCCTCAAGTTCTTGTCGGTCTTTTAGCCTCTTTGTCTCCATTTCCTCTTTTCTTATTAAGTTTAAAATGGTTATTCTTGGGTAATAATCATTGTAATTTTGTACCTATTTTATTTTAATCACTAAAATCCAGTACAAATCTTCATTGGAAGTACTGTATCAGTTCAACTTTTTGCAGTTTTTTTGGACAGAATAAACTGTTTATAGTGATGCAAGGTTAATTTCTGATTGAATATAAAGAGGAGAAATATCCCTCTCTTCTGGTTATATTCCAGTTTGAGCAAGAAGGAGAGGATGATAAAGTGAGAAGGGCGTTGACTGGACAAGATGATAGAAAATCTGAACTCTGCCACTACCTCTTGCTGGACCTCAGTTTCTTAAATTATATAATGAGGAGCTGACTAAATGGTCACTATGGTCCCTTTCAGCTCTGAAATCTAGTACTCTTTTTAAAACTTGCTTCTGCAGCTACTGTCCTCTAAATTTATGCCATAAAAATCTCTCAGAGGTCAAATGAAAATTTAGTTCAAATGGAGCCAACTTTGCTCAACCTCTGCTGTCGGGTCCTTATTGTAAAAGCAAAGGTTTTAAGATGTAAAGCTATAATCATATTTCAGGCCAAAGACTCAGGACAAATCAGACCAAGTTTCTTGCCTTATATATCCACATGCAAAAAGAGCCCCAGCTTTCAATTTCCATTTGACTAAGACCTGGTCTTTGTTTATAGCTATTATTTACCAGCAGTTGAGATCAGCATTTGTATTACAGTATAATAATAATAGCCAGAGTTTAGAAAGAGCTTTAAGATTTACAAAACACTTTACTGATGTTATCTACACTTTATAGATATTATCACATTTTATCCTTACAATCATCCCAGGAGGTAGGTGCTACTATTATCCTGGTCTTATAGAGAAGAAAACCACGGAAGACAAATGTAAAATGACCTACCAAGCACAGATAGTGTCTGGGACCAGATATAAACTGAGGCCTTCCTGACTGCAGGCCCAGAACTCTTGTCCACTGCCTAACTGTCTCTTAAGATAGAATTTTGGGTCTAGGGGCGGCCAGGTAGCACAGTGAGTAAGAGCACCAGCTCCAGTGTCAGAACGACCTGGAGATCGAATCCCGGGCTCAGACACTTAGCACCCACCCAGAAACACCTGGCCGTGTAACCTTGAGCAAGTTACTTAACCCCAATTGCTTAGGGGTGGCCAGGTGGCTCAGTGAGTAAAACCGGCTCCAGTGTCGAGATGACCTGGATCAAATCTGACCTCAGATACTCAGCACCACACCCAGAAATAACTGGCCGTGTAACCTTGAGCAAGTTACTTAACCCCAATTGCTTTAAAAAGAAAAAAAAAGAATTTTGGGTCTAAAGTCTGCCACTGATTTATCTGTCCTTTCAACATTCTTCCAGAATGTTAAAAAGACAACATTATATTCTAGACACATCTTTCACCTCACTATAAAATGGTGGAGAAAGGGGGAATGATAACTTAGTATCTGTTTTACAGAGTTCCCATGAGACTCAAATAAGGTGATTTAGAACCTTTGAAGTGCTATATAATTATAAATTGTTATGATAGGATTTAGAACTGAAAACGACTTAATAGCTCATCTAAATTGACATCCAACACATTTAATGGAAAACACATTTTACTGATAAGGAATCTGGACTCAGAGAGATAAAAGGACCTTCTCAAAGTCAAACAGGTTATAATTACCAGAATAAATCAGCATATTTAACAAACATTTCACTTCCCTCTGTTTGCTTCAGTTTCCTCATCTAAAAAATGAGCTGGAGAAGGAAATGGAAACATGCTTCAGTGTCTTTGCCAAGAAAACTCCAAATGGGGTCATGAAGAGTCAGACACAACTAAAATGATAGAACAAGTCAAGACCTTAGATATACCTAACTTCTCTTGGCCTTACTTTTTTTATCATAAAATGAGAAGGCCGGGGAAGAGGATGAACTATGTGGCCTCTAAGTCTGCTTTCAGTTCCAAATCTATGATCCAACAAAGTGTTTTCTAGGTCCAATGCACTATACTAGGCATTGGGGAAAACAAGGTCAATCAATCAATCAACAAACATTTATTATGATGCAGGAACTCGGTGTAAGAGATACAAAAACAAATGTGAAGTGGTCTCCACCCTCAAAAAGCTTACATGCAGGCATATGACTTAACAAATATCATTTTCTTGATTTTGGTTAGTATTTAACAATAATGAAAAAATACATTCTGCCCAGAATTTAAGTAGTAGTAAGCCATTTGAAAATCTAATTGTAAAACTAGTTGTTGTGATAAATGCAGAAGATTCACAAAATGTTCTTAATTATGTTTTAAATACAGAACATTCCATTTTTAACAGTAGACAGGGCTTCATTGTGTGCTACTCTGTGTATGTCTTTACAAATGTGAGCAATGTATCTTCATTGTATGAGTTATCTCCACAAAGCATTTGGAAGTATGTAATTTAGTTTTATCCCTTTGAGGTTTTGCTTATTTACATTTTTTTACCACTTGTCATCAGCAGTGGAAAGAACACTGGGCTCAGAGTAAGAAGATCTTGGTTCTAGGACCAGTTCTAAATATGTTAGCATGGACTACCCCTCTAATCTCTCTGAATGGCAGTTTCCTAATATATATGCATGCATGCATATATGTATATGTGTGTATATATGTGTCTGTGTGTATACATAGATATGCACATATATACATGTATGCTTGTGTGTCATCTGCATATATATGTATATAATGATATGACTGCATTAGGCAAACTATTTAAGGCTCCTACCATCTACAAAGTTTCATAATTGTAGTTGACACAGTATGATTTTATGATTTGAGATATGATTGTATGATTTTTTTTAAGTGAGGTATTTCTTTTTGTAAAGATTCCTATTCTTGGTAGTTCAGATTTATGAATTGACATTCAATTAAACTTTTCTTCATTTAACTTCACATCCTGTAAATCAATTTCTGCCAGGAGCAATAAATAATTGGGTTCATTCTGTCAACTTCAATCTCAGTGACATTTGGGATATAGATTCTCTATTGTTATATTTATCCCTGGCAGAAAATCCTAGCTTCTATATCTAAACAAAAATGCAATGAAATCATAAAGGCTTTCAGAAGTGATATATAACAGGGTCCAAAGCTCCTGTCCTAGGAGTGAACCTACTTTGTATACAACTGCTATGGGCATTATATTCAATGATTAGAAAAAATAAAAGCGTGGGACACAAAACTATCATTGTTGTGCTACTTTTCTCCAAGGCTGGCATATGAAATCATTTATTCTTTGAAGTCTAATGGAATGATTTTTTTTAAAGTAGCAAAATCTCCATTTTGAAAAAGCTTAAAATATAACAAAAAGGCAAAGTAATTAATCAAACTGGGAAAAATTATGGATGATCCAAGCTTTTTTCATGACTTTGTCCATATAATGAAAAGGAATAGGATAGGGACTGAACCTGTGATTTCATTGGTATAGGGAATTCTCAGGTGAGGAAACTCCTTCTATCAATCAATGAAGATCAGCACCATCTCTCCAATTTGTAGCTTTAGAGAGGTGCCTAGAACAATGATGCTAAATGACTTTTCTAGGGTCACACCACTAGCATGTGACAGTGATGCTTGAATCCAGACCTTTTTGGATTCCCATCTGTCTAGTCAAAATGCCTATCACATAAAATGGAAATATGGCTAAATGTAAATAGAAGCTTAAAAAGTACTGTAATGTCTTTACAACCTTTACTTATTACCATAAAATTAACCAATTTTCACTCAACTTTCATTTGAAGAATTGGAGGAGTAAGGGAAGGGACTCAAGGGGGAGAAAGGGAAGAAATAACCTAAATATAACATTTATTTATCATAGATTTTGATTACTGTGATAGGTGCAAGCTATAAAGTTTAAGTAAGAGAGGGTTCCTATCTTTAAGTTGCTTATGTGGGTGTAAGAATAATGGAATTTAAAGATCCCCCTGTATTGGCTTGATTTTCAAGTTGAGTGTTGAAACCCAGAGCTTGTGAATCCCACTTGTGGTATGGACTTGTTGATGTGAAAAGAGAGGGCTAAACTGGGAGGAGCTGGTGCCCTGGATTTAGAGAAGGCCCAAGCAGAGAGAGAGGCAGAAGAACTTTTGAGAGCAGCATAGTGGAGGCAGAGAAAGAGAGAGAGACAGAGAGAGAGAGAGAGAGAGAGAGGATTGCTGAGAGCCAGTTGGAGCTGCCCAGTACTTTTGAGAGCTGCCATCCAGAGCTGCCAAGGACTGAGGAGACATGGCTGTTATGCTGGTATTTTGTCTGTCTGTTTTGATATTGTTTTGCCAGATTCATCCACTGGTGAAGGACAGTGCTGTTGTTGCAGAGGTTCTGGAACCTTGCTGTTGGTTCAGAAGCCCTGAAGAAGGATTTTCATGTTGTATGTTTACAGAAATCCTGGAAGAGGGTCTTGCTGATATTTTCAGGGTTCCTGAGACTGTTCTGCAGGCAGAGAGTGAATTGATGAGGACACTGGCAATATATATTGTGGCTTTGTTAAGCTTTGTCTCCCCAGGAACAGAGATTGCTGAGAACTTGCCTCAGGTCAAGATGAAGAAAAGACCTCTCTTTGGGTATTAAATGTTGTGATGATATCTTAACCTTGCTGTAGCTCTGGGGTAGATGGCCCTTGTGCTCTCCACTGCCCCTTTTGAGAAGGTGCTTGGCATTAACTGATGATAATTGTAATTCAGTTGTGATCCATGGGTAGGAAACTTGACTTTTTTGTGCTCTATGATTGATCAAGTTGATATACTTTGTTTATGATTGGGAACTAATCTTAATCTCCATTTGAGAAGAGAGACTTTGAAATTGACTAAATAAATATACTGCCCAGGGTTGAAGTAGTACTTGGAAATTATTGCATCACACTTGGTGAATGCTGTATTTTGATTTTCTCTGTTCTGTGAATGTTTTGCCTCAATTTGGCACTGAATAAAATAGAGAGTTATTATGATGGTATTCTGAACCTTGGAAATTGCCTTTTTTTGGCATTACAGTGGGATAGGATACAAATGCATGTAATTATACCTCATACAGACAAAGTAAACTGGAAAGATTTTTTTTAATGTCCCTAAAGCATCAGTTCTTAACTGTGTAAGTGTGTGTGTGTGTATGTGTGTGTGTGTGTGTTGTAGACCCCTTTGGCAATCTGATAAAGTTTATAGATACCTTCTCAGAACAATGTTTTTAAATTTATGAAATAAAATATGTATGATTACAAAAGAAACTAAAGATGAATGAAAATAAAAATATAATTGTCACATTCAAGTTCATGGGCCCCTTGAAATTTAATCAAGGGATTCATGGATGCCAAATTAAGAATTTCTACCCTATTGGGAAGGTCACTACCAAATGCGGCAAATAAGGAGAGCTCTGTGGAGACGACAACTGAGTTGGGCTTTAACAGATGAACAGGAATTCAACACATAAAAATGGAGAGCATTTCAAATACAAGGAGCAGTGTGTGCTGAGGCATGGAGGCCAAAGAGCCCAGGAAATGATTGGGAGTAGAAACTTATTTTAACCAGAGTAGATGCAAATATAGTACAGGGAAGGAAGTAACTTGGAAAAAGGAAGGAAAAGTAGGACCATACCAGAAGGTGAATGGTTATGAATTCCTGGCCAAAAAATTCCACATTTTATAGAGAAATAATAGGTAACTACACAAGTGTTTCGGTAATTAAATAATATGGACTATTTCTACCCAAAACATTATTCTGGCAGCATATGAAGGAAGGATGGATTGGACTGAATAAATCAGAGACTGGAAGTGAAAAGATATGTTAGGGGCTATTCCAATTGTTCAGATAGGTTGTAATCAGAGCCAAAATCAGGGTGATGGTCCAAGGAATAGAGAGGAGGGGTAAGATGTGAGAAATGTCACAGAAATGAAATTGACAAGACTCAGCAACTGACTGGATATGCTAGGTTATGGAAAAGAAATTAACAAAAACTCTAAGGTTTCAAACAAGAGCAAACAGAAAATATTGGTGATCCAGATAGAGTGAAGTCAGAAGGAGGAATGAGTTTGGAACTAGAGGAACTTAGAGGAACTACAAATAAGCTTTGGTTTATACCATTGAATTTGAGATAGCACATCTAAGTGTTTTACAGCCATCAGAAGATAAAGGTCCAGAAGCCAGAAAATAAGACAGAACTAAAGATTTAGAATTGAATATGATCTACATAGAAGCAGTAGATGAACCTTTGATAGCAATTGAAATTTCCAAGGAAAAGAGTACATAGAAATAAGAGGGCAAAGAAAAAAGATCACTGGGGAATATACATAAAGAGACAGAAGGAGCCATTGCAGAAGTAGGAGGAGACAGGACAATATAACATCTATGTAGACAAAGAAAAAAAGTGATCAACAGTGTCAAAAGGTACAAGTACTGGAAGGCAAGGCCTTAAAAAGAGTTAGAATCTGTGATTATGGTATCTTTTAGGGCCTTAGAGCAATTTCAGAGGAAGAAAGAAAACTGGTTGAAAAGGTTTGAGGACAGAATTAATAGCTAGAAAATAGAGGAACAGAATATGGACAATGTTCTCAAGACATTCAATTGTGGAAAGGATAAAAGAAATTGCTGGGTGGGTTAGAAAAGAAAAGGAAATACTTTTTAAACAGTATTAGTGAGATATGATCCTGTTTACAGACATGTAGGAAAGAGAAAGTAGATGAGGGGAGATTGGAAATGTATGAAAGAAGGTATAATTGCTAAAATAAGATCATCCAGGAAGCAAGAATCAATGTGATCAAGGGCACAGGTATAGGTATTAGCTTTAAAGAAAAATAGACTAGAGAATAGGACAGAGTGAATCATAATTCTGAAGAATTTTGAGAAGGAAAAAAATGAGTTGCAAGACTTCATGAAATAATGCATGAATGGCACTTTGTAAACCTTAAGGGTGCTAAATAAATGTTAAATTATTATCATTACTATATTAGTAACCTCAATCCAAATGAAGTAGGAACAAGACCAGCTATTATAAGTATGGGAACTATGGACTCTAATAGGGATAAAAGGAGAGAAAAAAGGTTTTGGAATGATAATTTTGGGAAATGAGATAGGGAATCAGGAGGGTAGAGTAGAGAGAATTTGTAATGATTAAAATCACCTTGATATTATTCTTTTTTCCAAAGACTCTATGCAAAAAAAAAAAAAAAAAAGATGATTGAGGTTGGCCAAGAGTTTGAGGATTCACTGATTAGGAATGGTGAAAGGTAAAAGTGGATATGGGATAACAGAGTAATAGCTAGTGACATTTAACTTGAAGTCCATGGGACCATGACTATGTTTGCAGACAAGTGAAATCATAATGGAGAAGGGACTTAGAATAGGAATTCAATTCAATTCAGTTAGCATTTATTGAGCACCCACTACATAAAATGCATTGTTCTGGATTCATAAGACACGAAAACAAAAGACATCATAATCTCTACACTCAGGAAGTTAACATTCTATTGGATTGGCCAATCACTTGAGTGAAGAATGGGATTAAGTATGAGAGGAAAAGAGAATGTTGTAGCTGCTGCTGTTACTGTTGTTGTTCATCCTTCCTTCTTGAAGAAGACCAATGACATCACAGAGGGTGATTTCTTGACTTGTGTATGAATTGAATTTAAGTGAGGCAAAGCTATGCATAGTCTTCAATCTCACTCTCTCCTCAAAAGTCATTAAAGTCCAATAGCAAGACAAAGGTCAAGATGACTGGAGATGGCTCAAGATGCAATGGGTGACCTTGACCTATCTAAATTAAGGTCTTTCCCAAGTCTCAGTTTTTTCTGAGGTCATGTTCATTCAATGACTAAGTGCTAGGTAAAGTTGAGACAAAAGATGGCTCAATTTGCCATTACAGAGAGATCAATCTGGGAGAGGAAGATCCTCACAGTTTCTGGTCATTTACACTTACTCTAAACCAGAAAAACCTAAACAATGAAGTACAAAATCAGTGTTTATGAAAAACTATTGGTACTTGTTAAAAATAGAGAAGTTGAGGAATGGAAAAGATTAGGTATGCAATATGCAAAAACAAACAAACAATAACATAGGGTTTAATAAATCCAAAGACAGCAATTGATGGATGGCAAGGGAGAACACACTATTTGTGAAAGACTGATGGAAAATCATTTGGCAGAAATTTGATAGGAGATTAACAACTCACACCTCATATCAAGTTAAACAGATGAGGTATAGGCTCTGGGAAGTCCCTTGAGCTCTCCTTGAATCTTCCCACAAGAGGCATTTGCCTGAGTCCATAAGCCTTTCATTGTGGCTCTGCCCAAATCTTTCTTACTAGCTTAGCCCGCCTTTGTCCAGCAACTTCCCACCCTTTATCCTCCCAAAATATCTATACACAAATCTGTTACACCCTTGAACTGGCTAGCCTACCTTGGTCTGTAGTCTCCAGGAAGCCTCCAGCAACTTCCCACACTTAATCACTCATTACTGGAGTCTGACTTCATCTCACTCCTCCTGAAGACCCTCCCCAAACTCTTCCTCTAGACCACCCCTAGATTCCTCCCACAACCTTTCTGTATATACAATCCATCTGCCTCCAGTGAGAATTATCTAGCACAGCCTCACTCTGTGTCAGATTATTCTGGCCTGCTTGTCCAGTATAAGCATCACAGATACTGAGGCTCGTTAAGAGTCTACCCACTATGGCGAACTTTTAATAAACTTTGCTTTTCTTTGGCTGAGAGAAGGCTTGAGTAGAATTCATTTGGTAGGATCCGACATGTTGGTATTTTGGGGTCTCTAGCACCCCTAACCCTATGCCTCACTATTTTAATGTTTCCCTTACCTCATCAAAACTACAAATAGATACATTAATTAGATGTAAAAGGGGACATAATTATCAAATTAGAGGATAAAGGAGGAAATTATTTTTTGCTTCTATGGATAGGGGAAGAGGACATGACAGAACAAGGACAGTGAGAATAACAGAAAATAAAATGGATAATTCTGCTTCTAAAAAATTGAAATGTTTTTGCACAAATTAATCTAATGCAGTTAAAATTAGAAGAGTAACAGTTAAGTGAAGAAAAATATCTTCAGCAAAATTCTCTAGTAAATAGTGCATAAGCAAAATATATAAGGAAATTATTACAAATTCCAATATGAAGAGCCATTCTCCAATAGGTCAAAGAATATGAACAGGAAGTTTTCAAAGGAAGAAAGCCAAGCTATCAATGCCTATATGACAAAATGTTCCAAATCCCTCATAATGAGAGAAGTACAAATCAAAATAATACCTTTTCTTTCAGTCTATAAATCAAAAAGAACCATAGGTTCATGGACAATCTAAGAGCTGCAGTGATAGGAGGTAAAGACTGGAGTGCAGAACTTCAGGTTTTAATCTTACAGGCAAAATAATTTTGAAAAACCCCTGAACAGGAAGTCTAAGGTTACCATTCCAATGTGTGACTAAAGTACAGTAGAGAAAGAGGTGAGATAGTTGAGAAATAATGTGCTCAAGTTGTTCCAAGGGCTTACAATGTGAATATTAAAACAATGCACAGGGGCAGCTAGGTGGTGCAGTGAGTAAGAGTGAGGAGTCAGGAGGACCTGGGATCAGTTTCAGGCCTCAGATACTTAACACCCACACACAAAAAGAACTGGCCATGTAACCTTGGGCAAGTTACTTAACCCCAATTGCTTTTAAAAAAAAAAATGCACTTATTGGTTCCTTATTTTCTTAATGTGTAAAATGAAAGGATTTGAATAGATCATCTCAAAGGTTCTTCAAGAACTAGATGTAGAATCCTAAGGTTCAATGCTGACTTTAGAAGGGAATCACTACTAGAAAGCTAAAGAGATCCGTCATTAGTTCTGTGCTTTTCAATGTTTTTAACAATGACTTGGATGAAGTAGTGGATGGCATGCTTGTCAAATTATTAAATTATACCATACCCAAGTTTATAGCATTAAATCATGTTCAAATGGTTAAAAAATGGGTCAAATCTATTAAGATGAAATTTCAATACATCAATTCTTTAAATGTATCTGTGGCCTTGAATGAGAAAGATGAAAACTTCTCAGCCTGTAAGTTTTGTGGGAGCAAGCCAGAATTTTGGTTTCACCCTTCCCCCACTTTACTACTGTCACATCAACATTAGGCTCACTTCAAGGGTCTTTCAACCTCCAACCTTGTTTTATCAGCATTAGGCCCCTTCAGAGGTTTTCGACCTCTTGCTTGCAACCTTTTTCCCTCCCTTGTTTTAGCATTTACCAAATAAGGACATGAACAATACCTTGGCTCTCTGTCCCGCCTCCCTGCCAATAGGAGATAGTGGCGAGCTTCTTTGTTATCTGCCATTGGGTTAGATTTTGCACCAAGACTGAGAGCCCGCCTCCCAGCCAATGGGAGAAGGGACAGTGGGGAGAAGGGGCTTGACTGGGTTAGGGTATAAATTCTTGTTCTGTTTTTTGTAATAGGCCTCATTCTGCTGGTTCATAGTGGTGGAAGGGACGCCCTCTTCTTGAGAGAACTGAATAAACTTCCTGTTCCTTCCTCAAGATACCTCTTTTAATTTTTCTGGGTAGGGGATTTTTGGGGTCCCTGTACCCTATACAACCTTATAAATACTCCTCCCTCCAAAGGTGCAGATTTTATCCCATTTGAGCTTGCCCATCCTTTGCATCCTAAATAAAACTGACACTGGGACTCTTTTCAATGTTCTATACACCTTCCTCTCATTCTCTTGACTTTGTATGAATACCAGTGGAACACAAATCCTATATGGTCATTGCTCACTCTTACTACATGACTGAACTATCTTTTCTTCTAATACTATATTCACAAAAATTAAATTTAAAAGAGAGAAGTGTAAAATCCTATTTGAGGGATAAAAATAGGAACTTTAGCAAGCACAAGATGAGAGAAATATGGCCATACTATATATTTAGAAATATTATTTAGGAATATCCTAATATTATTAGGAATTTATTGTTGTTCACTCATTTTCCAGTCATGACTCTTCTTGGCAAAGATACTGGAATGGCTTGCCATTTCCTTTTCCAGTTCATTTTCTAGATGAAATTGAGACAACTGAGGCAAACAGGGTTAAGGGACTTGCCCAGGGTCACACAGCTTAGCAAGTATGTGAGGTCAGATTTGAACTCAGGAAAATAAGTCTTCCTAACTCCAGGCCTAGTCCTCTATCCACTGAGCTACTTAGTTACCCATTATTAGGAATAGTATTGTTATTTTGGAATATTTCAGTATTTTATTAGACCGCAAAGTCAATGTGGATCAAAAATACGTCAGTTAAAAAAAAAAATGGGAAGTTGGGTTTCATCAAGACAGGAATAGTGCCCAGAATGAGGGATGTGATAGTTTCACTGTACTTGACTTAAGTATCATGTTCATTTCTACATACAATTCTAGGAAGTTTATTGACAAACTAGACCAAATCTAGGGTGATGAGGGCACTGGAGACCATGGTAGGCAAAGATAGATGTGTAAGAATTGGAAATGTTTAGCCTGTATAAGAGAATACTTAGGAGGGATGTGATGCTGCCTTAAATTATTTGAAAGGTTGTCATAGAAGATGAATTAGGCTTATTATGCTTGGCTTCAAAAGGCATAATTAAGAATGGGTAAGGGTTTCTAAGAGGAAAATTTAGACTTGATAAGTGAGTATAAGAAAATTTCCTAAAAAGTTAGATATATCCAAAAGACTAATATAGGCTAGTAGTGGATTTTTCTCAGTAAGTATCTTGAAACAATGGCCATATTATACGTATGATGGATTTTGCTGAGGGGAATCAAGATCATATGTATATTGTTTAGATAGCTTTTGAAGTCCCTTTTAACCTTGAAATTCTGTGATTCAGTATAGTTTGCTCTTTAATTTAGGGAACAAAAATTTTAAGCTAATCTGATGAGAGGACTCCAAGGAATTTCCCTACCAGGTTTGCTTTGGTTCCTTGATTAAAGAGGCCTTCTCACAATGGGTCTTTTTCAATTCTTTAATATTTAAAAAGTATATAATTTGGTTAGTGTGGATACTCCTCAGACCAGCAGAGATCACACTCCTCCATATCCATTAGTAAATGGTTTTATGGGTTGCTGGGGCCACACAACTCATTATCTGTTTGGTAATCTTTCAGAGATGAATGTGGAAGAATGTATCTAAGATTAGAATTTATCTAGGATGACTCTTAGATGACAGTATATCACTGAGACCAAATTAGATGTATTTCTATTTAAGGCAAATGTTTTCAAGCAAATTAAAATAATTTATATAAATATTTTTAGTTGACATTCCTACTATCATTCTCTGACTTTGGGAAATTGCAAAACTAGCTGAGGTGTACAATGCTGTTATTAATAGGACTCTCTAGGTCCTATATAAACAGTAAAGGTAACAAATGCATGAGTACAGGAAAATCTTTATTTAATTCCATTGAAGATGTGCATGAAAGGGACTCAAAGAACCAATAAGCAGATCCAGAAACAATCTACAGCAGTTCCTCTTGGAACAAATAAAAAAGAACTTTGGGTTTCCATCACATCAAAACACCAACATTCTGATATAGCTCTCATTCTCCCACAGAATCCCACAGGATCCTACACAGAATTTCCCAGACTGTTAGTGTCCACTGTGATTTACATTCCTCCTAGAAGCAAACACACATTGGAGATGCTAGATGAACTACCCCTTGCTAGTCAGAATAATTTACAGTAATAATTGGGGATGGTAAAGCCCAGATAGCCTGTCACGCATATCATGAAGCTGCTCTCTTGATGCAGGGTCCATATGGGTGATCCTATTTGTATTCAAAAGGTACAATGGACAAGAAATTCCCTTCTATCTCTAGAAAGCCTGATCCCCAAACTTTTAAACTTAAACTCTTAAGTCAAACCTCAAGGCTGACATTGCTCAGGAATCTCCCTTCTCTACTAGAAGTTTAGATAATAGGATCATGCTGCCTAGAAAATCCCTCTTCTTTATTTAGCAGGATAGGAATTGAGAATGACCTTTTTGAAATCCCCTTGGGCCAAGACTGATTATTCTGTGTGCTTCTATAATAAATCAATCAATAAGCAGTTGTTAAGGTCCAACTAAGAGTCGGGCACCACACTAGGCATACTCCCATTGTCATGATCTGTGCTATTTGACTGAAAAAGTCTGCCAAAAGGTCCTTTATCTTTTATATGTACTCCAAAATGGAAAACACAAAGGAAAAAGAAAACGAGAGCCTTGATATGCAGAGACTTTCCTTCTATACTACCTGGCCAACCACATGCAGCTTCCCACATATTCCTTCCTTCTACAATTTGCCACTAACTGCTGTGGAAGGAGGAAGGATACTGTTCCATCATCCCTCCTCCAAGCACTCCAGAAGAAAGGAACAAATGGAAAATTTTTTAAAGTCCGGTTATGTCTGTAAACTCACTTCAATAATGGCCAACAGAGAGAGGAGGCTTTTGAGATGAGTCCATCCTTTCCAGTCCTAGCAACAAAATAATCTTAGTCAATAAAAACCAATCAGGATCTTAGTCTCTGGAAACTACTAAGATGTGTCTTTGTCCTATTTATCAAGGTGCCAAAAATTATGTCCATCCTATATAGGGGAGGGACAGTCAGGTAGCACAGCTGATAAGTGTTAAGCCTGAAGTAAAGAACACCTGACAGGTCAAATCCAGCCTCAGATACTTACCAACTGCATGATCCTGGGAAAATCAGTTAACCCTGTTTGTCTCAGTTTCCTCATGTGTAAAATGAGCTGGAGAAGGAAATGAAGAACCACTCCAGTATCTCTGCCAAGAAAAACCCAAACTGAATCACAGAGTTGTAGACAGTTGAAATGACTGAACAACAGCATATAGGGGAAGTTGTATACTTATCAAATTAATCAGGGGAACTTCCTTGTTCAAACTCCCCCTCCTTACATGCAAAATATTTTCTTTACAATTACCCTGTAAGGTATGCAGTGCAAATATCATCACCCTACTTTATAAATGAAATAGTGAGCAACTTAGAAAAATTTGTTCATAGCATCTAGTAATTGTCATAGTAAAGGTTCAAATCCACATCCCCCCATTTCAAATGCAGTGGATTTTCCAATGCAACATTACTTATATTAACTTTTCATAAACACTAACACACTATGAAAATGTTACTTTTTTGTTTATTTGATCAGGAAGGAACCTTAAAGACCACCTAGTTTCAGCTCCCTTATTTCATAGAAGAGGAAGCTAAGACCTAAATATATTAAATGACTTAGCTCAAGTTCATGCTAGCAGAGCCAAAACTCGGATCCAGCTCTCCTGACTTTCATTTCTCAGTTCTGGCTTTATGTCAGAGTCATAGTAGACAACAAGAATTGTGAATTACTGTTAACAAATGAGTACAAGAGGATAAAAAAGTAACATGGGGAACAATGTATGCAATTTGTGGTGCACATCTATACCACAAAGTGGCATGCAGAACACTGAAGACCATTCTTTTAATAAGTGTGACAACAGACTATTATTAAATATGGTTTCCACTGCTGGGTTCTTCAATCCAAGAGGGAAGTAAAGAACCAGGAACAGTCTTAAAGAGCAATTTTGATGATGATTAAAGAACTAGACATTTAGATTTAGGACTGCAGGTTAAAGGAAGTAGGATTATACAGTCTGAAGAAGAGAAAGTTGAATGGAAACTTAACAATAGTCTTCATATAAATGAAACCCTATTATTCATATCATAGCCAGCTGGTTTTTATCCCCTAATAAAGAAAATACAAGAGGAAATTAGTTTAAGTTGTAACTTTTCCATCTCCTTGATTACTTAGCACATGTGTGTATATCTTTAGGCAGCTGTAGCTGGTTTTGTGTTTTCATGTTTCTGTCACTGGTGTTTATGTATATATAAACTGGTATTTATGGTTAGAGATGTGGCTTAGTGGTTTTCTCTTACTATACAAATAAATGTGACTACAAAATACACTTGTATACATTTGTCTTAGTCCTGTCTTTAAACTCCTTAAGAATACAAAGAATACAAGCCCTGTATTCTTTGTGTAAGTCTTCAAGAGTGTAACATGTATGAATACATCCACTCCAAAAATGCTTGTGAACTCACATACTCACACACACACACACACACACACATGCACACACACACTGGAACAATTTGTTTTAGGCAGCTGGGACCTCCTTTTTTCTGAGAAGGAGAGAAGGGAAAGAGAGAGAGAGAAAGGAAGAGAGAGACAGGGACAGACACAGGCAGAGAAAGAGAGAGACAAACAGAGAGAATAAGAAAGAGAATTTAGTCTTTCTCCTTAAATGTGATTATTGTAACTGAATATTCCTCTCCACATAGTTTCTTCTCCACGCTTTGTTAGTAACAAAAATAGCAAGACCTATTACTATAATGTTGATTGTTGAAATAAACATTCTCTTCCCAGTCTACATTAACAGTCTGCGAAAACAAGACCAGTCAGTAAGACTGAAGTTACATGTGTCATTTAGCTTTCTACCAACTTCCAATTAAAAATGAAAACGTTCTGTAGGAAGAAGCAGCAAGCATTTTTCATTTATCTGTGAATCATGTTAATCTGGATAATCTTTGAGGGAAAAGATCTTATTACTGCATAGCTAGCACTCATATTGCACTTAGAATTTGCAAAATGCTTTTTACAGATATTGTCTCCTTTCCTCCTCACAAATATTCTGGGAGAATGGCATTACTCATTTTACAGACAAGGAAAGGAAGTCAAACAGAGGTTGTGACTTGCGCAGAGTCACACAGTAAGTATGTATCTGAGGCTGCATTTGAACTCGGGTCTATCCTGACTCCAAATCTAGTGCTCTACCCACTTAACCACCTAGCAGTGTAGGCCTTTTCATGTCTTTTTTGTCCTTTTTCTCTCGAAAAAGATCACCAATAACTCAGTTGAGTATTTTCTTTTGTTTTTTTTTTCATTTCTTATACTTACCTTGTACCTCTATGCTATATTACCAGTGTTGAAGAACTGATTGTTGATCTATAAATGTGAGTGAAATGCAAAATTTTTTCATAATGCATTACCTTTTCTTCATAGCTGTAGCAACTTCAATTCAAGTCATTAAATATTATTCACACTTACCACTAGACAAGCACCATGGTAACAGGATCTGGAAAGAGGGCTGGACTTGGAGTCAGAAAAGTTCTGGATTCAAATCCTGCCTCTGACATTTATAACCACAAGCAAGCTAATTAATCACTCTATACCACAAGTTCCTTATCTAGTAATTAGAATAGTAATACCTGTAATATGTGCCTCTTCAGAAAAATCAACAACCATTTAGAATACAGCAACTATGTATCAGGCAAGAGACAATGTGCTGTAGTAGCTAGAGGGTGGCCTCAGAGCAGGAAGGTCTGAGTTCAGTTACCACCTCTGACAAATACTGCCTCTATGACCTTAGTTGAGTCATTTACCCTCTCATTGCCTGACACAACTCCCCAAATCGTTACATCATAGAACAGGTATAGTTCTGCATTGCTACAGGCAGTTCCCTCATTAGTAGTACCCTATGCCAATGAAACCATAAATTCAGTCCCAGCCCATTCCATTTTCTGTCAAAAGTGTAAGATACAGGGACTAAAGGACTAAAATAGCCTCTGTTTTCAAGGCAATGACAGTCCATTTACATAACCTGCACCTAGACAAGTTCATATAAAATGAATACAAGGTAAACTGCGTGAATGTGTGTTATCACCAATGTGGTCACTCCCCACTTAGGCGCACATAACAATCCCTATGGCTATATATCTATGCCTTCTCCTCCTGTGTAGCTTTTGGCATGGTCCATGGACTCCTATGAATCTTCCGCAGAGTGTGTGTTCTGTAGCCAAGGGGCCTTCCTCTAGATTTCTTGTCACTGCATGAACACCATGGAACAGAAAAATCAATTAGCCATTTGTCTACCACTATGACCAGCCCACCTCATTTTCCAGTTACATAACTTTCTGGTTATCATTATATGCCATGCCTCCTATGAATTTTTTCAGACATTATGATATAATCGACTTGCCCTACAGTTTGTAGTGCCAACACAATATTCACAGCACCAATGCTGACCATGAATACACCTGCACAGTTCTCAAATGCAAAATATAACAGACTCTCCATCTAGAAGACAGAAGCAAAACATTTATTCAGACACCAGAAAGCCAGATCCCAACACCAGGAAACCAAATCCATCATAGCAACAAAGAAGTCAATACACCATAGCACAACAGGGAGCCACAACATCCTTTAGCCTTCCCACAAACACAAGCCTAGCTGTCACAGCAGGGGACAAAGAAACACCCATAAGCCTAGCTGTCTCCTTGAGTGCATCCTCTCCTACCTCCAGCTCTAGTTGCACTGACTCCAAGCTTCCTGTGACTCTGTTCCACCCTTCAGCAAGCTCCTCCCACCACAGGCTCCATGTGATTACATTTGGCCTATTAGGGGGCAGGGAAGATCTTTAAATTACCATTACCGTTACACAGATGCCTCTCTATTGCTCTTTGGCTGACAAGTAACTTTCATTCTTCAGAAACTGTGATATTCCATGAAAGTTTTATAGCATCATTGGAAGAACACTGATCTTAAAAAGGTCAGGCCTGGTGAAGTTTGTCCTTCTTACTCTAGATGTCAGTGGCCTTGGCCTGGGAGCAACTGTGGGGCCAGCTGCAGCTTTGTTGCTTCTTTCCCCAGGGTGAGCGGAGGAGAAAATGTCCAACCCAAGGAGCTCTATCCAGGCCTACAAGAACTCACTCTGCAAGAGGCTGAAACAATGGCAGAAGCAAGATTCAGGGCACCTTGAGTCTATAGATAGGGAAGAATTGGAAACAAAGACAATGACAATAGGTTGAGGAGTGACTACACAAACTGTGGCATGTGGATGTAATGGAAAATTACTGTATCATAAGAAATATTGAATATGCAGAATTCAGAGAAGCATAGGATGATTCGTGAAGGACTGCAAAGTGAAGCACAATGTAGACAATTATTACATCAATATCAAGAGGACAAAAAGTGAAACTAAATACTATAGCTACAATGATCAAACTCTGGTTCCAGAGAAGAGTTGAGAAATTAAATCCCCTTCTCTTCAATGCAAACATTTTAACTATGGATGAGAAAAATAACACATACTGCCAAAAACGGTTTTTGTACTGGTCAGCTTTTCTTAACTATTTCTTATCTTTCTTTTTTATATTTTGTTACAAGGGGTGACTTTCATAGGAAAAGAAGGAGGAATACATTTAGCAATGAAGGTATTACAGAAACAAAGATCAATACAAATAAGATAAAGAAATGAAAAGAGACAGAAAGAGTGGGAGAGACAGGGGAAGAGACAGAGACAGAGATACAGAGAGAGAGACAGACAGAAAGAGAAAGATGGGAGCGGGTGTGCAGGTGGTAGTGTTCAGAACATTTGAAAACCATTATGCCTGCAGTCAGTTGTTCAACCTATAGAGCTGGTTCATTTGGTGCATTTATTATGGATAGACACTGTGACTGGACAGCAAACTTGGCCCAGAATCAAATAGGAGAAGAGTGAGCAGGATTACCTTTCAGAAACTTTGCAATGCTTTTAAGGACCCCAAGCTTTTCCCTCAAAGAATGCACTATCTTTTTTTACTATCAGTATTCTTCACAGTGTGGTTGTGGTTTAATTCCTACTACTTAGCACAGTGCCTGGCATATATGTAATGTTAATGGAATCTGAAGATCTTCCGTGTCCCTTTGTATTGGCAAGTAAGCAGATACTTAGCACTTTATTTCAAGTTAACACCTTGTTTAAGCTATTTAATTAACACAGAAGTAATTAACACATTGGGAGAAAGTTGCTGATGAAACAGGGGGCAGAACAGGGAGGAGATATAGCATATATAAAGAAGAACACAAGCTAGACAGACAGAATTTCCTGGGATAAGCATTGTGGAAGCAGGGCAGCAGCTGCCAGAGAGAGAAAGAGAAAGAACTTCTCTCAGTGAGCATCTGGAGGCTGGGCTGCTACTACTGAAGACTGAATTGAGAATTGAGAACTGAAAACTGACACAGAACGACTTATGGTAGCAAAACTTCCAAGGGCCTGCTGGAGCTGCCAGAGGCTGAGGAAGCATGACTGTGGTGCTGGGATTTTGTACAAATGTTATTGTGACTTTGTTAATGTGCATGAATGTTCTTGTGGCTTTGTTAAGCCTTGTCTTCCCAGGAACAGAGACTGTGAAGGATTAGAGATGGACTGGACACTGTGAGCTCCAATGTGGAGCAGGAACTGCACAGAGAGCTGGACAAGGACTGGGAGCTGTCTGCCTTTGAACCAAGGTGTCAATTGGTTAGATTCAGGTAGGAGCTGAGACCATGGAAGAGGAATCATGGAAACTGAAAGCCTACCCCAAGTCAAGATGAAAAGACCTCTCCATGGGTACTGAGTAGTGACTGATGAAATAGAATACTGAGTAGTGACTGATAAAATTATAATTTACTTGTGACCGAGGTGTGGATGGCTTTTGTACTTTCCACTACCCTTTAAGAGGGTATTGAGTAGAGATTGTTGAAGTTGTAACTTAATTGCACCCCATGGGGGGGGAGTACTTTGACTTTTGTACTTTGTGTCCCTTAAGGAGGCAAGCCTCCTTAAGGATGATTAAATGATTGAGTTACTAAATGATTGTACTTTTTTGAAAACTATCTGACCACCTTGGTGAAAACTATGTGGCCATTTTAGTGACAAGTTGTTGAGTTGTGACATGGTGAATGCTGTATTTTGATTTTCTGTGAATGTTTTGCTCTGATTTGTTATTGAATAGAGAGTTTGCTATACTATGTAATCAAAACTTTGAAAGTTGTTCACCCCAGTAGTCCTCTGGAAAGCTGTTCATGCTTGGCTTTACAACATAATAAGCACTATTAAATGTTTGTTGACTGCCTGCCTATTTTATGACTATATGTCATAGAATACTGGTCCTAAAGAATTGAATCTGCATATCACCCAAAGGGCAATGGAGAGGGGCCTGTTGTGGTGTTGATGGGTGAGCCATAAGTAAGCTGCAATGTGTTCCCAGTAAAGAATTAACAAAAAGAAGCAGAGTAAAGTATATATTCAGAGATGTATAAACAGGAAAGGAGGTGGTCTAGTCATGTAATGAGAGCAAAATAATCAATGGACATTTGGCAACATCCTCTAAATAAAGTCAAAAGATGTAAGGTTCCTTACCCTAGTATGTTATTAAAGATTTATGAAACGATATGAAGTAAAGTCACATGGATAAAAAACCACAAATGGATTAGTTTGCACTGTTGAAAGCAGTCACATAGCCTTTGAAGTACAGGTACCTTAACTTATTAATAAAAATGTCATGCAAGTAAAAGTAGAGTCTTTGTTTTAGGGGAGATGCTTGATTGCCATTAAAGAAACAATTACATATTCCCAAAAATAATCCATCCCATCTAAGTGAGGTATATGTCCTGATGGATCATTATTATTGTCTGAGTTGTTTTTCCATGTACATATCATAGTGTGGACAAAAGGTATCTCTTCCATTTGTTTTTTCTTAGGTGGATAGTTAACTTAGACTCTTTTGATCATGAATTTCATTTAAGAGACTCTGTAATGTTCTAAGATTTGTTACAAACATGAAAATGTCATCTGTACATAGGAGCATATGGAGAACCCCACCGTCTATAAGGAATCCTTCTTACATCTGAACTCTAAGTGGAATCTGCTCCAAAATGTAGGAAAAAATTGGTGAGAATATGTGCCACTATTTAAGACTCATTTAATATTAATAATCAGAGGATAGTCAAATAATCATCTCTACATTTACATCTTCCAATGAGCCTTTTCTATTTTTGACACATTAATGGGGTACTCCTTGTGGAAGAGAGATATTAAAGTAATTGTTACCTTTTTAAATCAAATATTGGTTTATAGTCAGCAGAGTTGAACATTTTATTCCCTGTATTTCTTATTTATGTGGATGTAAAGATATAATTTTACTATAGAAAATCATTACTTAATATTCATCAAGAATGCCTTCAATACTTATATAGACCATCCTCATAAAGATTTTGTAAAGAGAGGAAAGAAGGAATGGGTATCAGTTTATTGATAATGTGTCAGTTGTCTGTTTTGGTAATAACAAAGTTCATTATTCTTTCTAAGTATTTGGTAGCTTCCACTCTTTCAGAAATCTTAAGGATAAATTTCTGAACTCCTTGAAAATTAATTGTTTGCTTCCAGCATTGACCCCCCCACTTCTGTATGTACTTGGTCTAGTTCATCTGTTCTTCCCATCATTTTCTTTAGTGTCATTTCTTCTTCCTTGAGTAGCATATTAAGAATTCTCCTAATGTGGTGGTTTCTCTGTTACTAGTGGAAAAAGGGTTACTTGTAGAAAGTTTTACAGATCTTTTCCATTTTTCTCTATTTGTTGTTCTTCCAGTTTTACCCATAAATGCTTTCAAGATTATTTTGTTTAATGGAATCACACTTTCTATGAATTCTTTTTTTACCTCCATTCCTTCTCACTGTCTTTTGAGACAAAACCATTTGTCATCTTCCATTATAATACATCATAAAATTATTAAATGACACAACCTAAATGACAAAATATTTACAGCAGCACCTTTTATAGTAGCAGAGAACTAGAAACACAGTAGATGTACATCAACTGAGTAATGGCTATGGAATATTATTGTATTATAAAACACAATAAATATAAAGTATAGAGAAAAGAAGACATATGAACTGATGCAAGGTAAAGTAAGAACTAGCTAATAACATGCATATGTATATGCATATATACCATAAAACAAGATTGAACATTGTGTAATTGTAATGATCCAGCTTGGTCCTGAAGAAGAGATGAGAAATGTGTGCCTCTTTCTGCTTAACTGAGGTAGGGAGCTACTGGTATGGAACACTGCATATATTACCAGACTGCATTGATGTACTTATGAGTTGGTTTTTTTTTTTGTTTGTTTTGGGGGTTTGGGATTTTTTTTTTTGCTTTTTAGAGGGGGGAGGGCAGGGCATTTGGGGTTGTGACTTGCCCAAGATCATACAGCTAGTAAGTGTTAAGTGTCTGGGGACAGATTTGAACTCAGGTTCTCCTGACTTCAGGGCCAGTGCTCTATTCACTGTACTACCCAGCCTCCCTAAAAGTCAATTTTATTACTTTTCCTAAACTGTTTATTTCTTTTTTTTTTTATTTCTTGCTAGAGAGCATGATTTTCTACATGGGGAGCTCAGAGGGACAAATTTGGAAATTAAAATTTCTTGTGGATAGGGATTATTTCATTCTCTGAATTTGTAGCCCCAATGACTGGCATATGGGAGGAATTTAATAAATACTTGTTAATTGACTAATTGTATTGAAAGTCATATGAAAATAAAAAATATCAATAAAACATTTTTTAAGATTTTATAAACAAGTTTATTTTTTAAACTGATACTGCCCCTGGCTACCTTTTCACCTACTTGAAAAAGAGATCAAGTATCAGTTGGTTAAGGTAGTCCTAGGATTTTAAAATCTTAGCATGATAATGAATTTTAACTACTCAAATATTCCTAGAAAATGTTGCTAATCTGAGTCAATGTCTATTCTTTTATTCATTTTCTATTTCCCAATTTTTCACTGTAGGAACCTCCTTTATATACCATATCTTCTTTTCAAATTCATTCCTTTTTATTTGATATTTATTTTTATCTTTGCTCTAACAAGTCAGGCATCTGATAGTCATGCAGTAATGACATTCACTAGTAACCAGTTGTTTCATATTTTCTATAATTTAATCAATTTCATTTTCATGTTGTTATTTGTTATTGGATATCTTCCTGAAGAAAGTATTTATGATATATAGGTATAAGACTTCTATATTGTCCATGCATTTTTACCTCTCTCATTTCTTATTCCAGAACCATCTTTTCCAATATATTTTTCATTGCCCTACTTTGTATCTACCTTTGCAGTGAAGTCACAGAATATTAAAGTACACAATGATGGCTGGGTGGCTAGGTGGCTCAGTGGATACAGCAACAGTGCCTGGAGTCAGGAAGATCTAAGTTCAAATATGACCTGATACTTACTAGCTAGGTAAGTCATTTAACCTCTGTTTGCCTCAGTTTCCTAATCTATAAAATGGACATAATAATAGCCCTTACATCCAAGGGTTGTCGTACAGATTTGAGATAATAATTGTAAAATGCTTGGCACATAATAAAGGTTATATAGATGTTAGCTTTAATTATTATTATTTAATTTGATGGGTCTTATCAAGCTCTTCACAGAATTTTTCTCCCTCTTCATCCTCTGTAACAAAGGTTGGTGCATAAGATGCGATTGTTTTCATTGTGATCTTTTTGTAAATGTCAATCATGAGGACTTCAATATTAGGTGACCAAAATTCCAATGAAATTAGATTTATTTTCCGTTAATGTGACTGATAAAACCAAGTCTCACAATCTTTATTTTCTTCTCCAAAGAGAAGCTCTGAGCCATTATTTCATATAGCTGCCACTTCCTTTTGTGGTTAGATTTCAGAGAGGCAGCCTGGAGGAATGAATTAACTACTGAACTTGAAGCTAAAAGGTCTGCACCTCAGACATTTACTAGCTGGGACCCTGAGAAAGTCACCCACACCTCTGTGCCCCAGTTTCCTCATCTATAAGATGAAGAAGGTTGGATTCAATGAACTCTGAGGTTCCTTCCAGCTTGAAATCTATGATTCTATAATATTGGTAGGATACCTCCAGGGCCCAATCCACTCATCATCCACTGGACAAGACTTAAAATACCAAGAGGTAAATCAACATTTATAGAAAGTTTAGAAACTATGATTGTATCTTCTACTACCCTGCCACCATCACTGCAGAAAAGTCACTAAAGAAAGGGTTGCAAAGGATTTGGGGCCATTCTCCCTTGTTCTTTGTTTTATGAGTTGTTATGACCAAAGTTTCCATTGCCACAAACCTGGTCAGCTTATCGGCAATGATCTTCTCCATACTTAATTAAGTTGGTCTTCAGGAGGCAGACATAGCTTTTTTTCCCCCTAAGAATACATTTGATACATTTCCAGTATGATAGATTGTGACAGAGCTTCTATTCTTCCAGCATAGCCTTTGAGAGCCCAGAGGTCTTGAGGTGAGCCCTGTTCTAATGTCTTATCATAATGTGGGATGACTCTACATTCTCAAAGTATTTACTTCACAGAGCATTAAGTGAGGTAATATACATGAAGCCTTTGAAATTCTATATAAATTTCAGTTATTACTATTATATGCAAGTCTCTGTAGCCTCCTTGTCCTTTTTGATGTCTTAGATCCAAAGGAGTCATTGTACTTCTACTTGTACTTGCTAAAGGCCAATGTGGTTCCATTGCTACATCATTTGAAATATACTTCAGTTTTTCCACTCTTATTAGAGTTCCCCAAAAAGAAACCATATGGTTATCATGTATTTATACATTCCCTACCCTTGACTGCTCCAACAGAGCTGTACATTGTTGTTGTTCAGACATCGTGAGTCATGTTTAACATTTTATGAACCTATTTTGGGGGTTTTCTTGGTGGATCTTGGAATGGTTTTTCATTTTCTTCTCCAGTTCATTTTACAAAACAGGGTTAAGTAACTTGCCCAGGGTCATAAGCTAGTAAGTGTCTGAGGTTGGATTTGAACTCAGATCTTCCTGACGCCAGGCCCAGTGCTCTATCCACTTTACCAACTAGCTGTCCCTGAATTGTACATGACAAGTTCCATTAGGATGGGAGTTCCTTAAGGACAGGTAGCATGTATTTGCCTTTCTTTGTATCCCTAGTTCTTGATACAGTACATAGTAAGCTCCTAATAAATATTTTTGGCTGCCTGATATGACCTCAATCTTGGCAAACTGATTGTATTCCAGGAATTTACTGTTGGTAATTCTGTCCTTTCAGTTAATATTAGGGATTGTTTTTAGAAGATGCTTATGTTTGAACCACAGAATCTTAGATTTAGTAAGACCACAGAGATCACCAAGCTCAAATGATATTTTATAGATGTGGAAACTGAGGCCCAGAGAAGTAAACAGTAATTTTAAATGACACACAGTTAATGAGGAGCAGTTACAGGACTCTAACTCAGGTCTCCTCACTCCCAGGCCTGAGCCCCATCTACTTTTCCATGCTGAGGCACAAAGAACCGAAATGACTTGCACAACATCATACAGGTAGCAAGAGGCAAAACTGGCAAGTTCTCTGAACGCATTTAGAGTGATTTTATGTGTAAAAACCTAAGCTCACATGAAACTTTGCAGGAATAAATACACTGTGTAAAAAGAGGTGTACTTGTCTATACTTGGTTCGCCCTCTTCTGTCCCCTACTCCTACCCACCACGTGGAAGGCTGTAAGGCTATGAAGGCACCTTTTTGCCCTTAGCTTTTCCTTTCCAAGAACCAAACAAAGCATCTGAGAAAGAAGAGAATCTGTCCTTTAATCTGAGGCAGCTAGGAAAGTACATTTGATAGAGTACTGAGCCTGGACTCAAGAAGACCTGAGTTAAAATCCAGACTCAGACACTTACCAGATGTGTGACCTTGGGAAAGGCAATTAACCTCAGTCAGCTTCAATTTCCTTAACTTTAAAATGCAAATGGTAATAATAGCCCTGCCTCAGATCCTGAGAGTATCAATGAGGTAATATTTGCAAAGTTCTAACACAGTGCCTGGCACATAGTGGGTGCTTAACTAAATGTTTATTTTCCCTCTCTTCCCTCCCCCTTTAATCTCTTCCCAGATGAGTACCATACTTATCAACAATGAATATTTATTAAATGAACTAGAAAATGCATTATAACACCCTTCAACTCCTAAAAAATCTCAGTTTCCAGATTCATATTATTTCACATTATGGTATAAAAAGTACAGTATTTTATAGCTTCTTAATTTGAATTATCTCATCTAAAAACATTCTATTATCTATGTGTATATATAAAATAGATATATGTGTGTCTACACACACACACACACACACACACACAAACACACACCAAGCAACTTGTTTAATGATTGAATTCTCACTTTGGGAATTATCATGGATTTGGATACAGAAACTGAGTCAGAATCCCAACTCTGTCACTAAGTACCTGTATGATATTGGGCAAGTCCCTTAACATCTCTAAACTTCAGTTTCCTTATTTGCAAAATGAGACAGATTAGATTAGCTCATGTATTAGCTACCTCCCAGATCCTGTGGTCTTATGAGGGTAGTGATATAGCCCAGCCATAAACTGTTTTTTTCTTGGTTCTCTAATAATTTGCATTTGCAGACATTTATCTCCATTGAAAGAAAACCTTCTCTTATAAACCTATTACTCTAAACTTTTCCATCGCTGATTTCAAAGATAATTCAGAACTACAGGGCTTGTGTTATTGAAAGTTGGAGGTGATATAATTACAATGTGATGGAACGCTGAAAAAAAAAAACAAGTATAGCTGGAAGTAGAACCAAAGAGGGAACTTTCTTCCTTCTGAATTACCAAACTCCCAGGAGAAATCAAGCCATCCAATAATTTCATTTAAGATAATTACAGCCCTGGAATGTCTTCCCAGAAGAGTTTTATTCCCACACTCACAGGGTGTGCCCTTTTGGAAGAGAATATAAGTAAGCCAATGGTAGAAATAGCTCTTTGGTTCCCTTTCACACAATTTCTATGGTAGGAAGGAAGATATGGATGATGGAAATATATCTAAAATCTGAACTTTTGACTCACAGTGGTGTTAAGCAGCAACAAGCAGATGATCAGTACAATTTTAGAGTTTTTTTAATCTGATATATGATTTAAAATAATCATTCTCACATTTGTTAATCAGCTAACAAATTGTTATCTAAGTTTTCTACAATGGATAGAAAAAACATGGAGGGAAGCAACAATATTTAAAATAAGAAAAGCTATCAAAAGAACTATAGGAAAAAGCCAATTGTGTTATTTTATAATTATTATCAAAACAATTATGATTATTCTGCACTTAAAAAAAAACATGTCTGTGCTCCAAAGCAAAAAAGAAAAGACAATCATAATGTCAGATTGGTCATATGACATAACACTCACAAAAACAAAACAAAAAACCCTCCTCCTGTCAGGGAAAAAATAAACAGACTATCCAGAAATTTGGGTTCCTTGGAAAGAATATTGAAGTGACATTCCAAAGACCTAGATTTTGGATCTAGTTATGTGACCTTAGAAAAGTTACTTAACATATTTAAATCTCAGTTATTGTTTTTCATTTAAGAAATGGATTGGGCAGCACACTACTCACAGAATTTTTGATGTCAGCCTTTCTATTTCTTACTTGCTATGGGACCCTGGATAAATCTGTCTGCTTCCCTGAGCCTCAATGTCATAACTTGACTAATAATGGATATTCACTAGGTAAGTTTGAACATGCCTTCTAAACTAAATCCTATGATCTGATGAAATAACGAGATAATAGCTATTTCAAAAAGCAAAGGAGATCAAGGTGCCATATAAAATTATATCCTGTAAACCAGAGTCTAATCATCAATACAAATTTGAATATTCAATAAAAAAGGCATTTGAAGTATTTCTCAATGAAACAAAGAGAATTAATCAGATTATTCACCTTAAAAATACATCAAACAGAAACATAAGAAAGACAAATAAATATAACTATCAAGAATCAGTAACCATTCTTATCCCATCTCTAGAGATTTATTCAAAGATAAAAACTAAGAAAAAAGATATCTATAAGTTTTTTTTAAGAAATATTAGTGGTAAAATTAAGAGAGATATTTCTAAAAGTGGACAAAGGGATAAAGAAACTGGAGAAGTGAGGGTAGAGGAATAGGCCTAAAACGTCATGGATTAAACTTCACACACACACACACACACACACACACACACACACACACACACACAC
>NW_027187295.1:5383070-5426579 GCF_028583685.1 Petaurus breviceps papuanus | reverse complement strand
CACACACACACACACACACACACACACACACACACACACACACACACATACACACACACCCCAACAAGTGAAACAATACATTTTCTGAAACTAAATTGAAGAATCAGAGAATAAATAAAAAGAGACAGAAGTACAAGATAGAAAGGAAAGTGCTATGTACCTTAATCAAGTCAATGATAAACAATGAAGGGAAAATAATTCCCATAGTCTCTTAGCATGAAGAGGGGTTACAGGAAATAGGTGAGGTGACAAAATTAATAGTGTCACCTTAAGGCAGCTTAAGCAAAAATAACTAGAGTTAAACTACTGTCTTAAAAGAACCAAAAAAAAATAATCTTATTTCATAAAAAAGCAATATTTGAAACAAATGGAGGAAACCATACACTTAATTCTCCTAATTTTAAATGTGAATGGATTTTAATCCAGGAAAATAAGAGAGTGAAATATTGGATAAAGAAACAAAATCCCAAGATCTGTTGCCTCCAAGAAACATACCTAAAGAGCAAATACATGGTCAGAACAAAAATAAGAGGCTGGAACAAAATTTACTATGCATAAAGTGAATCCAAAAGAACAGCAGCTGTACTCCAAAGAGATCAAAGAAAAAAGACTCTATATGTGCAACAACAACCAAAAAAACTATTTGGAGCAGCTCTTTTTTTGTGGTGGAAAATAGAAACTGAGATGAATACTTATCCATTGGGAAATAGCTGAACAAATTATGGTATAGGAATGTAATGAGTAACTTTTTCTCACTGTTATGCTTAAAGAAATGATGAAGGGCACTTAGTTATTCTCAGTAATGCAATGATACAAGACAATTTCAAAGTAATTATGATGAAAAAATGCTATCTGCATCCAGATAAAGAACTGATGGAGTTTCAATGCAATTTGAAGAAGTAATTTTCTTCATTGTTCTTGAGTTTGTTTGTTTGGTTATGTTTTTTTTTCAATGTGACTAATGCAGAAATATGTTTAAATTACTGCACATGTGTAATCTATGTTTTATTGCTTGGTGTTTCAGGGGAGGGGAAGTGAAGGACAGAGGCAGAGAATTTGTAATGAATTTTTTTATGAAAGTTAAACATTATTACATGTAATTTGAAAAAATATAAAAATTTTCACTAAAAAATAAGAAACGATGAAGGGGACAGCTTCAGAAAAATTAGGAAAGACTTGTACAAACTAATAGAGAATTAAGTAAGCAGAAACAAGAGAAAAACTTATACAATAACATTATAAGGACAAAGAATTCTAAGACTTAAGACTTTTAATGATCCACCACAATCCTAAAGGAGTCCTGATAAAACATACTACCTACCTCCTAACACAGAGGTAGCTGACTAAAACAGTGCAGATTGAGACATACGTATTTCGGGACATGGTCAATATTAGAATTTGTTTTGCTTGATTATGTATATTTATTATAAGGGCTTCATAATGAGGGAGGGAGCTAAGGATAGAAGGAAACAAAATAGATTTTTAATTGAAAATTTTGAATTAAAAAAGCCCTGAAATCATGCGATCAGAAAAAGTGAAAACAAAAATTCACAAGAAAAATGGAGCTAAGGAAATTACATTATGCTAAAAGAAACTATAGACAACCAAAACTTATATACCCCATATGCCATAGAATCTAAATTCACATAAAGGAAAATTTAACTGAAATACAAGAAGACATAGATATTAGCACAATAAATAGTAGAAAACTTTAATGTCTCCCTCTCAGATTGGTATGAATTTAATGGAGAGATAAGCAAAATAGAAAAAAAAAACTGAATTGAAAAAATTGCTGGCAAAATTAGATCTGAAATATTTGTTTATAATGTCCTCTAAATGAAGCTGCTAAAATATATACATATTTTTTAGCACCATGTGGAACTTCTATAAAAAAGTATTTAGAGGGATGAACAGTATTATGTAATCCTATGATCCCATGTGAATAATTATTTAGTGCTCCCTACCCAGTTGAGGTCTGTTCTCACTTTGAACCATTTTTAGTTACTACTCAGGTTCCTGGTACTGTTGAAATTGTAGTTTATATCAACCCCCTGCTCACAAATGCCAACTAATGTTTCTTTTACTAAGCCAAAGCCTTTGACTGAAAATTCAAGGGAAAAGCTTTTAGTGAACAAAATAAGAGACAATAATTTGTAATTAAACCCATCATTAAACTTTCCTGTTTTCTATTCTCAAATGACAGATATCTATCTCCCAACATATGTCATGCTGAGAAGCACAAGTCTCATGCCCAATTAACCTCTCACTCTTTCCAACATAGGGAATCATTCTCAACATGTGTAAGAGGCACTGATTTAATCCAGGTCCTGTTTACTTACTCTCTTGCTCCCCAGCTCTGTCTCTCTGCTTGTTTGTCTGTGTGTCTGTCTGTGTGCCCCCTTGTTGTTTCAGTTCCTGCATCTGATATATCTTCTCATGGTCACTAGTTGATTGTTTCTAGTCTTTACTCTGATTTTTGTTGCCCAGGTCTTACTTTCTTAGGAAGATTTCTATCTTCTTTTTTAAACTGGATGGACTGGATATTGATAAGTTAATGGACAAGCTTCTGAAAAAGTAATTCCAAAAGTAAAGTGAGGCATCTTTCTCCTGATCCTTCTCCGGACACACACACACACACACACACACACACACACACACACACACACACATATTATGAAGCTCTAAAAACAAATACTAATCTAACATCTCTTCAGAACCTCCTCTGCCTAAAAGGGGAAAAATCTATACTGACTGGGAGGAAGAGGAGAGATTTCATAGAGAAAGTGGCATTTGAGTTGAGATTTGAAAGGAGAGTAAAAGTCAATACCTGGAGGAAGAAGGTATTCAAGCAAAATCATCAACATGTTGCAATTTCCAGTGGGAAGAACGTATGGGAGAGAAGAGTGATGGCAAGTAAGCCTGTTGGCTGGAGTGCAGAGTATAAAGAAGGGAATAAGGGAACAGGCAGCTCCAAACTGTAGATTTTTAATGCTAAACAAAAGAATTGGAACTTTATTCTGAGACAACAGGAGGCCACTGAAGAACTATGAGTAGTGAGAAAGCTGGTTTAGTGATGGCTTATATCTGTTGCCCAAGAAACCATCTAGATAAATTTGAAGAGCCTCAGCACCACCCTGACCACAGAGTGGGGAAGTTTTAGATCACAGCAACTGTCCAACACATTCTACTAAGTTATATAGATATTAAAATCTGTTTTACTAAAGGAAGGAAGTTCTGAAAAGGAAAACAAATGATCCAGAGATCTTTTGCCCAAGAGTACTTTTCAGGAATCCTCTGTCTCATTTCCTTCACCTAGAAGGAAACTGGGAACTTCAGTGTCTGGCATTCCACCAGGAGAGTCACCAATTCCCTTTATAAAGATGCAGACAAACTTTCCAAATATAAAATAATTTTATTTACAAATTTAGGGATAGGGACTAAACTTGTATTTGCATTTGTACACAGAGTTCTTATATAAGGAAATTCCCTCTTACCAAGGCAAGCTGACTCCTTCTCTGCAATTTATAGTCTTAGAGTTTCCTCTCTAAGTACTTTGATTTTAATTAACTTGCTCAGGATCACACAGAGTCACACACTATGTCAAAGGCAGAACTGGAAATTAGATCTTTCTGGTTCCAAAGCCAATTCTCTTTTTGCAACATTGCTCCTTCTCATTTACAAAGTAAAGGGCAAAGAACTTGAATTTGAGTTCAACGAGAATCAAGAACTTCCCGTGTTCATGTAGGTTATTCTTCCTCTGGAAAATTTATAGTTTGCTATGATTTAGAGCATCACCCTAACTTTGGTTGCAGTAAAGAGAGAGTCCAGGGTCTGTTCCTCCACATTGATATCCTATGTTTCAATTCTCTTTTCCCTACATCTTTCCTCTGGTTCCTAGCTGCTTGAGGCAACTAAATGGCACATGGAGTCAAGACCTAAGTTCAAATCCATCTTCAGACATTTAGTAGCTGTGTAACCCTGGGCAAGTCACTTAACTTCTGTTTGTCAAAGTCCCTATGCTCTAGCAATTACTATGTGCCACTTCAAAGAAGAGAGTATAACTAGCACCTACCTGAGTTGTTGTGAGCATCAAATGAGGTACTTGTTAAGCCTGACATATAGTAGATGCTATATGTCTATTCCCTCTCCAGCCTGTGGTAAGTCCTTTTTACTATCACTATCCTCATTCTCCCAGTCCTCTATCCCCATTGTCTTTGGTTCCAACCCTATTCCTGTCGTCAGCAACCATGAGGCAACAGATGTTTTCACTGCCATTGCTATGGGATTTCTGCCATGCTTTACTGCTCCCTGAGAGTCATCTTTTCTCTAGGAGAAGGGACTAGTTACTCTCCAGGGACAAGCTCTTAAGCAGCTGGCTAGTGGATTGTTACACTGACTCCTTAGACAGCAAACTTACAACTTTTTCAGGCCCTACCTCCAATATAAAACATTGATTCTTTTACACCCTGGTACAGAATTTCTACCCTCTCTAAGGTTCTTTTCAGGTGGCTAAGGAAAGGCTACCTTCTTAGAGGCTCAAAGAGATACCTCTTTCCTACTCTAAGTTAACCCAAGATAAACTATCACCTATTTACTTCCTCCTTTCTATAGCACCTAGACACTGAGCCTACTCCTAGAAGTCATAACATTCTTCTACTCTCAGTTTGTCTTCCTGTTTCTCATACTTCTCAGCAGCAATATTATGGAAATTACCCTGCATTATTTTGCCAAGATCTAGCCCAGGGAGGGCAGAAAAGTAGAGCTATTGACTCCAAAAGTTTCCTGCAGAAATTCCAAGAGTAGGTATCTGTTGCTCAGGGAGAGGACAAGCTTCACTTACTATAAAACATAATGTAGAGATGGATATGGAAATTTATTTTGGTAGCCTGATTAATAGTTTTCATACTTTTAAAATTACTTCCTATTGGTAATGTAAGAGGTGTTCATATATTACCTTGTCTTTTTTTAATAGCACTTGCTATATCTTATGCCTATATCTAGTCCTTCTATGTCTTTATCTATGTCTAAAAGCACTTTTATGTCTTATTAGCTTCCTAACATTCCTATGAGGGTGATAGGAGAGTAATTACTATCCATATTTTACAGAGGAGAAAATTTTATGACTTCAATGTCACAAAGTAAATTGGCAATAGAATAACTATAGACCACAATAGTATTGGAGCAGTGTGAAATTAAATCATAGATACAGGCTGTGAATGCATATTAGAGATCCTCACATTTATTTTTGGTAAGCCTAAATATCAGGATATGAGTATTGCATATCTCTATTGATTAGGGTACTTCTTAATTTCTATGCTCTAGCAATTATCATGTGCCAGGCACATATAATCTCAATCTTCACAATTATCCTAAGAAGTAGGTGCTATTATTATCTCCATTAAGTTCAGGAATCTGAGACAGATGTTAAATGACTTGCCCCAGATCACAGAACTATTAAGTATCTAAGATTGGATTTGAACTCAGGTCTTCCTGATTCCAGGCCCAACTCTCTATCCACTGCACTACCTAGATGTCTTAGGTTACCTTGAACCTTATACTATGGCTTGAGAAAATTAATGGAGGAAGAACACATGATTCAACAAGTTCAGATATGCTACCTTAATTCCCATTCCCTTGACTTTAGAAAAAAAAAATACCTCTTTCATATATTGCTCAGTATTTTTAATAGTGAGCAAGGGAAAACAGTGGAATTCAGTGATATGATCATTTGTACATTATACCTTTAAATTTAGGTTCACTTTGCTCTCTTAATGAATGAATGAAAGCATTTACTATATGCCAACCATTGTGCTAAGAAAGACCATCCCTACACTCAGTAGCTTACATGTTACTAAAGGGAGATAACACGTATAAGAAAATGATGGGCAGAGAAGAATACTCCATGGAGCAAATAGCAAGGAGATAACTTGGGGGGGGGGGGGTTAATGTGATAGGATGTAAAGCATGCCCTGGGGCCTAAAGACAGTCAGTTTTTTAGACCACATGTGTTTGCACTTGCTGACTCACCAATCAGGAAAGCATGGCTCCAGGGCCATTATGAACTAGTCAGTCAGAAATCAGTGAATAGGCATTATTAAGCAGTTACTGCATGCCAGGTAAGATGCTAAACACTGGTCCAAGCAAAGACACAAAACATCTCTGTCTTCAAGGACATTATATTTTAAAGTGGGAGAGAACATGCAAAGTGTAGGCGTATACAAGATGCATGCAAAGCAGATGGAAGATAATCTTAAAGGTGAGGGCAATAGCTACTAGAGCAGCTGGAAAAATCCTTCTGCAAAATATGGAAGTTAAATCTTGAAAGACAGGAAAGTGAAGAGATGAGGAGGAATAGCATTCCAAGAATGGAGATAACCAGTGCAAAGGCAGGAAGATAAGGAGATGCGATGCCACATAGAGAAACAGCAAGTAGGTTGGTGTAGTTTTATCAGAGAATTTATTGAGAGCAATAAAGTATAAAATGACTGGAAAAGTTGGAAAGGCGCAAGTTGTGAAGAGCTATAAATGCCAGTCAGAGGCATTTAGTTCTACCTGGTCATAAAAGGCAAAATTAGATTGGCAATTGAATAAAGAATACACTGAAATAGAGACTAATTAGAAAGATATTGCAATAGTAAAGGTAAGAAGGAATGAGGGCCTGCACTAAGGGGGTAAACGTGAGAAAGAGAGAAGGGAATTCATTTTTTTTTCAAAGGAATGTCATTTTATTAATTTCTTTTTTTTCAAATGCTTAATTAACTTCTGATTTACATCTTTCATTTCTGCAAGATTTTTAGTTACAAATTTTCTCCCCATTTTTCCCCTACGCACCATGCCAAAATAGCAGTCCCACAGAATATCCCCTCCTCCAATCTCCTCTCTCCCATATTTTCTCCCATACCCTTTTTGACTTTTCCAGTGGATCTCTATGCCCCAGTGCCTGTATATCTTATTTCCCAATTACATGTAAAATAATATTAATAATAGCATATATATATATATATATACATACACATATATTTAAACATTTGATGTTAAAACTTTGAATTAAAGATTCATTCCCTTCTTCCCTTGTCACCGACCATTACTGGAAAGATAAGCAGTTCAGTATAGGTTATACATGTGTAGCTAATGCAAAATAATAACATGGTAGATTATATTGTAAAAGACTGACTATATTTCCCTCCCTCCTATCCCACCTCCCACTTGTTCTATTCTCTACTTTGATCCCGTCCCTTTTCAAAAGTGGGTGCTTCCAAATTCCCTCCCCCCAAGCCTGCCCTCCCTTCCATCATCCCCCCTCTCATCCCCTTACCCCCTACTCTCCTGTAGAGTGAGATACCCTATTTAGTGTGTATTTCATTCCCTCCTCAAGCCAAATTCAATGGGAATACAGTTGACCCATTCCCTTTTGCCTTCCTATTCTTCCCCTCTGTGACCATTTTCCCTTGCCTCTTCTATATGAGAAAGTTTACCCCATTCTTTCTCTCCCCATCTCCTCTTATTATATTCCCCTCTCACCTCTTAATTTCACCTTTTAAGTATATCCCTTCCTGTTAAATTGGTCCTCTGCCCTCTATCTATGTATACCTGTAAACACATGCCCATAAACACTCATATATAGACATATATATTTTTTTTTCTATTCTCTTCAACTACTGAGAGAGTTTTCATAAGTTACAATTATTGTTTTCCATGTAGGGATGTTAATAGTTCAACTTTGATAAGTTCCTTATGATTTCTTTTCCCTGTTTACTCTCTCATGCTTCTCTTGTTTCTTGTATCTGAATGTCAAATTTTCTATTCAACTCTGGTTTTTTCAACAAGAACGTTTGAAAGTCCTCTATTCCGCTGAATAACTATATTTTCCCCTGAAAGATGATACTCAGTTTTGTGGGGAGGTGACTCTTGGTTTTAATCCCAGCTCCTTTGACCTCCGTAATATCATATTCCAAGCCCTTCGATCCCTCAGTGTAGAAGCTGCCAGATCCTGGGTTATCCTGATTGTGTTTCCACAATATTCAAATTGTTTCTTCCTGGCTGTTTGTAATATTCTCTCCTTAATCTGGGAATTCCAGAACCTGGCTATAATATTCCTAGGAGTTTTCTTTTTGGGATCTTTTCCAGGAGGTGATCGGTGGATTCTTTCGACCTCTATTTTGCCCTCTGGTTCCAAAACATCAGTTCCTGGAGGATGATTTCTAGGTTCTTTCTTTGACCCTGGCTTTCAGGTAGTCCAATAATTTTTAAATTATCTCTCCTGGATCTATCTTCCAGGTCAGTGGTTTTTCCTGTGAGATATTGCACATTGCCTTCTATTCTTTCATTTGCTTGGATCTGTTTAACATCATCTTGATTTCTCATAAAGTCATTAGCTTCCATTTGTTCCAATCTAATTCTGAAGCAAGGATTCTCCTCATTGAGCTTTTGAGATTCTTTTTCCATCTGGTAAATTCAGCTTTTTAAAGCATTCTTCTCCTCATTGCCTTTTTGAGCCTCTTTTGCCATTTGAGTTCATCTATTTTTTAAGGTGATTTTCCTCAGTCAGGCTGTTGACTCTCATTTCATAATTTTCTTGCATCGTTCTCATTTCTCTTCCCAATTTTTCCTCCACTTCTCTTATCTGCTTCTTAAGGTCCTCTATGGCCTGTAACCAGCTCGTATTTTCCTTTGAAGCTTTTGGTGCAGGAGTTCTGACTTCACTGTCTTCCTCCTGTTCCATGCTTTGCTTCTTTTTGTCCCCAAAATAGGGGTCTAATGTTGGAAACTTCTGTCTCCTTTGTTTCCTTTGCCTGGTCATGTCGCCCCTCAGTCACTTGACCCCTGGGCTTTTTGCCACAGTAAGACTCTGCCACTAGATAGGGGAGCTTTTGTCCCAAAAGCTGGGGTTTTCTCAGCTGCTGGAGCTATTAGATGGGTGCCCTCTCTGAGGCCTCCACATGCTCTGGCAAGCTGGACACACACCCCAGGACCTCCACCCTAGACTGCAATCCAGATCCAAGCAGGTTAAAGCAAGAGCGATTACCCCTCAGACTGGTGCTTGGTCCCCCTACACTCTGCAGACCAGGATCTGAAGCTGCCATGTGGCGCTGGCTGGCTGTGCCAGTGTCTCAGTGGCTTCTCTCCCTGGGGGCAAAAGCCACGCACTCCCACTTACTGGATCCCAAAGTCCAGACTACACTGACCTCTCACTTTGTCCTTTGCATCTATGTGTTGATAAATCTGGAAACGGCCACAGCTGCTGCTGATCTGGTGTCCCTCCAGCCCCTTGCTGGTCAGACCCACCCTGGGGCTAAAGCCTTGGCGTGGGGCTGGGCTTGACTCCCAGAGAGCTGGGCTGGCTGATTCCTGCCAGGCTGCAGGGCTGTCCTCAGTGGAAGGTTAGCTTCTCTGTGTCATTTTGTGGGTTCTGCAGCTCCAAAGTTTGTTTAAGAGTCCCCTTTTTACATAGATTGTGGAAGGTAGAAGCCAGAGCAGCGGGGAGGTCCTGCTTCTATTCTGCCATCTTGAATCCACCCCAGAGAGAAGGGAATTTAGACAAGAGATGCTATAAAGACAGAAATGACAAAATTAGGCAATGCACTGAATATGTGGAATGAGAGTGCGGAGGCAAGGATGGCAACAAAAGGATGAACCAGGGTGTTTAGAAAGATGGTGGTACCATAAACAATAATAGAGAAATTCGGAAGAGTGGTAAATTTGGGGGAAAAGAATTAATTTAGCTGGAGGAATACCGAGTATTATATAAGATACATAAATATAGATATATGTCATCCAATTTGAGATGCCCAAAAGTCAGTAAAGGATATAGAATTAAAGTTCAATATATTTGTATATACACGTATATCTAGCAATGAGAAGCATGAAGATTATAATGGAACTATGAAAGATGATGAGATCATCAAGTAACACTGTGTAGAGGGAAAAAGGACAATGACTTGGGATAGACCCTTAGTTTGGGAGCATAACATGAAGATCCAGTCAAGGAGAATGAGGAATGGTCAGATAGGAGAGCAAAGACAATTCAATGACATGAAAATCCAGGGGAGAGAGTACATAGGAGGAGGTAACCAATAGTGACAAAGGCTAAATTAAAGTTAAGAAAGATGAAGAATAATAAAAGGCTGTTAGATATAACAAGCAAGAGATCATTGGTAACTTTGGAGAGAGCGGTTTCACTTGAATGATCATGTTGGGAGCCAAATTTCAGAGGGTTTTGAAGAGAGCTGGAGGGGGGCAGCCAGGTAGCACAGCGAGTAAGAGCACCGGCACCAGAGTCAGGATGACCTGGGATCGAATCTGGGCTCAGACACTTAGCACCCACCCAGAAACACCTGGCTGTGTAACCTTGAGCAAGTTACTTAACCCCAATTGCTTTAAAAAAAAAAAAAAAAGAAGAAGAAGAGAGCTGGAGGAAAGGAAGTAGAGGCACCAAGCTTTCTCAGAGTTTAGCTGAGGAGAGAAGAGATTGGATCAAGTGAGATTTTTTTAAGGATGAGGGAGACATGGATATGTTTGTAGGCAGTAGGGAAAGAGACAATAAATAGAGAGAGATTAAAGAGAAAGAGAAAAAGTAGGGGTGATAATGGGGTCAATATGATTATTTTTTAAAAAGAGCATGAGGAGATGGGATCAGTGGTGCATGTAGAAAGACTTGATTTTGGCAAAAAGAAAGGCTACCACTTCATTAAAGACTGGAGTGAAGGAGATAGAAGAGAAATATATATGAGGGATATGAGATATGAAGATATGAAAATGGAGCTCTTTGTAAATGCCTCTTTGCAGAGGCAGGGAATGAAGTACAAGTTGAGATCCTCAGCTAAGAGGATGGAGTAGGGAGATCCTTGGAAGGTTTAAGGAGAGATGAGAATATTTGGACCAGCTGCTGTGGTAAGACAGCAAACTGATAGGGAAGGAAAGAGGATTGCCTTGTTGCAGTAAGAATCCTTTTTAAATTGTGTAATATAAATGTATAGTGGAGACAATCAACAAGGTTTCATAAATTCCTCAAACTTCATTCAGCATTAAGTATAGATAGTGAGAGTGATACTGGGTTAAAAGTTGAGATTTGTCAAGGTGTGATCATTGATAGAACAAGGAGGCAAGGGATTTAAGAGAACTGACCAGGTGAATTCACCTTCCTCCATAGATCAGGGGATGACCTTGTGAACTTCCAAAAGTCTAAAGTCAATCAATAAACATTTACTAAGCAACTAACTACCTACTGTGAGCCATGTGCTAGGCAGCATGCTAAGTACTGGGGATACAAAAAGCGACAAAAGACAATCCCTGCCCTAAAGGAGCTCACCATTTAATGGCAGAGACAATGAACAAATACATTTTGTACAAACTATGTATGCAAGATAAATAGGACATAATTAATGGAGGGAAGGCAATAGAATTAAGAGGTATTGGGAAAAGCTTACTGTAGAAGGTGAAACTTATGCTGGGATTTAAAGGAAGCCAGGAAAAACAAGAGGCAGAGATGAGGAAGAGACAGTGATCTTGGCATGGGGAACAGGGCACAACCAGAGAAAATGACCAGAGCCAAGCTATGGTGTGTCTTATTTCTGGAACAACCAGGAGACCAGTGTACTGGATTGAAAAATACCTGAACATTTCCAATGGTGCTGGTAGCAGTTATCCTTAGAACAGGAGCACCGGTTGATGGGAGCATCTACATTTGGATCAGAGACATAAACCATGGACAAACTAGATATACCAAGAAAAGGCAGCTTCACAATCTCTTCCACTTCTCTTAACCTCTAAGAAAGAAGTGCAAGCTAGGGCTTTAGAAAGGCACCAAATCCTCAGAGGCTAGCAGAAAGTTACAACTATAGAAACCTTCATAAGGATTCTACCACAGGAAAAGAGGACTCCCAGTAACCAGGGGCTATGGGTTAACACTGTGTGTGCAGCTCATTACCATGTTACTCTACATCTTAGCCTTCTCTACCCAGAGAGTCTAGCTGACAATCATTGGAAAGCACACCAGAGAGGACTCAAAATAATAGTAGAAACCCATAACCTCTGGGTTACTCCAAGGACCCCCAGGGCAATAGTAGTTAGCTGCCTTATGGTGACTCAGTCTGCCAGGGGTTGGCACCATGTTTGGAACACAGCAAGCATTTCACAAATACTTGCTGTTTCACTGTCTTGCATAGAGAAAGGTACTGCAGTTGAAAGAAACATACAGAGAAGGTGAGAAAGTGCAGGTCACATACTACAGTTAGCCTGAATAGCAGTGTAGTTGTAGGGAAGTAGGAGATGGCTATAAAGGGTAAATTAGAGCTAATTTATGGAGAGCCACAAATGTCAAACTAAGGAGTTGGTACTTTATTTAGCAGACTGTGCACAGCCACTAGAGAATGTAGAGTAGGTAAATGATACAATCAAAGCTGTGCTATGAGGAACTCACTCTGGCAGCAGTGAGTATGCAGGATGGATTGAAAGGAGGAGATGGAAAGAACATAAAGATGGTTGAGTACTTCATTTTCTTTTTTCCCTTTTCCTGGGGCCTAAACTAGGATTATCAAAGAATTAAAAATTGAAAGGAGGAGATAAGAATAAAATTACCTAGAAGCGCTTTTTACTATTATGTTTCAAAAACTACTGATTTAGTAAATTGAACTTAATGACTAGCTATTCTACTTCTGTTTTTAATATATTATCCTAGTGTCAAAGGCTCTCATATGACACAAAGGACTCACAAACAAGAATTTCTCATTTCTTTGACTTATTTTCCATCACCCAAATAATCTTGGGGTTTCACTATTGACACTATTCAAAGTGTTTCAAATTCCCTTGCAAACATATAGTTCATAAGGCTCAAAGAATGAACGTGTTTATTTATAGGCTAAAGAGAACTGCTAGAGCTCACATAAATTGAATAGCAATACCTAACTAAAGATATGTCCCCAAAGGTCTGTGTAGTCTTTGTCACTTATAGTTGTGCCTGAGTGAATTCGTGGTAAATGCTGTCTCTAGTATGTCCCTCAGCGCATATTACGAAGGCTTTCATGATCAGTCTTGATGGGTATCCTCTCAGTTTCCAAATCTTTGCCACCACAAAAAAAAGTCACTATAAATATTTTTGTGCAAATAGGTCATTTTCCTTTTTCTCTGACCTCTTTGCAATACAGAACTAATAGTGGCATTATTGGGTTAATGAGTGTGCACAATTGGATAGCCCTTTGGGCATAGTTTCAAATTTTTTCTCCAGGGTGGTTGAATTAGTTCACAACTCCTACAACATGCCTTAGTGTCCCAGTTTTCCATGTCACCTCCTATATTTTCCTTTTCTATCATTTTAGCCAGTTTGATAGGTGGGAAGTGGTACTTTGGAGTTGTTTTGATTTGCATTTCTCTAATTATTAGTGATTTAAAACATTTTTCAATTGGGAAATGGCTCTTATTTTTATAAATTTGACTCAGTTTTCTATATATTTGAGAAGTGAAACCTTTAATAAAGAAAACATATAAAACTGTTTCCCTGCTTTCCTTCTAATTTTTGGCTGCACTGGTTTTGCTTGTGTAAAAACATTTTTAATTTAATGTAATTGGAATGATCAATTTTACCTTACATGATTGTTATCTCATTTGATCATGAACTCTTTTGCTGTCCATAGATCTGACAGATAATTTTTTACATGTTCCCCAAATTTTTTATATCACTCTTTTTTTTAAAGCAATCAGGGTTAAGTAACTTGTTCAAGGTTACACGGCCAGTTATTATTATTTTTGTGTGGGTGCCGAGTATTGGAGGCTGGAACCGATACAAGGTCTCCCAACACTGGGGCCGTCCCTCTTACTCACTGCACCACCTGGCCACCCCTAAGCAACTGGGGTTAAGTAACTTGCTCAAGGTTACATGGCCAGTTATTGTGTGTGGGTGTTAAGTATCTGAGCCCAGAACCGAACCCAAGCCTCCCAACTCTGGGGCCCGCATTCTCACTCACTGCGTCACCTGGCCGCCCCTATATCACTCTTTATGTCTAAATCATGTACACATTTTGAAATTATCCTGGTATAAGGTGTGATATTGATCTATACATAGTTTCTGCCAGACTACTCTCCAGTTTTTCCAGCAATTCAGTCAGTCGTATTGTAGTCAGGGCTATCCCTGAACTCCATTATTTTGGTAAATATCCTTTGACCTCCTTGCATCTATCTGTTAACACTATAACACAAAGTGGAGCAAGGAAGAAAATGCTGACCTGGATTTTTCTCTGTGCTACAAATCCACTGATATCTGGCCTCACTGAAGGACCAGGGGTCAAAAATATACTACTTCTTTCAACTTCCTGGATATCCAGTCCCAATATCCAGTTAAGGGATTGACTACTACTATTGCTGGTCTTTTAGCAATCTATTGTTTGATGCAGGCAAAATCAAAATCAATCTATTATTTTGATGTATTAAGATATTGTTGGGGCAGCTAGATGGCACAGTGGATAGAGCATCAGCCCTGGAGTCAGGAGGACCTGAGTTCAAATATGACTTTAGACACATGACACTTACTAGCTGTGTGGCCTTGGGAAAGTCACTTCACTCTTGCTGCCACACACACACACACACACACACTCACACACACACACACTCATGTGTATGTAAAGAGATTGTTGATGTAGGAAAAACTTCCTAACAGTTATAATTATCCAAAGGTAAGATGGGCTGCCTCTTTGGGAACTGGGCTCCCTCTCTCTGGAGGACTTCAAAGGCTAGATAACTACTTGATAGGTATGATATAGAGAGAATCTTTGTTCAGGTGTAATCTAGGCTATAGGCCTCTAATACTTTGTCCAATCCTGGATTCTGTAATTCTATGGCATTGATTAATATTATTTATTTATTTTTAGCTTTCAACATTCATTTCCACAAGATTTTGAGTTATAAATTTTCTCCCTATCTTACCCCTTCCCCCAATCTGTTCTCTCTTGGATGTTCTCCATCCCCCCACCAAACTTTCTAGTAGGACAAGATGAATTTCTTTTTTTTTTTAAAGCAATTGGGGTTAAGTAACTTGCTCAAGCTTACACAGCCAGGTGTTTCTGGGTGGGTGCTAAGTGTCTGAGCCCGGATTCAATCCCCAGATCATCCCGACACTGGGGCTGGTGCTCTTATTCGCTGTGCTACTGGCCACCCCATGGGCAAGATGGATTTCTATACTCCAGTGCCTGTATATCTTGTTTCCCAGTTGCATGTAAAAAAATTTTTTTTAACATTTGTTTTTAAAACTTCGATGTCCAGATTCAATATAGGTTGTGCATGTGTAGTTACACAAAACATTACTGTAATAGTCACATTGTGAAAGATTAACTATATTTCCCTCCATCCTATCCCTCCCCTCACTTATTCTATTATGGCATTGATTATTAACAAGGCCTAAAATAAGATACTTAAATATCATTACTATTCTCCCATCAAAAATTATTGGCATCTAATCTCTATACAGTTATTCAAAAAGATATTTAAAAAGAAATGATGACAAGTAACAGCATTGCATACTTTAGTAAGTTAAAGCTACATATAATTATGTAACACTATAAGAAAGGGGAAGAATTAGGGGGAAGTGCGGGAAAATCTAGGAGCACTGATTTTTTTAAGGATTCCCAAAAGCAAGCATAAATGAGCTGGAATTTAAAACTATGGCTTTATTTAAAATAATAACAAGTTACTCCTTGACTTTTCACTGCTATTACAACTACCAGGTTAAAGCTTTAACTCTATTATGGTCAAGATATAACTTATTAAATTATTCAGTGTCTCAATATTAATCAAAACTTAAAATGATTTGCAAAATACTTTAGTATAGGAGCACAGTGAATAGAACACCTGAGTCACAAAAATTAGCCATGTGACCTTGGGCAAGTCACTTAACCCTAATTGCCCACCAAAAAGCAAAAAAATATACTTAGGTATACAACTCAGTTTCTCAGTGGGTTCCTTCATTTTTAAATTTTTTATGTATAGAAATTTTAAGTAAAGTGAAAAATAAATACTACAGCTAACAATGCATGATTTGTCTTTCACAATTAAAGCATGTATAGGAGTTGGGTTTTTTAATAAAATGTCCTATGTTTATTGCATACTCCATATATTATATTTATTTCTTGCCTTGATTCTCATCCCAAACCATTAGAGTGTTTTTTAAATGATCATCTCTATAGGCAGTCTTTTTATATATACAGCTAATAGGATAGTAAAATCCTCAGGAAAACTAAAGAACTTTGAAAGCAAAGTTGGCATAATCAGGCTTTTAACATTCAAAGACATTCATCTCTAAGGAGTGGACTGGGGAGATTATCAGTATCTTAAAGACCTTTCTAAAGGTTTATGATGTTGAAGTGATGCCAAATGTCTAGATTACAATAGAAAGCATTCTGCACCTTAGCTCTGCAGAGCTATTTTCTAGTGCCTTCAGATTTAGCCAGAGAACTGCTGGAAATAATATAAATTTAGGGATTCCATTTCATTGGAGACTACTTTCCAAACCAGAAAATCAACAATAAACAAAAAATACCTAGTAAATTTTTTACCACAAGAACAGCACATTCCTAAATCACCATTAAAAGAAAATTCCAGATCTCTTTAATTTACATCAACATCTGCTACATAATCAACACTTTTCTTTTCCCGGGCTATAAAACTTTGTTTTACATTAGTTATCATAAATATTTAAATTCTTAATCATCACATGAATATTATTGTATTTTTATTTAATAGTTCAATACTACAGAAAAGATTCTGTGAAGAACAGAGAATATATTTAATGTTTTACAAGATGATCTCTCTTTAAAACATGAGACTGTAGTTTATCTTCCTGTATTTGGCCATCAATTTCACATCTTCTGCTTATTTAAGTATGTTGTTTCATTGCAGTAAAGATGTTAGAGCTAAAATTAGTATTGGTTAAAGTCTAAGAAATGAATTCCTGATCAGTTTGGAGGAAATACAATCCAATATTTATTCTCTGTGTTAAAGAACACACATACACATACACACACGAACTTGAGGGTGACTTTTTTTTTAAACTAGTTATCTGGAAAAGGATTGAAAATCTGAAATAGTATGTAGTTCTCTCACTCCCTCTTCTGGCAGATAAATTAAACATGAATGCTATAAATATTATTCACCATATAACTTGTTATTGATATTTTTGGTTTTTCCATCATCTTCATTTCTGAATTCATCTCTCCCCCCTCCCCCCTCCTTTTCCAGCAAGTCATTTGTAACAGTGATTTTATAAATTTTTTAAAAAGCAATTAGTCAAAACCAACTAAAATATCAAAGGTGTCTGATGATATAGGTAGGGTCATATCCATATAATCAACTTCTGCAAAATGGGAGAAATAAAGGAACTTTCTTGATTTTCTCCAGGAGCAATTATTTATTTATAATTAAATAGTGTTCAGTTTCTTCTTTTTCTTTTTATGTTTCCTCCCACTCTTCCCGGTGGGGGGGTTGGAGGGAAGGAGATTTGGTGGGTTTTTTCTATTTACATTTTTGTAGTCATTGTATTGCAATAGAGCTTTCAATAAATTCCTAAAACTTGATCAATGAGAATAGTAGCTAAAACATAGTGTGTGCTTAATAAATAAATGCTTGTTAGCTTAACTTAACCATAATAGTTATTAAAATTCATTGGATTCAAAACAGTTAAGACATCTTAAGGTCTTTATCATAAGATCATAAAGCTAGAACTAGAAGAGATCTCGGACACTGCTGTCTAACTGCTTCATTTTACAGATTAGGAAGCTGAGTAAGCAACTTGACAAAGGCACATAGTCTTGACAAAAACACAATCTGTTTCAAAAGTGGCATTTAAACCCAGGTCCTCTGACTCCAAGGCCAATGGTTTTTCCATCTGATTGACAAAGAAATAGATTACTCCTTTGAAACAAATTCTAGGGGATGAGGGGTTATCCTTTTTTTTCCCATGTCTTTAGGCTTTTTGAATCTAAATATCTTTCTCTAAAAACCCTTTAATAGAAAGTATTTGTACAAAAATATTTATAGCACCTCTTTTAGTGGCTACAAAGAATTGGAAATTGAGAGAATGCCCATCAATTAAGAATGACTGAACAATTTGTGCTATATGATTTTAATAAAAAATACTATAATGCTTTAATAATGACTAGCAGGATGGTTTCAGAAAAATCTAGGAAATTTTCACTAATGCAAAGTGAAGTAGAAGAACCAGGAGAATTTTGTACATAGTAACTGCAATAACATAACAATGATCAACTGTGAAATACTTAGCTACTGCAATCAAGATAATGATCTAAGAAAATTCCAAAGAACTCATGATGAAAAATGCTCTCTACCTCTAAAGAGAGAACCAATGAACTGATTGCAGACTGAAGCACACTTTTTAAATTTGATTTTTCTTGTCTCTGTGTGTTTTCTTTTGAAACATGGCTAATATGGAAATATTATTTGCATTACTTCACATGTATAATTGATGTCATATTGCCTTCTCGAGGAGTAGGGGAGGAAGGGAGAGAGTTTGGAACTCAAAACTTTTAAATATTAAGGCTAATTTTAATATAATTGGGAAATATTTAACAAAATACATAAAAATATATTTTTAAAAATAAAATCCTTTAATAGAACCCAAAAAGGAAACTGGATTTGGAGTAAATGTAATAAATAATACTGGTCTCAGAAAAAAAATGCCTCTTTCCTCTCAGCAAAGAGTTAGGTGACTATAGGACAGAATATTTTATATATACAATGTTGTAAACCTTGCCAAATAGTTACTGTATCAGATATTTTTGCTTGTTTTTTTTTTTCCTTTTTATAAGGAAGAGTCAGGGCTACTGTATCCATAAAAGACTGCCACAGAAAAACAAAATACATCAATAAAATTTATCTTCATTTTATTTATTAGTTCTATTATTTGTTTGTTTATTAGCTCTAGAACTATGATTTCATAAGCATCAGTTACTCCTGGTATGGAAACTCCTTCCATTGAATTGGATCAGCAATTCATCTACAACTTAGAGTCATAAACAGCTGCCTGGAGCATTGAGAAGTTACACAATGCATGTCAGAGACAGATCTTTACACTCACACACATATACACACACAATTGTTTTTCAAATGTATGTAGATGTAGCATTAACAAAATACATATTCACCTAAGTGTCTAATCTGAATCCATAGTAACTCATTGTATATTTTCTCAATCGTTGCACATAAAAATCACTAAAACTATAATGCCTTTTGGAGGAAGGTGACTCATTGGAAGTGAAATGATGTTTTGGATCTCAAAGAACTTGGTTAAGAGCTCTTTCTGTGTCCTTTAATGTGTAAATAAAACTATTCTATGTTTGGAAGCCTTGTGAGTGACTCTGGTTGTGTGTGTGTTTGTATATTTGTACACAGCTGTTTGAATGTTTTCTCTCACATTAAAGTATAGGCAGGGACCTTTTTGACCCTTTTTGTATCTCCAGCATTTAACATAATGCCTCACATATTAGGTGCTTAACAAATGCTTGTTGACTTAATTTATAAGTCTGTGACTATAAGGAATTTCAAGCATGTGAATATTCTTAATTTCTTCTTGAGTGTATCAGTGAACCATAGAAATGAGAGGTCCCTAAAGTATACCCAGGCCCTTCTTATAAGTAGGGAACCTGTGATACAAGGGGTTACAAACTTAGATGTAAGACTTCTGGCTGGGGCTCAGTCATTTCAAATGTTCAGTGTCCCAGTAAGGTTACATCCCTAATGCTCTCTCACCTCTTGTCCTATCTCCTTTCTTTGTCCTTCAGTTTATGCTGTTCTGTACACACACACACACACACACACACACACACACACACACACACACACCCTTCCCACCCATTCAAATACATTTATACCTATACTGACACATTTTAGCACCCCTTTAAACCATATACTATGGGTGCTACAGAACTATCAAAGAAAGCAATGTTTATAAAGTGTTATTTTTGCCTCCTTATATAAATGTCAGTTACTTTGTTATTACAAATAATAACTATACCATTATCTTCCCAGGTCATAAATCCCTTTTCCCTGTGTTGTGTACTATTCCTTGCAGATCCTATACTCAGTGACTTATCCTTATCCAGAAAGTACTCTCATAATCCATACTAAGGTGTGAACATTTTGCAAATGATTAATGTGTTACTTCACTCACAAAGTATTTGCATCTTGGCAGAAAATCCCTAGAGCTGTAAGGGTTAATGCAGAGGAATAACTCTTTAGTGTTGGAATTCCAGTCATTTATAGATATAGCCTACTTTAAATAAATCCTAGATATGAAACTGCAGATGTTGAAAAAGTTCAAATTAAAGAATGATCATTCATCTTATAAAAGAACTCATCATAGCTTTTAGAACACTTAAAATATTGTTACATTTGAAAAACTGAACTTTATATCCAGGATCACATAGACTGGGTAAATAAAATGAGATACTATGAAAAGTTGAACCTATGTGTATGGAATCTAGCACAAATGGGAGGAGGGAAAGGTGAGGAAAGAGGGAAGGTCTTACTGGATAGATGCCAAAAGTAGAGCAAGTCCAGACATAGAGATATCATAGCAGCATCATATTTTGGCCCAACACACACTCTGTACCTCAACAAAGACACCCAAGACTCTATTTTTTCGATAGTCAGACTCTCTAATACTGCTCTTCTCCTCAGTGCTGTCAGTTCTGGAATTTCTCCAATGTACCCCTATCTGGGCAGCTCAGGAGTTTCTGTCTATCTACCTCTGCCCTTTGATATTCAGTACTATATCTGGCACGAAAGGATATGGCCAACTTGTGGCCTTGGGTGCCTGGGACCAGCCCAGGCTGATTCATAATCCTCCTTCATAGTGAGTGGAGGGGACATTCCCTTTCAAAGTTCAACTAACTTCAGTTATGAAATTTGATAGGAAAAAGAATAAAGAGACAGGCATCTATATGAAAACCAATTTATAACAATTCTTTAAAGCTCCCCTTACAACCTCATTAAAAGATAGATTTGGGGATAACAAATAAAACTTCCATAGAAGCACCCCCACCTCCCATCCCCTTTTTAAAGCAGGTGTTTAATTAAGGAGGAAGAAATCTGTTTCCTTCTAACTCAGTCTCTGAATTGGAGCCAGATTCTACAACCCACCCACCCTCAACACAAACACAGGGTGGAGATAGTTGCCAGTTCTATCACTGAAAAATATTTCATATGGATAGTGTGTATATATAAATGTAGTGTGTGTGTGTGTGTGTGTGTGTGTGTAGAGAGAGACGGACAAAGAGACAGAGAGAGGCTGCAGGGGGTAAGGGAGAGAGAGAGAGAGAGAGAGAGAGAGAGAGAGAGAGAGAGAGAGAGAGAGAGAGGATATTTTCCCTCTATTCCATACATAAATACCATAATATAAATATGTGCCTGTGTGGTCATAGCATCTGCAGACCTCTACTTGGGTGTCTCATTATAGAAGGTGGCATGTCTATATGACCTCAGGGGAAGAATCAGTGATTATGTCTTGCTGAGATATATGAAGTGAGCTTGCTGGCTCAACTTATCAACCACAATAATTGCTTATCTATATGTATGTGGCATTTTATTATTACAAAGCTTATTGACATACATTTCCATAATTGATCCTTCATTGAGGTAGGTAATGCAATAATTATTATACCCATTTTACAGATTAGGAAACTAAAGATTAATGAGGCTAAATGAATTGCCTATAGTCACACCATGTTAGTTAATGGCAGGGCTGAAACCAAAACCCAGGTTTCCTGATTCTAAAGGCCTTTCCCCCTACACCAAGCTATCTCTGGTATGTCTAAAGGACTCTTAAGTCCTTAAAATGTATTTTCTAGAAATGTTCAAGGTTCCTACTTCATACTTTTCAAAGTGGAGCCTTTTGGAAGTGAAGGCTATTGAGTAGTCCCTGTATGTGGGAAGGATGAGAGTATTTTCCCTCTGTTCCAGACACAGATACCATACAATGTAGTATGAAAGATGAAGGAAAATAGCCCAATTGACTATACTAGGTTTAGAATACACGTGACAGAAATAGATTTTTTCCCTCAAATAAATGTTCTTAGCAACTATTAACTTTATAGGAGCCATATTTAGGTGAAAGAACAGTTTGTTTCTCAGAACTGTACAGAGAGTGAACAGAAATTGTTATTAGTTAGTGTGATTCTGAAAGTCAACAAAAAGGAACAATTCTAGTGCCACAGAACATTTCAACATCCTTTTAAGTTTAAATGTTATTACTAAATGAAAGATTCAAACAAAGTGGGCTAGTAAAAATAAGAAAACAAAAACTCCTAGGAATTAATTCATCTTTTAGGGGAAATGCCCTTTATATAAAATTTATTTGACTCTACAAACAGCATAGGAAAATTTTTTTTCTGTCTAATATCTTACATGAATTCATTTCCACAGATGGCAATGATATTTGTCTACTGAAATGGAACTGGTCTTTGATAGTCAAATTCAGAGAACCTTCAGAGACTACCCATATGATCCTGGGTGAGTCACTTAACTTTCTTGGCCCTCAATTTTTTCATTTGTAAAATGAGGGGATTAGACTAAATGGCCTTTAAGGTTCCTTCTAGGACTCCATGACTTGTAACTTCCATAGGTGAAGGAACTGAAGATATTTAGTCTAGAAAAGAAAAAATGGGTTAGAGAGGAAGAGGGATGATTGTTATCTTTTAAGCATTTGAAGATCTAGCCATAGGAAAGAGAGATTTAAACTGTTCTATCTGCTTCAAACATACCACTGACAAGCCCTCCAGAGTGCAGCTTTAATCCAGATTAAAATGTAATTAGGAAATCTTGATAAAAAAATAAAATAGAACATAGATTTGTTAAAATATGGGATTTCTACGCAAATATGCAGCCTTCAGGGATCCTTGTGTATGGTAAGTGGTCACTGTGTCTTCTTAGTTTAACACAACTGCAGGAGTAGGAAAAATGTGAAGTTATAATGGGATAATTTTAGACTTGATGCAAGGAAAAACTTAACAGTTGATATTACCAACTAAATAGAATGTACTCTTTAAGGAAATAATGGGTTTCTCCTCATTAGAGGTCATGGAGGAAAGGCTGGGTGACCACATATCAAATATATAATACTTTTTTTCAGGTATGGGTTCACTATATAGCCTCTTAAATCCCTTCCAACTTTTGAATTATGAGCTTTTGTGACAACATGACAGAAAGTTATTAGTGACACAATCTTCCTATTGCAATATCTCAATGACTTCAGCAGTCATCTATGTTATCATATATATATATATATATATCATATATTCTATATATAGAATAGTTAAAATTATATAAAAAGATGAAACAGCTGAAAGAAGTAGAAGCAAACTATTTAAAAAGGAAATTTACCATTTACTGCTTACAAAGTCAAGGACACTAGGCACATTTATGTTAACACCAAAGGGATTAAATGATATTGAATATGGAAATATATTTTGAAAATCTTAAAACATTATATGAATGTCAACTGTTATTAACATTTAAACATTTTTTAGTATTTTAATTATCATTTAAATTTTAACATTTAAGTAAATATTGAAGCAGGTAGGTGTCACAGTGAATAGAGCACCGGCCCTGGAGTTCAAATTCAGCCTCAGACACTTAACAGTTACTAGCCATGTGACCTTGGGCAAGTCACTTAACCCCAATTGCCCTGCCTTCCCCCTCCAAAGAAAAAATGCCCCAAAAAACAACATTTAAATAAATATTGAAATACCCAAGAACACATTATAATATCATTTGCCAAAGAGAAAATTTGGTTAAGGTAGATTTGTCTTGGTCACAGGTATAAAGTCTATCATGAGCAGTTCTCCTGAGGACTGTTGCTGTGAATAACTTCAAGGTTCTGATCTCATAGTATAGTGAACTGTCTATTTATTCAGCAATAAACTAAAGCAAAACATTCACAACAATATAACATAATAACTTATTACTAAAGTGGATACATAGTCTTAAATAAAACATATCATTCAGTAAATCACAATCTCATCAATCAGTATAAAGTGCCCAAGTCAAAGTCTCCTTTCATCTTGACTCCAAGCTGGCTTCCAATCATCCTTAAGGGATAATGGAAAGTACAAAAGACATCCACCCCTAAGTCACAGTAAATTCAATCTCATCCGTCAGCACTGAATACCCAAGTAAAAGTACTTTCATCTTAACTTGAGGCTAACTTCCAAACTCCGGGGCTCCTCTTTCATGCTCCCAGCTCTTGCTTGAGTTCACCTGACTTTTGCCTGGATTCACAAGTAGGCAGCTCTCACTCCTATTTCACCCCTCAGCTTACAGGACAGTTCTTCAAAGTGTCTGTTTCTAGGAAGACAAAACTTAACAGAGCCAAAACAATATTTACAAACATTGCCAGCACTATCATCTCAATTCACTTTCGGTCTGACAAAGTAACACAAACCAACAGACAAAGCCTCTGTCTGAGAACTCAAACATGAATCAGAAGTAAAGTCCCAAGACTTCTGTAAACATCAGCAAAGCCCTCTTTCAGGATTTCTATAAACAGCAGTAAAACCCTCTTTCAGGGCTTCTGGATCAGCAGTAAAGTCCTCTTTCAGGATTTCTGTCTAAAAATAACAGACAAGGCTTTTGTGTGACAGAGTGCTACAGAGTGCCAAAATCACAAGCATTCTCCTCTCAGTTCTGCTTGGCCCCAGCTTGTGCTTGAGCTTTTATATGCTCTGCTTCTTCCTGTTCTGCCTTTCATATTCTGCCCTTCCTGTTCTGCCTTTTCAGCAAGGTCCTCCCACTGTGGGCTCTATTTGATGATGTTATGCCTATTAAGGGCAGGGGTGGTCTCCAAACTCCCTTAGGTCTTTTAAAGGCAACACAATGTATACTTGTTTCCAACAAAGACTTGATACAATCAAAGGCAAGATTCAAAGACTCTTGAATAGCTGAAACTAGAAGCAAAATACTACTTTGTCATTACAACAAGTGAAAGAAATTTCTTTATTGAAATGGCAAAAGGACCATATTATACATGGCCATCTCATCTTTATGGTGCAAACACTGAGTGCAATATTTTGGTTACACTTCATTGTTTTTGTTTTTACATTTATATCCCTAACACAGAACAATATCTTTCACATAGTAAGGGTTTAATGATGCTTATTGAATAAGCTATAGGTGTCAGTGAACTAATAAGGACACATTGGTGTGTAAATCTGCCCCTGGCTACACCTGCCAGATGAGGAACATGCAGGAGTGTTATTGGCTTGGTGTTGCTGTTTTTTTTAAGAGATCTGTTTTAAAAAACGAAATTAAGAAGAGAGTCTAGGAGAAGATAATTTCAAACTTTAAAAGCATATATGGCAAAGGGGTAATTCACAGATTCTGTTTGCAAAAAGTCTTTTTCTCTTATTCTTGGAAATGAAGTTTCCCTTAGGTATGGTATTGTCTCTTTACTGGGCTCCTTGTAGAGCTATAATTTCACTCCATCCTTAGCTCCAGATGAACAAAGAAAGAGGAAAAGGACCTCTATATACAAAAAAAAAAATGTTTACAATAGCCTTTTTTGTAATGGCAAAGAATTAGAAGCATGAGTCCCCATCGGCTGGGAAATAACTAAACAAGTTATGATATATTAATGTAATGGTGTTATAAGATATGATAAAAAGGACAGTTTCAGAGAAACCTGAGAAGACTTGCATGAAATGATGCAGAGTAAAAGAAGCAGAACCAGGAAAACAATTTATACAATACCAATGTTGTAAAGTGAAACAACTTCAAAAGAATTAGAAATTTGATCAATGTGATAGCTAACCACAATTTCATAGGACCCATGGTAAAGTATGCTAGCCACCTTCCAAAAGAGGGATGATTGGACTCAGTGATATAAATCTTGTGCAAGTGGCTATCTCGGGAATTTTTTTTTGATTATGCAATTTGTTACAAAGTTTTGTTTTTCTATTTTCAGTGGCAAGAGACTGTGGGAGGGAGAGGAAACAATCTTTTGCTCATTGAAAAAGATTAAAACAAAAAAGAAAAACAAATTATTTTAGAGTTAGAGGACCTGGCTTTGAATACTCTGTTCTTTGCTAGCTGTATGATTGTGTGCAAGTCACTTGGGTATTAATTTTATTTTTTTATTTTATATTTTACATTTAATTTATAATAGCACATTTTAGCACTGATGCTGAGAACTAATATATAACAGAATATCATACTGTTTTCAACATTTTCAATATGCTTAACTGCCACAGCTGGTTCATCTCATATAACAGATAAAATTTCTTCTTGTGGTTTTACATTTATATGGATGTAAAATGAATAAGTATTGTTGTATTATTTTTTCGTAGACACTGTTCAGTTGTTGGCAACCTGTCACATACTTGCTATTTTACCTTTTAGTATGACATTTATTCTGTGCTGAAAACAAAGATCTCTTTCTACATTCTCCAGATACAGTTTTGTCTTAGCTATGTCTTTGAGGTAGCATTTTCCAAATTTTTCCTAGTTACAAAGGCTTTTCCTGATTTCCTGGTGATGCCTTTTGTAATCTTCTCTCCTGATCATTTTTTCTGTTTGTCTGCTTTAATCTATGCTTTTTTTTTTACTAGCTTCTATTTAGTAGACTTACTAATTCACTCCCCTTTCTCAGAATTATTTCAGTTATAACATATATTTCTCAAAATTATTTCAATATAACAAAATTATTTCAATTGCTCTATTAACAATTCAAATTAGCTTCTTAAAGAAGCTCTTGTAACTTCCATTACTATCTTTGCCCTCCTTAAACTGAAAGTATGCTCACTCTAGTGTACCAGGTATTACCATGGAAAAACGTTCCTGACTTGGTTCTTTTTGCTTTTCTTACTCAATCTTATTTTATGTCTAAAACTGCTATCTTTCTGAGAAACTGAATATATTATATTTTTTCTTCTTATATCGACATATAGCTGAGAAATATCCCATATCATTGAAAAACAAATCTGTTTAAGAGGCAACTAGGTGGCACAGCAAATAGAGCACTGGCCCTGGAGTCAGGAGGACCTGAGTTCAAGTCTGGCCTCAGACACTTAACACCTACTAGCCATGTGACCTTGGGCAAGTCAGTTAACCCCAACTGCCCTAGAAAAAAAAAAAAGAAAAGAAATCATTATGACTAGGTATGCTTCCACTAGGCCTTCTCAACAATTCAGTGTTTTGCTAATTCTGCTACAGTGAACCAATATCATTGGGTGTTTTGGGAAGGGAATTTATTTCAAGCGTTAGATGTGAATATAAAATTGTGATATAATATGGAGTCAAATAATAACAGCTATATTATTTAAAGGTCATTTTCCTAAATAATGGAATGCAGAATCCTTTAATTTGCTATTTTTGTGATTCTATACTAACTAATAATCTTTTGTTGATAAAGTTTATGTGAGCTAAAAGGGATATTTAAATTCTATACTGTGCTATAGTTTTATTTTGTTTCTTCCCAGAATCTTACCAATTCAACTGAATTCAATGAGCATTTATTAAATGTTTAATGATAATTTCTCTTTGCTGCCTATACATAGTTCTGAGGACCAATTTTACTCTTGCAAATTCTGGCTTCTAATAAAGTTTATAGTTGCTGGGAACATTCATTTGAGGGAAAAAATCTATTCTTGCCACATGTACATTGAACCTGGAGTAGTATAGCTGGCTTCTGCTTACTTAATTTCCTTTTCATGGAAATATCGCCTTTTACATTCATTAAAAATCATTTTATTTAAATTAATATCCCTCGGGACACAGAGCCATGGTAAAGTTCACATGAACTATACAGGGTTGGAACTTTAAAACTTAAATAGCTTTAAACTACTTATAGGTATTATTTAGCTAACCCTAAAAAGTTTTAATAGCTAAAAACTTCACTAAGTCTTTTGGGATACTCTAATATACGATTTCATCACAGAATTGTGAAACACAGTACTATTCTGTGAAAATAAAGTTGATTTCATTAGGCTCACAGGAAAAGGTGAAGAATGAAACCAAAGTGGATCTGGTAGTTTTTACTTGGTTTGTTTATTAGAAGAGCAAGAACAAAAACTCATTCACTGTATAGGCAAGCTTGGCTAAATAAATTCAAAACATAATCTTCAACAACCTTCCACCCATTTTGGTTAAAAGGCGATGGCTATAACATTGGTTCTTATGTGCCAAGGTGCCGCTAATGAGGAAGTGGATCTAGTTTACTGTATTCTGCCTCATCTCTTTTGATTTTCTTGTGTTTCAATATCTTTGTTATTGAAGGAATTCTAAGTGTATTTCTTACCTGGAGATATTTGCATTCTTTGAAATTACTTATATATAAGAGTAGAAAACAGTGGAGATGCCCAAGTAAATGATAATTTACTAGAGTCAGATAAATGATTTCATTAAACATTTAATTGCGAGACTTTGGTTTGTATGCCAGGGTGCACACAGACCTATGCAGTTTATTCTTCACAAAGATGTTAGATAATGTTCATGCAGATCACTAATGAAAAAAGGCTATTCAATCATTTAAAGTTTGAACAGATGATGTAATTTCAATCCACCCTCCCCACAGTGGCCAAATTAACAGTTGTGAAGTATAGGCCTCATGTCACTACAATACTCACAAAGCTCCCTATTGCCTCTGGTATAAAACCTGTTATTTCATTGCTACAAAATAAAAACTCTGCTTTTTGGCATTTAAAGCCCTTCACAATTTAGAAGCAGCCTATCTCTCCAGGTTTATTACTCCCCATCACATATTCTAGATATCTAGCCCAACTGGCCTACTAGCAGTTTCTCATATATAGCAACCCATCTCCCAACTCCATAACTTTTGCACAGCCTATCTCCCCAGCCTAGAAGGTATGCATGCCTTCACCCTTACTTCTTAGAATATGTGTTTTCTTCAAGGTTCAAATAAAGTGTTATTTTCTACAAGAGGCTTTTCCTGGTTACCCCCACCTGCCAATGTCTTCCCCAAACTTCCAAAAAAGTTCATAGGCTCACAGATTTACATAAGGGGTCCCTGGGTTCAACTATTCCAATGTCCTCATTTTACTGTTAAGAAAACTGAGGTCCAGGGAGGTTAAATAATTTGACAAATGCCACACAAATAGTAAGTAGAAAAGCTGGAACTTCAACTCAAACCCAGTATTCTTCTCTGTTCTGGGCCAGCTCTCTACTTTGTATTTACTTTTGTGTGCAACAGAATGCAAGCTTCTTGAGGTCAGGGATATTTTTTTGTCTTTTTATCTTCCAGAGCCTAGCATAGTGCCTGACCCATAGTAGGAATTTAATCAATACTTGTTGATTGACTGAATTCCTTATAAATCCATTTGATACTGCAGTGTTATATGCATAATAACTTTCTGGAAGGGGGAAAGGGAAATTCTAGCAAGCTCCTAAAGAGAACCAAAACTTTTTTAGAAATTCTGTTCAGTAAATTAGACCATAATTTAAGTGCACTGAGATATAACTTGTACCAAGGAAAAATAAACATATTTAGAGCAAGTAGAAATTTACCTTCAATTGTACCCACAAAAAATCACTGGTTTAGATTTCAAAAGATTACTATTTGAATTGAGAAACGAAGTCTTATAGTCAAGAAAGAATGAAATCCATCAATGCTGCTCTAAAATATAAATAGCAAAGATTATTTTTTCATCTATCACTGAAGTGAAAACATCAAAGGAATTTGAACAGCAAAGGGAATATCTACATCTTGGGATATACTTGCTGTTTTGAAATTCCATTAGCATTTACCCATAGCAGCTAGAATATCTTCAGAAATGGTATCTCTTCCTATCATGAAATATCATCAGAGTAAATATTTTCCATTGGTAATTGTTAGTTCAAGGATTCTATCCACAAAGTCCAGGAAGAGAGGGACAAAGCAATAACATTATCATTTCTCAACTTTTGATTTGGTTGTCAGTACCACTCACAAACTGACAAGAAAAAAATAGAAGCAAGCAAACTGAGCAATAATAAAAATAACTTGGAGTCGAAGGGAATACAATAATGTTCTTGGGGATTGTGATAAGTACTCTTTGCTAAATATTTCACAGAAGCTAACAAGATTAACTATAACCTAAGGATAAAGTCCTTCCTTAAGTATATTGAAACTTATGTTCCAAAATTCAAAAGAAATTCAACAATTGAAAATATTTCATAACATTAAGAAGAAAAGTATTTTTTCCATACAGCTGCAATATTGGCTTGATAATGGATGATATTAATAAAAACAATGTTGATCTAAATATAGTTTGTCTGGTCTCTAGGCCTAAGAATAGTTAGGGACTGGATCTGTGGTTTCACTGGTATGGGAAACTCTCAGGTTATGAAGCATCCTCTACCCTTATACAGAGACACCTTCTCTGCATTTTAAAGTTTGAGGGAGTCACCTAGATCACTGAGAAATTAAGTGACATATCAAGGCTCACACAGCCACCATGTGTCAGAGGCAGAATTTGCTCCCAGGTTTCCTGGCATTAAGTCCAGCTTTCTATTTACTACACTAAAATCTAAAATAAATCCTTAGCAATTCTTCAGGCTCCAAAAGAAATATGACATTACTTCCTACTGCCAGATGATAGAAACCTGCTAAACATCCAGGGACTACAAAGGCATAGCCCATGTACCATGCTTAATTGACTTAGTGAAAATAATACATTAAATGAAATGTTAAAAGGGGTGGGTTTCATAAAGAGAAGAAAGATAAATAGCATATATAACAACAAGGTTTTAGAGGCTATGGAAGAAACATTCTATATTTCCTCCATAAATTTTTATTGAGCATGCTCAATCACCAAATCTATTGGGGTTCCATATTCCAAGGATCTTCTATTCTAGGTCATGAAGGTACCTGGAAGCAGAACCCTCTAAAACAGGCACATTTGTTCTTGAAAGCAAGAAGTTTTTAATAAAATCTGGAAGCACATGGACCAGGGGTGGGGAGCCTGTGACCATCAATTTATGACCTACTTGCAAACATTCTTGTAAAAGATAAAATAACGTAATGAAAGTGGTGCATTTGGATGATACTGTATGTCCTATGTCCTATGTCTATGTCCTCTCACCATTCAAAAAAGTTGGAAGATACCAGTTGTTAACTCTGGTACTGCTAAGGATGCCTTATCACATGGAGATTCATTACAGCATAAAAAGAATGTTATTGCAAATTACATTGATCTAGTCCATTTTATGCAAAATATGCAAACTCTAGGAGAAAGTACTTTATTTCAACCTCTACAGCAAGCTGTACATTCCACCAGAAAGTCACAAAAGTAGCATCTCTGCAAACATTTCCTTTATTCAGGAAGAAGAGATGATAGACTCCCCTGGCCTCCCCCCCACTTCATGCAAAAAAAAATAATAATTACAACTGTGTAGCCTAGTTTGGCTAGGTGACCCTGAGTGGAAGCTAGAGTATGAGAGTTGGAAAAGAATCCAGCTAGAGACTGTGCCATTACTATAGTGATTGTGTAAAGATGTTTCCTGGTTTGCCCCACACAAAGCAATATTGGTCTTTATGTATGTTGGATGGATGCCCCCTCAAAGAAGCACTACTGTTATAATGGGTATGGGACCCTTCAGGACCAGCTATACATTCATTCAACTGTCTCAGAACATATAGGATGAGAACATCTCGTCTGTGGCCCAAGTGTATGCATTCTTAAGCTTGGGATTTATACAAATTTATGTTACCATGAGGACAACTAGGTGGTACAGTAGATAGAGTGTCAGGCATGAAGTCTGGAAGACTCATCTTCCTGAGTTCAAATTTATCTTCAGACACTAGCTGTGGGACCCTGGGCAAGTCACTTAACTCTGCCTCCATTTCCTCATCTGCAAAATGAGCTGGAGAAGGAAATGGTAAATTATTCCAGTATCTTTGCCAAGAAAACCCCAAATGGAATTAAGAAGAGTCAGACAAAACTAAAAATGACTGAACAACAACATATTAGGTCAAATATGTCTTTTTCCTACTTTTGATACAATAACTGACATTAATTTTGCCCTTTAGAGTTTGTAAAGCATTTCATATACTTGTTATTTTGTTTGATACAATAACCCTGTGTACTGGTAATTATCTCCATTTCCTACATAAAGAAATTGAAGCTTGGCTAAATTGAATTATCTACCCAGGGATATGGCAATGCTAAGCTTGTTTTTTCTGATCTTTGCTGTTTGGATCTCTTTCAGTAAGTGGTATTAGTTGCTCAGAAGCTGAACTTTGGAGTGACTGAATCCACTGCAACATCAGCTAAAAGTATAATTATCTCTTCCACATAGCAGGAGTTAAAGACACCCCCACATTCTGGAAAATTCATGTAAAAATTTTTGGCCCTCCCTTTGTACCAGAGAAATCTGAATTATTATGGTATTAAAAGATCAAATGTGTTGATATTATGCAATATTATACAAATATTTTATGCATTTTCGAGTTTCTAAACTTTTTCCATGTCATATGCTGGCCTTAGTATGTCAGCTATAGATCCTGCAAAACTACTAGAAAGTTCCCATTTAATTTCTTATGCCAGCCTGTGACATATCGAAACCACAATGGGGAAAGTTGAGTTGTGGAAGGGATAACTGTATTACAACTCATTTTTAGTGCTGAAGAGTGCTACATATGGAAAAATAAGAAAATGCTAATTAAAATAATTCTCTCAGATTCTTATCATGTTGGGCAATCCAACTGTATAATGGGGAGAAAATGACTATGAATACCAAAGACTTTGATTTCATCCTAAAGTAACTGATATAATTGCTAGAGCTATCATTATGCAGAAAACAGCCAGTAGGATGTAAAGATAGGGGGAATGAGTACAGATGGAAGGAAACAGCAGCCAGGGTTTGCCCCCAGGTGCTTTGACGAGTTCCAAGACTCATTAGGCTAGTTATTTGAGCAGAAAGAGCACTAGTATAGCCAAACTGGCTCTAGTATATGTTACCCATTTTTTTCTCCTTGTGTGTCACAGTAATTGTCACCTCATCCTCCAGGAGACAAATGATGGTTGGCCTTCTTGGGCTACGATCATAAGACTGTTCCATGCTATCCATAGTTCAGGTACAACTTTACTAGGCACCAGCTATACCTTTGGAAGAGTTACTTTTAAATGTGGTTCTAATAGGTTTAGTGTGAGGAAAGTACTTTATAAATCTTATAGTATTACAGTAATGATAGCTAAAATTTGTATACTGCTTTAAAGTTTAAAAATTGTGCTGAGCATGTGTAATTTCATGTGATTGTCACAACAACCCTATGACTTACATCCTAATATTATCTCTATTTTACAAGTAAGGAAACTGAGGCCAAGAGAAGTTAAGTAACTTGTCCAGGGTCACACAGATAGTAAGTGGATGAGACAGGATTTGGAATCAGGTCTTCCTCACTGCTTAGCTACTTTGCAAAAAGGGCATTATTACAATGATAACAAAGCATCCCCTATTAGGAGCTTCCTACCATGATGAAATGATAAATTTGGATCCCTCCAAAAATGATTATGTACATAGAACATAAAGTGAAACTATCCCAGATTAGTTCGGAGATTTACAGGAAGGCAGATTTAGGCTTGACTTAAGGAAAAACTTTGCAACCATTAGAATATTCCATTTGGCAGCCTTAGGAGGAAATCGCTTCCCCATCACTTCAGGTCTTCAGGCTAGATGGCCACTTGTCATGCATGTTGTAGGAAGGAGTCTCATTCAGATACAGGTTAGACTACTCTGAGTTTCTTCTGCCTCTGAAATGTTGTGACTTGACTGTATAGGCTGAGACTATTCTGCTGTGTCTAGGAGGCATGTCCCCTGGGCCTTAGGAATATGATAGCTTTAAAGAACTAGCTTCCCTTGGATATGAATCCAAGTAACCTTGAACAGTTTAATACAAGATTGTGTAAAAGCAGGGGAACAATTTCAATAGTCATTCACAAGCTATGACCTTGAGATTCAAAGCAGTTCCTAGTTATCCTCCTCTGAATGCACCTTGGCTAATTTAAGCCCCATTTCCTACATTAAGCTATTACCTATTCTCCAACTGCTAATTCCTCCTACCCCTCCCTGATTACCTTAAATTTACTTTGTAGATATTTTTTATCTTATTTTATGTGTACATGTTGTTTCCACCAATAGACTACATTTCTTGAGGAAAGGGAATATTTTGTTTTTGTCTGTGTATCACAGGCACCCAGCACCATGCCTGACATAGTGACTACTCCTGTCTCCTTCACTCATTCATCACCTATGTTATCTATACTGCCTGTATATGTAAACCAATATTCTCCCAAAACTCTCAGATCTTTTATCTTTACACTCTCTCACTTGATGACACTTTGGGTTAATGAATTCAATTATCACTTCATTCCCAATTATTTCCAGTTCAATTTATCCAGCTCTTCTCTCTTAAACTTCAACCCTGAATCACTAATTGCCTATTTGGCTTTTGGAACTGAATGTCCTGTAGACATCTCCAATTAAAAAAAAAACATTACCTTTCCTCTCAAATGCCCTCTCCCAAATTTCCTTATTATTGTTTAGGACACCATCATTTTCTCCATCACCCAGCTTCACAGACTAGGTAATCATCTACAACTCCTCCTTCAATCTCACTCTCCCCACATATCTTCACAATATCTCTCACATATGTCCCTTGATCATCACTCACAAAGCTACCACTCTAGTTCAGATCCCCATCACATATTTAAATAGCCTCCTACTCATCTCCCTACCTCAAATCTCTCCCCATTCTAATCTACCTTCCATACAAACACTTTGCTAGTATGATTTGGTCATCCCTCTAATAAATTCTAATGGATCTCTATTACATTTAGAATCAAATATAATCCCTTCTTCTAGCGACTTAAATGTTTCCATGACCTGCCCATGGTGGGAGGATTTTGCTGAAGGGTGGAGCTTAATTATTAATTAAGAAAAATTTTCACCAACAGCATAGTGTTCTATTGCAAAATATAACAGACTCCCCATATATTAGACAGAAGCAAAACAGTTATTCAGACATCAGAAAACCAAATCCCAACACCAGGAAACCAAATTGATCATAGCAACATAGAAATTAATATACCACAATGTAGCAGACAGCCATACCATCCTTTAGCCTTCCCACAAACAAACATTTACTCATAAGCCTACCTGTCTGCCTAGGTGCATCCTCTCCTCCCTCTGTCTCTAACTGCTCCCAGCTTCCTGTGGTCTCTTCTTCAGCCTTCAGCAAACTCCACCCACCACAGGCTCCATGTGATTACATTCAGCTATTAGGTGACAGGGAAGATCTTCAAATCAGGGAAGGTCTTCAAATTCCCTTATGCTTATTAAGGGACAGGGAAGATCTTCAAATTACCATTACCATTACATTTGGCCCCAAGATCTTTCATGTCCCTTACATAGCAAAAATACAGTAACAATATATTTCATTACATATGTTAATGGGAGTTTAGGGGTAACTGGTGGGGTAACTCATGTCAACAGAACTTTATAACAATATAACAGGGATAACAGAAAAAAGGCACATAAAACAATATCTTAGGATGGGGGCTTGGGCACAAGCACACCATCATCCCCCCTCCAATGAATGGGGCTCAAAATCTTGGGGTAAGGGAGAAAGATCCCCCACAGCTACTTCCTGCTGAAATTGGATGTAGAACTGTCCCTGTCCCCAAGAGGTTCCATTTGAGAGGCCAGTTCTTTAGCTGGCATCCAGAGCTTGGTCAATGCCAGGTCCAGTAGGTCCCATTCAAGAGGTAAGTTCTTTAGCTGTCATCTGGAGCTCAGGCAACACTAGGTCCAGGGGTGGCACATCACAGTCATGGACAGGGGGTGGCATCTGGCTTAAGTGATCAGGCATCTGCAGGTACAGGGTACTAGGCCTGCAGGAAACAAATCTCACAAACAAGTTTAACAGACAAAAAGCCCAAAAGAAACAAATATAAGGTCAGTCGTGCTTCTGGAGTCCACAAACTCACTATCATAGCCTTGTTCATGGTAGAATATATGAGCTAAAGGTACAATTTGATAATCATCTTCTCCTGAATAAACAATAGTTACAGTATTATCTTTCCCATGTGCTATAATCTCTACAGCCTTTGGAACACTGTCTGGTTTCTGCTTTACCCATATCTTAGCTCCCAATTTTATTCTATCAGTAGAATCAAACCCTTCAGTTCCTCTGATAGTTATTTCAGAAGGGTCAAGGTGTATTGTTTCACAAGAAATAATTATCACTTGAACTATTCTATCATTTTTACAAAATTGTATAGGTTCTTTACCCAAATTTTGGAGTGTCACAATAATTTCTCCTTGATAATTAGAATCTATTACTGCAGCTAATACATGTATTCCTTGAACTACTAATCCTGCTTTAGGTAATAGCCATCCAAAATTTTTAGGGATTCTCATACATCTTCCAGTGGAGATATTTCTTATTTCTTTTCCATCCAACCAAAAGTCCTCTAAACAATGTAAATCATATCCTGCTGAACCAGGTGTTCCTAGATATGGTGCTGGGACATCTTGCCTCACAGTCCAATACTCAATATTTGGGATCTTATTTGTTTGCTGTTTTCTAATTTGCAGATTTCATGTCATCATTCTGGCTAGAGATGTACTTTCTTCCAGTAGTCTATTATTCAAATTACATAAAACAGTGAACAAAGTATCCTTCCAATGTTAATATGAATTGTTAGAACTTAATTTTCTTAACTATTCTTTCAATGATCCATTCATTCTTTCAATTAACCTATATGCTTGTGGATAATATGGAATATGACATATATCCATTCTATATTGTTTAATATACAATATCTCTTCATTTCATTTCCTTTGAAATGTGACCCATTGTCATTGGTGTTCCAAAATATAGACTTATGAGATCTAGAGTTTTACAGGTGTTTTTCTAGGTTGCATTCTTATAAGGACAAGCCACCAGTACACCTGAATAGGTGTCAACACAAATACATATAAATTTACATCCTTTATCTTGTAGTAGAAGACTGTAATGTAATGCCAAGCAAAGGCAACTTCCCAGGTTCAAAATACCAGCATAGGTGCTCTCTATTTTATTCAGTGACAAACCAAGAACAGAGAAGATCAAAACATGACATCATTCAAAATACAGCATTTACTAAGTGTGATTAAATAATCTCCAAGGACTACCCCACCCCAGGATCTTCCAATCATTCAATCAATTACAAAGTCCCTGTTCTAAATACTACTCCACCCCTAGGCTATACCTTAATTAAGTCCACCACAAAGCCCCTCTTCTCAAATGGAGATTAGTTTCCAAACATAAGGTCAAAAGTTCCTTCATTTGTCAATCACAGAGCACAATAAGGTCAAAAGTTCCCCACCCCTGGATCACAATTGAATGTACCCCAGAGTTACATCAAGTTTAAACACAGAACTTAATACCCAAATGGAGGTCTTTTCTTCATCTTGACACGAGGCAAGTTCTCAGCAACCTTACTTCCTGGGGAGACAAGGCTTAGCAAAGCCACAAGATACATTGCCAGTCCCTTCATGAATTCATCCTCTGTCTGTAGAACAGTCCTAGAACCCCTGAACACATTAGCAAAGCCCTCTCCCAGGATTTCTGTAAACATACAACAAGAAAATCCTTCTTCAAGGCTTCTGAACCAACAGAAAGGTTCCCAAACCCCTGCAACAACAGCACTGTCCTTCACCAGTGGACAGTATTCATTCTGTCTGCAGGACAGTCTCCAGACCCCTGCAACAACAGCACTGTCCCTCACCAGTGGACAGTATTCACTCTCTGTCTGCAGGACAGTCTCAGGGCTTCTTAGCGAACAGCCAGGTTCCAGGACTTCTTCAACAAAAGGACTGTCTTTCACAAGTGGACAAATCTGGCAAAACAACATCAAAACAGACAGACAAAGTACCAGCAAAACAGCCATGTCTCCTCAGTCCTTGGCAGCTCAGGGGGCAGGTCTCAAAAGTCCAGGGCAATTCAAAGCGTCCACCAGCAATTCTCTTAGTCTCTCTCTCTCCACGAGGTGCTGCTTCCAAAAAGATCTTCCGCCTCTCTCTAGTGTCTCTCCAAATCTACGTCACCAGCTCCTCCCAGTTCAGGACTTTCTTTTCACATCAACAAGTCCATCCCACAGGTGGGATTAACAAGCTCTGGGTTTTAACACAATCAATTTGAAAACCAAGCCAATACAGGGGAATCTTTAATTGCCATTACTATCACAAAGACTAATATAATCTATTTGCCAAATTTTTGTTGGGACTTTTCCCCTTGCTATCTCCCCAGTTACTACCCAAGGAACAGTTCATTCCTTTTCCAGTTGACATATATGACATTCCTCTGCTACTTGTTTTAAGAATGAATGATATATACTAATCGCTCAATCTTGTGCCCACAAGTGTGTGGCCTGGACTCCTAAATGCCCACCTTTTTGATGCACCCATTTTGCAAGTACCAGATCATTCATCAGTTGGTGTCAGGGTAGGGACAATATGTTGAGTTGCAATCTTTGCTAGTCAATTAGCATGTGCATTGCACTCACATTCTGGCATAGTAAGGGCCACATGAGCATCTACATGAAAAAAAATGACAAGTCAGTAACCAAAGACATGTCTCATATATCTTCCCATAATTCTTTTTCCAGACTTGTTTACCATGAATTTCCCAATTCTGATTTTTCCACATGGGCATCCATGTAGCTAACCCATTAGCCACTGCCCATGAATCAGTAAATATATGACACTGTCCTCCATGTTCTGTTTTGATAGGTTGATATACTGCAATAAATTCAGCATATTGACTACTTCTACCTATCCCAGTACTTTCCAAAGTCTGCCTAGTGCATGGGTTATAGGCTACTGCTTTCCAATATCTTTTATGGCCCAAGTATTTTGCTGTCCCATCAGTAAGCCATGCATGTTTCTTCTCTTCTTCAGTTAATCCCTCATATCTTTCATTCAATTTCACCAAGGACTATACCAACTGTGGCTTTAGTTCAGGGGTGTATCATTTCCTTCTGAATCTATGTTTGCTATAGATTCATGTAGAGCAGAAACTCCATTTTTGCCTGTTTTAACTCTATTTTGAACATACCACTTCCATTTAATTATTTTTTAATTTAATTATACATCTTGCACATGTCCAATTCTGTGAGAAGCTGGGGTGCTCATTACCCAGGTCATAATTGAGATTCTAGGTTTTAATATCACTTCATGGCACAGAGTCAGTGGTTCAATCTCTACCAAAGTCCAATATGCAGCTAGCAACTGCTTTTCAAAAGTTGTATATTGAACGCCAGATGAAGGCAGTTTCCTAGACCAAAATCTTAAGAGTACATTTCAGCTTTGTTGCTTTTTCCATAAGCTCCAGTTTGCATATTCATCCTGTACAATCCACCAGGCCATTTTGCATAGGCCATAAATGTAGGGCCAATTGTATATCAGCCTAGGCTTCTTCTAAAGTTTTACTCTGCTCAAGACCCTAATCAAATTCATATTTTTTCCAAGTAACTTTATATGAGTTTCAAAATCTGTCCTAGATGTGGAATAGGGTGCCTCCAATTTCCAAATAATCCTATAAACTTTGGGGCCTCTTTCTTATTGGTAAGGATAGGAAAATCTTGAATCTTTTGTCATATCCTGCTGATTGCAGAACAATCTCTCGCAGCCCCTTATTCCATTGTATACCCAAAATGTTTACGTTTTGAGCTGGTGTTTGGATATTAGCAGGGTTAATTTCCCACCCTTTGCTTTTTATATGCTCAATTAACAGTGTCAAACTCTTCTCCACTTCTTTTACATTGTTTCCTTGTATCATACTATCACCTATGTAGTGCGTAAACTGTATACCAGGCAGCTCGAATTCATCAAAATGTTCAGCCACAATCATATGACAAATAATAGGGCAATGCAGATATCCTTGTGGCAAGAAGGTAAAAGTATATTGTCTGCCCTGCCAAGTGAAAGCAAATGGGTCCCATTGTTTAGAATCTATTGGGATAGTAAAGAAAGCATTGGCTAAAATCAATAACTGTGTACCAAGTCCCATCATATTTCTGGATCCTTTCTATTAAGGTGACAGTATCTGAAATAGCAGCATACAAGGGAAGAGTCACTTTATTCAATTGTCTATAATCCACTGTCATTCTCCATGTCCCATCTGACTTTCATACTGGCTAGACAGAATTATTGCATTGCGTGGTTGCAGGGACTAACACTCCTGCCTCAACATATTCCTTTATAGTATTGGTAATTTCATCTTGCCCACCTGGCACATGATACTGCCTTAAAGCAATTACTTCAGAAGATTCAGGTAAAATGATTGGGTTCATTCTTATTTTTCCCACTAAAAATGTATTAATTCCTATCTTCCTTACTGCAAATTGGTATCTTCCTTCAGGTAAATTCAGAGTCATACCTCTCAATATATCTATTCCAATGATGTATTCAGGAATGTGTACAATGACCACGGTATATTCTTTCTTAGGTAATTGTCCAATTTTCATCATTAGTTTGACTTGTCTGGCTGATATTTCAGCCCTTCCTAGTCCTGTGATGGTAATAGGAGTTCCATGCTTGAACTTATCAGGGTTCCTATCCATCCTAGTACCTATCAATGCCCTAATTACAGTAGTTGATCCATTTTTCCAAAATATAGTCAGGTTGATATGGGATCTGTAATCTCGTCTGTGTATTTCTTTAATCTGAGCTGGGGCTTGGCCAATTTCCTATTCTCCCTAAGGGTGTGACAAACTGGGGTACAAATTCAGAAGGATCTGTAAGGGCAGTCCTCACTTCTCTATTCTATCTAATATTAAGTCCCTTTCCTCAGTACATTTTATCTAGTTCATTAGTTGGAATACCATCAATTCTTCCAAAATAAACCCCTACTCTCAATAGAGCAGTAAACAATTCTTTTCTTGTCAATCTATTCTGACTTTGAATCCGATGACCATTTACTTTTCTCTTTTGAGGAAATTTATGTTTTTCCCATTCCCCCAAGTCCCTAGCTGTGAAATCTTATCCAGCACCTCTGAAAGAGGGTTCTCTATTTCACCAATTAATAGAGTCAAAATTAGGTGCTTATAAGCAGGAGGAGCCATTTTCACTATGATATTTTTATGAAAAACTGCTAAGAGCATATCATGATATGTATTTGCATCTCCAACCATGATAGCAATTTTCATTAACTGCTCCTTTAACTTTCTCATACAGTCTCTAAGCAAGTACCAGGGTCTCTTTCCCCTAGGCCACATAGAATCAGTGGGATACATTTTATTGCATCCATCAGCAGCTAAAGCTAAAAGACCTCCTGCCATATGAAAATCTTTAAAAGCTTGATGGATAAAAGGATTCTGACAAATACCTATAAATTTCAAGCAGTCCACACTATCTATTCATACTCCTCCAGCCCCTTACTCACTAAATCTCACCATCCAAAGACACCAACAATTCTCCCATCCTTTGGGTATATCTGTTTAATATATAAGTAACCTCTTGCTGAATGAAATCCTCAATTATCTCCCTGAACTCTCTTTGGCCTCCCTGATTCACCTGCTTTCTTCTTAGTATGGGGTAAACTTCTGCCCTTGTAAAGCCTGGTTATGTAACAATTGTTTCATTCTACACTCATGCACTCTCCTGGCAGTGTTGTCACGGCAACTAAATTCAGCCTCTTTCAAAACTTTGTGAAGCTTCCTCCTGTTACTTTTCTGCTTCTTTCTGAGACCTAAATTAACAACTTCTTCCTCTACCACATGAGAACCTCCAGCCTGTTCTTCTAAAGGAGAGGCTGAACACTTGTAACAGTCAACTTCTCATTCAAAACAGCTAATTTTTTCTCCATCTGAGTTTTTTCTTGTAACAGCTTGTCCCTGCTTTTACATATAATTTAGTAACCTGTTAGTAAAACCCAGCTTCTTCTACACATCCCTTCCAGTTCTCTCCCTGGTTTTATTGGTATTCCTTGCAAACATGTTTCAAAATCTCTAGGTTCTCCCTTATGTAGCCTCAGTTCCCAGTTTTCACAAAGCCCTGTACTTTTATCCCACTCCCTTGCTAGGGAGGAATAAGGTAAATCCTCCCATCCTGGGATATCCATTTCTTCTTCTAAATCCCTTCTGCTTCCAAAGACAGGTTTGGTGTTTAGCTATCCCATCCTTGCTGCCAAATGTAGTGCCAACACAATACTCACAGCACCAAGGGTGACTGTGAATATGCCAGCATAGTGCTTAATCACAAAATATAACAGACTCTCCATATATAAGACAAGCAAAACATTTATTCAGACACCAGAAAACCAAATCCAAAATAACAATGTAGAAGTTAATAATCCATAACATAGTAAAAAGCCACACCTTCCTTTAGCCTTTCCACAAACATTTATTCAACAAGCCTAACTGTCTGCCTGGGTGTGTCCTCTCCTCCCTCTATATCTAAATGCTGTGACTCCCAGATTCCTGTGGGCTCTGCTCCACCCTTCAGCAAACTCCTCCCACCACAGTCTCCATATGTTTATATTCAGTCTACTAGGGGGCAGGGAAGATCTTCAAATCAGGGAAGGTCTTCAAATTCCCTTAGGTTTATTAAGGGGCAGGGAAGATCTTCAAATTTTGGGGGGAGAGGGCATGGAAAATTTTGCCTATCATATCTATGAATGAGGGAAGAGTTTATGACCAAACAAGAAATAAAGAGGATCATGGAAGGTAAAAAAGATAATTTGGATTACATGAAATTAAAAGGTTCTGCACACACACACAAAAACACATGTAACCAAAATTAGAAGGAAAGCAGGAAACTAGGAGGAAAAGTTAGAGCAAGTTTCTCTGATAAAGGTCTCATTTCTCAGATGTGTAAGGATGTAAACTGATCTAACCATTTCAGGGGACAATTTGAAACTAACCAAAGAGCTACAAAATTGCATATAATATTTGACCCAGCAATACTACGACTGGGTTTATATCTCAAATAAATTAAAGGGGGGTGGCTAGGTGGTACAGTGATTAAAGCACCCACCCCAGAGTCAGGAGGACCTGAGTTCAGTTCTGGCCTCAGACACAACACCCACACAAAAAAACTAGCCATGTAACCTTTGGCAAGTTACTTAACCCCAATTGCCCTCCAAAAGGCAAAAAAAAAAAAAAATTAAAGGAAAAGGACCTACATATAAAATAAATATTTATAGCAGCTGTTTTTATGGTGTCAAAGAAATGGAAATTTAGGGAATGGTTAAACAAATTATGATATATGATTGTGACAGAATATTTTGGTGCTATAAGAAATAACAAGCAGGATGGTTTCAGAAAAACCTGGGAAGACTGATATGAATTGATACAAAGTGATGTGAGCAGAACCAGGAAAACATTTTGCACATGAATAGCAATTTTGTCTATGAAATGCCTGTTCATCTTCCACTGCTTAGCACAGTGCCTAGCATACAGCACTTAATAATAGCATACATACTTCATAAATTTTTTTTTTGTTTGGAGACTACAAAAGCTATAAATGTGAAACAAAAAA
>NW_027187295.1:5282748-5383060 GCF_028583685.1 Petaurus breviceps papuanus | reverse complement strand
ATTAGTATCTCCATTTTACAGGGAAGGAAACTGAGGTAGACAAGTGACTCATCCAGAATCACATGGCTAGTAAGTGCCTTAGGAAGGAAGAAAAGAAGCACTTACTATGTGCCTACTATGTATCATATGTCAGATTCTTCGCTAAAGTACTTTGCAAATACCATCTCATTTGCTCCTCATAGCAACCTGTGAGATAGATACTATTATTAGCCCCATTTTGCAGTTGAGGAAACTGAGGCAGAAGTTATATGACTTGCCCAGGGTCACACAGCTCATAGGTTTTGAATTCAAATTTTCCTGACTTGAGGTCCAGAACTCTGTGCTCGCCTTCCATAGAGATGCTACCTCCCTCACTCCTATCTGCAAATCACCAAATCCAAGGCTCACCTTCACAGTTAGAAATAATCACAGGCTATTAGTTGTTAAAAAAAAAAAAAGATCAACAATTAACAGAGGATCTCTCTCAGAAAAACTATGAAAAGGGGACAACTTTGAGCCAAAATATGAGAAATTGTTTTTTTTTAAATTATCAACGCTCTCTATGCTCAGATTTTCCATTTCTGGTATTCATCATCTTATTCAAGATGCCCTTCTTTGTGGAGATGTTATAAAACACATCCCATATCCCCCACAGAGTATTCCTTCTAAAAGCAAAAAACATCAGCCAAATGGAATATATAGAACTCACTCTCTGATTGAAAATTATATTTAATTACCCAATTACATGTTTCTTATTCATATCAAAACTTGAATCCTTGAAAAAGGAAAATCTTACTCAACTAAAAGAATGGAAAGAAAAAGTTTAAAATTATAAAAAAACAGAAGTAAAAAGTAGATAGATTTAGGGAAATTAAGTCAGTTCATAACAAAGATATTTAGTATGAAGTATGATGCTATTTTTCTTTCAAAAGTATAAGAAATATAGTCTTTAAAATCTTTTTTAGGAGAAACTTTATAACACTATGTTTACATTTAAGATGCTGCTTCCCATAAAGTTTAAAAATATTTTATAGAATAAAAAAGGTTAAGTACCTTCCTATGAAATCTAATCACATATCTCCAGTTATGTCTATAATATTATTAGCATAATATTCTCTTAGCACAGCTCTACCAGCTTTTAACCTGCCTGACACTTTTCCTGTATTTGTGCTCTGTTTAACACAAGCAGGCTCACAGCTTCCTGCATGATGGTGATAACATATGCCTGGCTTTGTTGTTGGCAACTGGAATGGAGGGGGAGACAATGCCCTTTGACCTGAGTAAAGTAGAATAAAGCTTATCAGATCCTCTCCAGATATCATTAAAGGAAATGGGCTGGGAGGGCTGGCCCCTAGTAGGAAACATATATAAAAAAAACTGTCACTGCTAATCTTTTTGTTATGGCACTAGAGAATCACTTCTGTAAATTTTAGTCCTTCGAGACAATGAAATCAGAACAAGGAATTGAAGAAAGTAGCAAGGAAAGGCATAATATGCAGCAAATTATAACATTTAAGTGTTTTTTTAATTCAGTTGCTGCAAGTGCCTGTCACTCTAAAGTGCCAGAATAAATTATTCTTTATTATTTAATATTGTGGTTTGACTCAGAGCTGTATGAAGATTTAAAAGGTCACAGAAGGTGCAAGCTTTTGAAAACACATTTGCACATAAATAAAAATGGGGTATGCTTTTACTTCAATGTGTTCATTTTAATTCAATCATTAAATGTTTATTGAACACCTTTGATGCACGAGGTACCACAGGAGATGAAATGACTAAGACAATCCCTACCCTCTAATAAGCCCTCAATCCTACAAGCCAGGTAATAACTAGAATTCTTACTAGAATCTCACAACTTGGTGAATTAGATGAATTGAGAAGAAAATTGTTATATATGATGATTCTGTAAGTGGTATTATTATTGCTGTTATTTAAACTAACCAGTTGTTCAAATCAACCAAGTCATTCTCTCAGAAAATTAAATTAAGCATCTGTTCCAACTAAAATTCCAGGAATTTAGAGCATCTTCAAAAGTCTCAAATATGTTCATGGATGCCATATTATTTACAATGAATAATATATCCTTAATTTATTCTGTGAGGTCAACCTCAGTTGAGGACTATCAGAACTTCATATAAAAGTCCATAGAGTAGCTCACTGATAGGTGCAGCATCGTGGCTTCCTTCATCCACAAGTGAGAACAGATTCAACAGGGATAGCCATGACACTAATGAACTGAATCAATCTAAGACAGGCCTTGAGATGAAAAAGAAGAGTTAAAGATAGAGCCCTAAAATCTACCCTTCCAAATGATATATGATAATGGTTGATAGAAAAGAAGCACCATAGTAGATAAAGGGCTAGATTCGGAGTCAGAAAGACCTGGATTCAAATCTTGCCTTAGCTGTGTGATGCAGGACATATCATTTAAATTCTCTGGCCTCATGCAGCCCATATGTAGACCAGAGGGGTAAAACATACTTCCAGAGGGCTATATGAGGTCCACAATACTCCCAAATGCATCAAGAAGCATATTTTAAAAGTAATTGGGAGAGGAGGCTAAGTGGAGCAGTGAATAGAGCACCTGGCCCTGGAGTCAGGAGGACCTGAGTTCAAATCTGGCCTCAGACACTTAACACTTACTAGCTGTGTGGCCTTGGGCAAGTCACTTAACCCCAATTGCCCTGCCTTCCCCCCTCCAAAAAGCAAAAAAAAAAAAAGAGTAAAAAATTAATTGGGAAATAGTAAACAAAATAAAAATAACATAAAACATATATGATGTTAATATGTGGTTTTCTGAATCAATATACAGTCTTCAGGAATCAGTGGCCCCCGTTTCTATTTCAGCTTGACACCACGGGTGTAGACTTCTGGGTAACATTCCAGTGATCTTTGTTTCTCTTCAAGAACAAAGGACAACAACCAATCACCACCACAAAATAGCAATAGCAAACCACTTTCATAGTACATCCTCATTCATTTTTCTAGCCAGTTAGTGGCAGAGCCAGGACTCAGTTCTCCCTGAATCCTACTCAAAAAACTGTTTATGTCACACAAATTCCTGGCTAGCTAATTATAAATGATTTAATCATTTTCATCATCTGAAAAGTCAAGAGATTGGATAAGATGGTCTTTATGGAATCCTTCCATGACTACCTGAAGACTTTTCCAAAAAGAATGTGCAATAGTCCAAGAATAACTGTGAATTATCTGATTCCCTTAGTAAAAGGAGTTTTATACTCTCAATATTCTGGTAATTCAGGACAACTAGAAAATAATTCTCAATGGGTCATTTTTTCTCTTCATTTGAAAAAAATAAAACACTTTACTAATCACCCTTAAGGCAACTCCTTCTTTTCATCTTCCCTTGCAACTAAAAAAAAATTGATGCAAAAATTCCTATGACAAGCCTAAAATGTCATAATATTTAATGATACATTTAATTTCTATTCTGTAGCAGCAAACACCCTAGCATACCCAGGGTGACTGCCAACACGGGCTCTTAGATCTGCTTTTCTAAAGAAAAGCAACTCAAAATGGGTTAACAATCTTTCTTTAATCAAACATATATCATTTATCCAGTTCAGGGGGAAAAGGTCAGCACCCTGAACTTCAGAGAATACAAACAAGTTACAAGCAGACAACAAATACAGAGAAACAGATCAGCAGACAGGCTTCCAACTGTCTGACCATTACATCCATACCTAGTCATTTACCAGAGAGGGAAGCACCAACATCTAAGTTTTCAAAGCCAGGGGGCTCAACGGCGGCCCAGAGTCTCATCTAGTCAAATCACACAACTCTTCTCAAAGTGAGCCCTAAAACAAAACCTCACATCAGGGTATATATAGCCTTCTCCTGGCTCAGAGAATGTCACAACCTCTTGACCCACTGCCCAATCACAAAGTATCAAGGTGTGGGCATTCCTGAAGAACAAGCCTCCTGCCACAGGCTGCATGTGACCACTTTCAGCCTATTAGGGGACAGAGTATATTTTCAAATCATAGAAGGTTCTCACTTAAGCCTATCAAAGGGCCTAGGGGCAGGGAAGATCTTAGATTCCCATTCCCATAACATATTCACATTAAACAAATCCAAACATTTAACATTTTAAGGTGCTCAGTTCGTCAACATCTATGAGCCAATAAGGTCTTTCTCTGTTTTTGAAGCAAGCAAGTGAATCCCTAAAAGCATCCATGTCAATTTACATCATTATCACTCATAATCTTCATCATCTGCATCATCAAATGACACATCAAGTGTCACACTGAATGGCATCACACTTTACAGTATAAGTTGCACAAATGTAATTCCTATTTAAACTACATAACACAAATACAATATTAATAGGGAATAATGTACATAATGACAAAGTGACACAGAAAATGATTAAATAAAAGTATTGCTGTTATTTACAAATATTACAAAAAATGTTTATGAATTGGAAAGAACAAAAATAGGGGGTATGTTAGACCAGATAGAGGAAAGAAAGTGTCAGGATATTATTTCTTACTTCTGGTTAATTAGGAAAGTATTCTACAACATTCTGTTACATGTTGAAACATCTATAGAGTTGTTTCCCAGGGGACTAGATTCCCATAGTAACTAGGGTCTTTGTTGCATATAAATGTATAAACCATAGACTCCAATTCAAAATTAAAATACAATTATGTTGTACACTGGAGAGCAGAAATTGTTCCAATGTATTTCTGATATGCTCCTCTCTCTTAGATTATTAATGACTCCTAAAAGCTGAGTCAATCCCAGATGGTTCTTATAGACAATATTTATGGCCACTCCTATGACAACGAAGGTACAACATGGATTAGAAATCAATAAGGAGGGGCGGCTAGTGGCGCAGTAAATAGAGCATCAGCCCTGGAGTCAGGAGGACCTGAGTTCAAATACAGCCTCAGACATTTGACACATTTACTAGCCATATGACCTTGGGCAAGTCACTTAACCCCAATTGCCCCTCCAAAAAAGAAAAAAAAATCAATAAGTAATTTTCCCTCTCTGTTTACAGCATACAGATATTTTGGTAGTCAATCAGTCAGTCAACAAACATTTCATAAGCCTTTACTAAGTGTCAGGTACTGTGCTGAGCACTGGGGTGGGAAGGGGGGATGCAGAGAAAAGCAAAATCCAGTTCTGACTTCAAGTTCATGCCCTAATAGGAGAGAGACATGAAAATGACTCCACATGTACAAGATACAGAGAGTAGAGGGAAGGCAGTGTCAGAGGGGGAGGCCCTGGCAGCAGGGGGCCTACAAAAGGACTACACAAAAGGGAGATCTGAATTTAGTCTTGGAAGAAGCAAGGGAAAGAGACAAAGGGGAAGAGAAAGAATTTTCAAGGCATAGGAGGCAGCATAATTTCTCTCTGTTCATATCTAATCCCTAAGCATCACCAATATTAAATGTTCTCTCTATAGTGGCTGGTGCTAGAGTTTTTCAGCAGGGGCAATCAACTCTTCAGAGTACTCCCCCAGGCACACTTCTACTTTTATGGCAGAGAGAACAATTCTTTAAGCACAGGATTTCCTGTTCAGATGCTGCAAAATTACAAGAAACTTGATTTATTATAACTTCAGAGCCAAGGAATTACCAACTAGAAATAATAACATTTATTTGGCAGAACATAGATCAAATTCTGGGTCTATCTAGAATTTATCCATTTGTTTCCTTTCCTATTGAGCTATTTTTTTTAAAAGGCTTCTCAGTGTTCCCACATATGTCTCTGAAGCAAACGTCACAGTTTTGCTTTATCTTAAAATTCCACATCCTTAAACTTTAACAGACCAGACCTGCTAAGCATCTCTACATTACCACAAACACACAAAAGAAAAAAAAATAATAAAGCAGATTCAAACTTCAAGTATTTTAAGAGAACCAAATTCTTCAAGTACACTGCAATGATTGGCATGAACGATACAATCCAACATCCTTGGAAAACTTTCTACTCAATTCTGACATCTGTTCTGGAGAATGAACCAAAAAGGGACAAAGAAAAAGCTATGCTAAAGTAGCTCCTAAAGAAAATCCTGAAGAGTTCTAATATGCCCAGTAACTCATGTGATTTCCATACCAAATATCAATCTGAAAGCAGTGCAAAAAAGTATAACAGCAGTAAATGGGCCTTGAGATTAGACACTTTTACAGTATATGGATTATAGCAATTCTCAATCAACTAATAAATGGACATCCCCTAAAAGAGTAACACTTCTCCCTACAATACAGTATCTAGTGATTATGGAAACTCCTTCCAAAATAATGCATCTGGCCAAGGTAATGAAGTACTATAAATATAGATGCAACCTAAGAAGAATCATAAAAATCAGAGAATCTCAGTCAGAAGGCCCCTCAAAAGCTATCAAGTTCAACCTATTGGGATAAGGGTTACATCTATGATTTTATTCATGTTGATCAGTGACTTTAATTTAGAGGTTTGTGAACTCCTTGGGATTCTTCAGGATGGTCCAAAAGGTTCAGTGCTAAAAATTATTGAATAGTGCCACAGTAGTAAATAATTACTCAGCTGCATTAGTTTTATTTTTACAACAAGCACATATACATTAGAAGGATTATAGATTTGTTTCTTTTGTTATTTGCATAGTAATTATATCAAATTCTTATACTTTATGACTACCGTGTTTCCCCGATAAGACACTGTCTTATTATTTTTTTGGACAGAAAAACACCAGAGGGCTTATTTTCAGGGAAGGGCTTATTTTAATGAACATTGACAGCAATTTTAATAAACAGGTAAATGTGAACAAAAAAATGTACCTTTATTCAATAATGATCATGTCATCTTCTTCAACAACACCGTCATAAGTGTCCATACCCTGAATTCCGTCCTGGATGTCTTGCGCCTCCATTTCCTTCAGAATAAGTGGACCCAATCTGTCATGTCCAGCAATATAGCTCTCTTTAAATGAATATGTCTTGTCCAGGTAACCTGCTCGTAGTGCCTTGGCGACACAGCTGTCAGTAATTTTATCCCATGACTTCTTCACCCAAGTCACGACTTCTTGCAGACAGGGCTTCACAAAGTTTCCATGCTGATTTCTTTCCATTCTATTTTCAATGTAGTCATTGACTTCCATGGGCAAATGGTCCTTGAATGGCTTGTTTATTGCAATATCAAGGGTCTGGAGATAGGCAGTCATTCCTGCAGGAATCATTACTTGATCTATTCTTCTCTCTGCAAGGAAGTTCTTCATTTCTTTAGCGCGGTGAGTGCTGGCTAAATCCCAGACTATCAGACCTCTTTGGTTACCTCGCATAACAAGTGGCAACATTAAATCAACACACTTTCTTATAACAGCTTGTGTACACCAGGCTTTTTTGGTTTCAAGAACGTAAATGCCAGATACACGTTCAATCTTATCTTTCTTGCCCTTACTGATGATTAGAGGTGTGGCTTTCTTTCCATCCAAACGAATTGCCAAAACACAGGTGATCCGTGCACTTTCATAGCCAGTGGTGGGAATGTAGATTGACGTTGCACCCCTGTGATGAATTGTTGTTTGAGATCCTTGTCGCATAAACACTGCAGTTTCATCCATAGCAATCATATTGCAGGTTTGGTACTTGGAAATGTCGATCCTATCAATAAAGGACTTGAATGCAAGTGCACGTTTAATAACTTCAGCATCTTCCAGCTTAAACAGTGTTGTTGATCTTCTTAGGGACAGTTCATACCATTGAAGGAAACTGTCCAACCAGTGTTATGATGCTTTGAATCCTTCTGAGACCATTTCAAACTCTGGTGCCATTGAAAGGGCAAATGCTTGAATATCAGCCCTGCGCACAACCAAGGCCTTTGCTCTCCTGTCAGCAATCCATTCACCAATGAGGATCTCCAAATCAGGATATAAGGGCTGCCGACCTGATCCAGACCTGCGCTTTTTCCCTTTTCCCTCATCCACCTGTTGACTGAGGTTATTATAATCTGCTCTCCATTTTCTGACCATTCGAAGATCCAAAAGTTTTTCTTTACAGAAAACTGCAAGATTCTTGCCATGTGACTCCTCTACAATTGCTTTCTTATACTCAACAGTATAGCTCTTCCTTTTTGTACTCATGTCTGGGGGTCAAAACAGACAGAATAATAAAATTATGACCATCAGTCCTTCTTTTCACTCCATCATGCCCCCTGAGTTCTTCTTTTTTCCTCCATCATGCCCTTTTTATCCTCCATCATGCCCCCTCACTCCCGCTTACATACCGGGTTTTTATGTTGTCCTGCCTCAGCTCTCCTCCGCGGCACTGCTCTCCATGGCGCCAGCAAGCAAATCACTGGGGAAGAACAGGATGACGCGCTCACTGCTGCAGCTCTGATTGGATGCAGCTCGGAGCGCGGCGTGCGTTTCACCCAGCGGGGGGAGACAGTGCATACAGAGGGTACCATAATGTAGCATGTAGCGCAGGGGATCACCTTCACTACAGTAGCAATCTCAATAGGGCTTATTTTCGGGGGAGGGCTTATTTTAGAGGAATCTTACACAGTAAGGGAAGGGCTTATTTTTGGGATAGGTCTTATTATAGGGGAAACACGGTATGTATAATGTGTTCTTGAAGTTTCTACATAAAATCTAAAGTCTTAATGGAAGTAAGACAGTTTCACTGCCATATAAGAACATTGCTAAATGTTAGTATTGGGAGGAAAATGAGTCTTTTTTTTTTCCACAGAAAGCTTTGGGATCAGGGGGAAAAAAGTTTATACTTTCCCAAAAAGCAATATAGCCTTCAATGAAATTTTTAGTTTCTGAAAGACATTGTTTCCAAAAATTTGCAAGGGTTTGACAATCTAGGGCAAAGGGATTCCCAATGAATATTCAGAAGTATCTGTATATCCTCATTTGCATTCTTCATACTGTACGGGTAATCATACATTGTCAACTATATAATCATATGATTAAGATGTTAGGAATTTTGCTTTCTTGCAGCACAAAGGCAGGTTATTTGAAAATCTTGGTAGACAGGCATGAACACTATAAAGCATCATGAAACCATCACAAATATTCTATTTATGCTTCCTCTCATTGCAGTTTTAAGTCTGTTTTCTGATTTCAACTTAGGCTCTGCTTATGTTACTATTCTTTTATTTGGGAAATTTTCAAAGGAACTGGTTGGCAACACTGGTCAATATTCAGGAGAGTTTCTGTGAGAGTATAGCCAGTGTGCCAGTGGTAGAAAAGAAGAAAATCATGTCCAAAGAGATTCTTTCCTTATGTGTGCACCCCAAAACTGTGTGCAACAGAGCTCCTTACCCAAATAATACACAGAGGCTTCTCAAGGTAGGAAGTAGAAAAGAATGGTTTATTACAATCTTGAGAAAGGGCAACCCCTCCTTCTGACAAATAGTCAGGGAGGAGAAGCAATTTACAAAAGGAAATGACAAAGTTATAAAGTCCTAATGCACAATTCTCTCCCACCCCTCTGCTGATCCTTTTCTTCCATTGGCTGGAAGTCAGGTGCACAATCTAAGCATGGCACCTCGAGTACCGGAACAAAGAAACAGTAGACCACCCAACATACATTTGAGAAAGCACTTCTGTCCTTATTTGGCATATCTCATTGTGAGGTGTCACTGAGGAGAGGAGTGACTCCTTACTGCTCTGAGTTTTGAGTCCTTGTAAATCATGTGATTTCCGGTGAAGGGGAACTTGGGCCTGTTTCCCACGAAAAGCCTTAATAGATTTTAGAGTGCAGTCTGAAAAGTTTTTACCTCTCTCCCTCACTTAGAAATGTTAGAGTGTGTGTAATATACGTGTGTATACACATATATACATACATATATGTATACATACATTACTAAAAAATGAGGTAGTATATGCATAAGTATTAAGTATATTTATCATTTAATAGAGTACTTGTCATTAGCCAGTAAAAAAGTAAATACTTTCTATCAAAACAAGCTATTTACTTGCATCATTTGGTTAGAAGGCCAAAATTAAATTTTAAAAAAAAATCATCTTTCAGCAACAGAGCTTGGAAAACTCTTCCATTTTTTCTACCATATATTTGTGTGAGCAAGAATCTTTGCTTTAGGCATGTTTTAAATTAGAATATAAATAAATTTGATTCAGGATTCCTTTTAAGACTTTATTTTGGGGCAGCTAGGTGGTGCAGTGAATAGAGTACTGTCCCCGGAGTCAGGAAGTTCAAATCTGGCCTCAGACACTTGATACTTTCTAGCTGTGTGACACTGGGCAAGTCACTTAACTTGCCTTGCCTTCCCCTCCTCAAAAAAAGAGACTTCACTTGTTTGGCATTGAGCCAAATATTACAAACTTTTGCTCAAACAAAGAAATCCATAATTGAAGTTAAATATATATTTAATTATTATGTTAAATATCAAGCAGGTAATCACATTTCATTAAAAATATTATTTATATTCCACATAATTTAATATAATGTGAAAGTCTTACAGAAAAGAGTAAGCATACAATGTCTTGCTGGATTACTTATTTTAATTCTCACAGAATTTCCCAAATAAAATATTCATAATTACTTTATAATTAGAGTTTTATAATTTTATATTTAGACTTTACATTCAAGGTAGAATAATATTTTGTGTTTTAAACTTATAATCATAGGATGGAATTTTTTATTTGAAGTTGGAAGAGCAAAAGTTATATTTTTGTAAGCATTTAATGAAAAAATCTTAAAGAATATTGTGAAAAATATATTACCCTAGGAATTCACGACATATTTTGTTATTGTTGCTGTAGCTGTTTTTTTAAAGCTGTTCATGGAGCAAAAGGTACTGGGAACCACTGGTGTAGGTGGTTCCCAGTGAAGAATCTCTTCCATTAATTCAGTTAAGAAACTTCTCTGCAATATACAGAATTCCCTAGAGCACAAAGAGTGTAAGCGACTTGTCAAAGGTCGCTTAAGCACAGTGTCAGTAGTAGGACTTGAATTTTCTGATTTTGATGCCGGCTCTCTATGTTCTCTAAACCCCAGTTTGAGTGGTCAACTGGTCTCCACTTAAAGAGCTCCAGAGATGTGCAACTCACTATTTCCTGAGGCAGTCCTTTCTGCTTTTGGACAGCTCCAATTGTCAGGAAACTTTTCCTTTTAGCAAACCAAAATTTCCATGACATTTATCCATTTCTACTACAACTCTGTTTGGGAAAAAACAATCCTAATCTATGTTCTGCTATTATGAACACAATATAAAGCCTACTGCTAACTAGCCTTTGCCTCTAATCCCCTTCCCAACAGGTTTTTCCATATGAATTAAGGATCTTGGTGCCTTCCTTCTGACTTGCAACTAAAATCTTCAATTTGTATTATCTCTCCAGTTAGGGTGTGAGCTCCTTGAAAACAGGGATTATCTTTTCTATTTGTATCTGTATCACCTAGTATAGTGTCTTCTGTTAGAAAAAGAATTCCACCAAGCCATGAGTGAATTCAGAAAAAAATACTTTTATTTCACAACATTATCTGATGAATGACTTGATCTTTAAAACCTTGTGAAAAAGGACCAGGTGCAAGCACACCTCAAGATAATTAAAAACTCATCCTGATTCCAATTTCCCACCTTGAATCCCTTTGGTCAGCATTCCAGGGTTCACAAAATCCCACCCCCTGATTACTTTTGTTTTTACCTGTTATATTTATTTATTTAATTTTAAGAAATTGGGGTTAAGTAACTTGCTCAAGGTTACACACCCAGGTGTTTCTGGGTGGGTGCTAAGTGTCTGAGCCCGGGATTCGATCCCCAGGTCATCCAGACACTGGAGCTGGTACTCTTACTCATTGTGCTACCTGGCCGCCCCCATATACTTTATTCTTTATAAAAAGAAATGCCAAGCCAAAAATACTTTCAGTCTCCTCCCCTCTTTGTTTGCATCAGATAGCATGAGAAGGGTTTTTCCTCAATTGCTGAGAGATTTGACAAAAGCTGTGGGTTTGAAGATTCCAAACTCTCAATGATAAAAGTCCCATTATCTAAATCTGGATTAATGAACCTAATCCTCATCCTTTGTGAATGAGACCTGATTTGGCAGTTCTTTTGATATACAGGAAAATGCCTTCTCAGAACAAAGAAAAGTAGTCTGATACGCTGATTTTTAGGTGGTCAACGTTCCCCCCCACTGTCCCCTACAAGCAGTTCTCTTACATTATTAGCCACTTGTATGTCTTCAAATCATGTTTCATTTCATTTCTGTGGAAACAAAACTCAATATCATACCTTACACTTCCACATAGTAACCTCTTTCTTTTCTCATTTTTCAAATGCTTTATTAACTTCTGATTTACATCATTCATTTCCACCAGATTTTGAGTTACACATTTTCTCCCCATTTTTCCCCTACCCACCCCCCCAAATAGCAGTCCCACAGGATATCCCCTCCTCCTTCTCTCTCCCATATCTTCTCCCATACCCCCTTAGACTTTTCCAGTAGGGCATGGTGGAAGTCTATGCCCCAGTGCCTGTATATCTTATTTCCCAATTACATGTAAAATAGTATTAATAGTAGTATATATATATATATATGTGTGTGTGTGTGTATATATATATATACATATATTTATGTATATATTTAACATTTGATTTTAAAACTTAAAACTTTGAGTTCCAGATTCATTTCCTTTCTCCCTTATAACCCACTCTTACTGGGAAGATAAGCAGTTCAGTATAGGCTATATGTGTGTAGCTAATGCAAAACATTACCATAGTAGATATATTGTAAAAGACTGACTATATTTCCCTCCCTACTATCCCACCCCCACTTGTTCTATTCTCTACTTTGATCCTGTCCCTTTTCAAAAGTGGGTGCTTCCAACTTTCCTCCATCCCAGCCTGCCCTCCCTTCCATTATTCCCCCTCTCATCCCCTTCCTCCCTACTCTCTTGTAGGGTGATATACCCTATTTAGTGTGTATGTCATTCTCTCCCTGAGCCAAATTCAATGAGAATAAGGTTGACCCATTCCCTTTTGCCTTCCTATTCTTCCCTTGCCTCTTCTATATGAGATAGTTTACCCCATTCTGTCTCTCCCCATCTCCTCTCATTACATTCCTCTCTCACCTCTTAATTTCACCTTGTAAGTATAATCCCTTCCTGTTAAATTAGTCCTGTGTCCTCTATCTATGTATACCTGTAAACATATATATACACATTCACATATGTATTCATACACCCATAAACTTTCTGATACGGACATATATATATTTCTATTCCCTTCAACTGTTTTCATACTGAGAAGTTTCATCAGTTATAATTATAGTTGTTCCATGTAGGAATGTTAATAGTTCAACTTTGATAAGTTCCTTATGATTTCTTTTCCCTGTTTACCTTCTCATGCTTCTCTTGCTTCTTGTATCTGAAGGTCAAACTTTCTATTCAACTCTGGTTTTTTCAACAAGAATGTTTGAAAGGCCTCTATTCCACTAAATAACTATATTTTCCCCTGAAACATGATACTCAGTTTTGCTGGGTAGGTAATTCTTGGTTTTAATCCCAGATCCTTTGACCTCCATAATATCATATTCCAAGCCCTTCGATCCCTCAGTGTAGAAGCTGCCAGATCCTGAGTTATCCTGATTGTGTTTCCACAATATTCAAAGTTTCTTGCTGGCTGCTTGTAATATTTTCTCCTTGATGTGTGAATTCCAGAACCTGGCTATAATATTCCTAGGAGTTTTCTTTTTGGGATCTTTTACAGGGGGTCTTCAGTAGATTATTTCAACCTCTATTTTGACCCCTGGTTCTAAAACCTCAAGGCAGTTTTCCTTGAGGATTTCTTGGAGGATGATTTCTAGGTTCTTTCTTTGACCCTGGCTTTCAGGTAGTCCAATAATTTTTAAATTCTCTCTCCTGGATCTATTTTCCAGGTCAGTGGTTTTTCCCATGAGATATTGCACATTGCCTTCTATTCTTTCATTTGCTTGGATCTGTTTAAAAGCATCTTGATTTCTCATTAGTCATTAGCTTCCATTTGCTCCAATCTAATTCTGAAGGAATGATTCTCTTCATTGAGCTTTTGAGATTCTTTTTCCATCTGGCAAATTCGACTTTTTAAGGCATTCTTCTCCTCATTGCCTTTCTGAGCCTCTTTTGCCATTTGAGTTAGTCTGTTTTTAAGGTGTTATTTTCCTCAGTCAGGCTGTTGACTCTCATTTCATAATTTTCTTGCATTGTTGTCATTTCTCTTCCCAATTTTTCCTCCACTTCTCTTATCTGCTTCTTAAGGTCCTCTATGGCCTGTAACCAGATCGTATTTTTCTTGGTAGCTTTTGGTACAGGAGTTCTGACTTCACTATATTCCTCCTGTTCCATGTTTTGATCCTTTTTGTCCCCAAAACATGAGTCTAATTTTGGATTGCTTTGCTTGGTTTGCTTCCTTTGCTTGGTCATATCACCACTCAATTGCTTGACTTTTGGGCTTTTTTGCCACAGTGGGACTCTGCCACCAGATGGGGGAGCTTCGTTCCAAATGCTGGGGTTTTCTCAGCTGCCAGAGGTATTAGTTGGGTGCCCTCTCTGAAGCTTCCACAAGCTTTGGCAAGCTGGTCGCACACCTCAGGACCTCCACCCTAGACTGCAATCCAGATCCAAGCAGGTTAAAGCAAGAGCGATTACCCCTCAGACTGGTCGCTTGGTCCCCCTACACTCTACAGGCCAGGAGCTGAAGCTGCCATGTGGCAGTGGCTGTGCTGCAGCCCTCAGTGGCTTCTTGCCCTGGGAACAAATGCTGACACACTCCCAACTACTGGATTCCAAAGTCCACACTGCACTGACCTCTCACTTTGTCCTTAGCATCTATGTGTTGATAATTCTGGACCACCACAGCTGCTGGTGATCTGAAGTCTCTCCAGCTGGTGGTTGGTCAGGCCCACCCTGGGGCTAAAACCTCTGGCTCTTGTGGGCCTGGTGTTGGCTCCCAGAGCACTGCACTGACTGATACCTGCCAGCCTGCCGGGCTGTCCTCAGTGGGAGGTTAGCTTCTCTGTGTTATTTTGTGGGTTCTGTAGCTCCAAAGTTTGTTTAGAGTCCCCTTTTACATGAATTGGAGGTGGTGGGAGCCGGAGCAACGTGGAGGTCCTGTTTCTACTCCACCCCTCATAGTAACCTCTTAATAAATACTTTATTGGTTCATTCTTTTCTTCTTAGATCCAACAAAATTGGTTCTTTCTGTTCCTCACTTAATGACATTTCATCTCCCATTTCCTTATCTTTGCACAGACTTATACTACTCCCCTCCCCCACAGGATGCTCTACCTCTGTGTCTGAAATGCACTCTCCTGTTAACTCTACCTCAAAAAAGTCCCTTTTCCTTTAAGATAGAAGATGAGAACTATCTTCTGCATGAAGTTTTTCCTTATCCAGTCAAGTGCTGCTACCATCCCAAACTAGCACATATTTCACTATTTTCTAGATATTTATATTTATTAATTTTATATTTATGATGTACACATTTTGTGTTTAATTGCTGTCTCCCCCATTTTTTCTTTGTACTTCTGGTAAGTAGTAGGGACTTAATATATACTATTTATGTTGGTTTGGTCTCAGCCACCACCAATACCCTACCACCTTACATAAAGTTCAAAATATAATTTATTTTATTATTCAAAATATAATTTATAAATAAATTTGATTTACTATTCTATATTTCTACATAAATACTATTTTTCCATATAAAATTTATCATTCCTCAAATTCAATTGTTTCCCTCTTCATATTTCCCAAATTTCTATTATTAATGTCTTGGGTAATAAATAGCAGCAATCAAATAATATACATTTTCTTGCAAAATTTAGGCCTCTTCATTTGAACTCTTCAAAATGCTACTTGTTTTATGTTACATTATCTCATTATAGTAGTAACTATAATCCAGTTTTCCATGAGATCGAATTTTAAAATTATATTTGTGATAGTAAAGTTATGAAAATAAACACTGGTTATTCTATATGTCTATGGCCAAAAAGCAATCACTACTGTTGTGCCTGGTTTTCCCCACCCCCCTACCTCAAGGAGGTGAGGGGACTGCCGGGTCAGCTCTGAACTACCCCACTGGGTCTCTGACCTTTCCTGGTCAGCTCACCTGCATAGAAGTGGGCGGGCTTCTGGGTCAGGCAGGAATTTCAAGGTGTGTACTGACCATTCACTACTTATGTAATACCTGGCTGTTGGCAGCATGGGCCCCCTTTATAAGCTGAGGTTTTGCCCGGATCGGGGCTGTTGCTGGCTACTGCTACTGCTGTACCTGGGACACCCGCCATGTGGCCTGATCAGCCAACATGGCATTTTAATAAAAGGTCCATTCTAAAATCATTACTTGGGTCTTGCTCGCATTAATCAAGGTACAGCAGTATAAGGAAATTTAGACAAAACAAATAGAAACCAGGCAGCAGACCTGCATTATGTAACATACTCTCCCATTCTGCTCTTTTTCTTTTGAGTTTGGTTACATGGCACTGGTTTTGTTTCTTTTTGCATGGTTACTTAGAAGTAAAGTTATGTTTCTATGATATTACTTGTCCAAATATTTTCAAATATCCAGTTGTAGAAAGTCACATAAAACAAATACTACCGTGTTTCCCCAATAATAAGACACTGTCTTATTATTTTTTTGGACAGAAAAACACCAGAGGGCTTATTTTCATGGGAGGGCTTATTTTAATGAACATTGACAGAAATTTTAATAAACAGGTAAATGTGAACAAAAAAATGTACCTTTATTCAATAAGCAAATCACTGGGGAAGAACAGGATGATGCGCTCACTGCTGCAGCTCTGATTGGATGCAGCTCGGAGCGCAGCGTCCGTTTCACCCAGGGGGGGGAGACGGTGCATACAGAGGGTACCGTAATGTAGCATGTAGCGCAGGGGATCACCTTCACTACAGTAGCAATCTCAATAGGGCTTATTTTCGGGGGAGGGCTTATTTTAGAGGAATCTTACACAGTAAGGGGAGGGCTTATTTTCGGGATAGGTCTTATTATCGGGGAAACATGGTAACATGATAAAGGAGTTGTTATGGTACCTTTCACATTAAATATTTGTTGAACAATGACCCACTACAATTCCAAAGGACTGATGATGAAAACATCCTATTCATATCCATAGAGAGAACTGATGGATTCAGAGTACATATTGAAGTATTTTTCCTATTTCTTCTTTTTTTTTCTTGGAATATGGGTAATGCTATTTTGCATGTCTATATAATTTGTAATGTATTTTTATCTTTCTTGCCTTCATAACAGGTGGGAGAGGGAATAGGAGAAGGAAAGAATTTGGAACAGAAAATAAAATAAAATTTAAAAAAATAAACTATTTTTTTAAAAAGATATAAAATAAGTGTTTGTTGAATTCATGTAGTTGAATAAACACTAGATAGGAAGTCATACTTTTGAGGCTGGGGCCCTGAAATAGTGACACATGGGTCCTGCCCAAATGAATTCAACCCAAACCTTATTTCAGCAAAAGAAAAACAAGGTTTATTAAAGATATACCATATTTGCCAGATTCATAAGGAATCTGAACATTTGTAATGCTAATGTAAACAGGCCAGATTGAATTTGAGCCCCTTTGTGGAAACAAGATGGATCTTATATACAGAAAGATTTTGGGAGTGATCTAGGGTTGGTCAGGCAGTCTGGGGTGAGTAGAAGAGGGGTCTAGGGAGGATCTTGATTGGAGTGGCCAGTAGGCAGAGGTAACTGGAGGCTGGAACCCAGAACCAAGAAAATGGGGTTTGAGATAGGATCAAGAGTGGGAAGAAGACAGAGGAAATCTAGATGTAACAGACAATGAAGGCCTAGACTAGATTAAGGTTAACAGAAAATTGGGCATAAAGATAACAAAAGGCTTATAGCTTTAGGTGAAGGATAGACCAAGTGGGGAAATTCAAGGAGAGTTCGAGGTGGAGTTTTCCAGGGCCAGTAGACAAATGGGACCCAAATTCTACTGGGGTAAAGGACAAAGGTCTTGACTTGGGCCCATACCCATCAACAGGATCATAAGTTCGTGGAATTTTAGAACTACAAGGCATTTTAGAGATCATCCCAAAGCCTAGAGAAGTTAAGTGATTTGACCAAGGTGTAATAGTAATAGAATTTAAAGATCCCCCTGTATTCGCTTGGTTTTTGGTTTGATTGTGTTAAAACCCAGAGCTTGTGAATCCCACTTGTGGGAGGGACTTGTTGATGTGAAAAGAGAGGGCTGAACTGGGAGGAGGTGGTGACGTAAATTTAGAGAGACACAAGAAAAGAGAGAGGCAGAAGAACTTTTTGGAAGCAGCACCTTGGAGGCAGAGAGAGACTGAGAGGATTGCTGAGGGCCATTTTGAATTGCCCAGGACTTTTGAGAGCTGCCACCCAGAGCTGCCAAGGACTGAGGAGACATGGCTGTTATGCTGGTACTTTGTCTGTCTGTTTTGATGTTGTTTTGCCAGATTTGTCCACTGGTGAAAGACAGTCCTGTTGTTGCAGAGGGCTTGGAACCTTGCTGTTGGTTAAGAGCTCCTGAGACTGTTCTGCAGACAGAGAGTGAATTCTGTCCACTGGTGAAGGACGGTGCTGTTGTTGCAGAGGGCTTGGAACATTGCTGTTGGTTCAGAAGCCCTGAAGAAGGATTTTCTTGTTGTATGTTTACAGAAATCCTGGAAGGAGGTTTTGCTAATGTTTTCAGGGGACCTAGGACTGTTCTGCAGACAGGGAATGAATTAGTGAAGACACTGACAATGTATATTGTGGCCTTGCTAAGCTTTGTCTCCCCAGGAACAAAGATTGCTGAGAACTTGCCTCATGTCAAGATGAAGAAAAGACCTCTCTTTGGGTATTAAATGCTGTGCTTAAGTTTGTTGTAACTCTGGGGTAGATTCAATTGTGATCCAAGGGTGGGGAACTTTTGACTTTTTTGTGCTCTGTGGTTAAACAAATGAATGTACTTTACTTATGATTGGAAACTAATCTCCATTTGAGAATAGGGGCTTTGTGATGGACTAAATGAATGTACAGCCTAGGGGTGGAGTAGTATTTAGAAGAGGGACTTTGTGATTGATTAAATGAATGTAATGTCCAGGGGTGGGGTAGTACTTAAAGATTATTGAATTACACTTGGTAAATGCTGTATTTTGAATTATGCTATATTTTGATTCTGTCTGTTCTTAATTTGTCCCTGAATAAAATGGAAATCACCTGTGCTGGTATTTTGAACCTTGGGAAGTTGCCTTTGCTTGGCATTACACAAGGTCACATGGCTTATAAATGACAGGAGCCAGGGCTGGAAATCTCAATTTTTTTTATCTCCAAATCCATTGCTCTTTCTCCTACAACCTGCTGTCTCCAAGCAACTTGGATTCTATAATCCAGACTTTGTCACTACTTAGTTGTAATACATTAGACAAGTCCCTTCACCTCCCCCATTCCCAGCTCCTTATTTGTAATTGGATAGGATTGTATTAAATGGTATCTAAGATCCCTAGGGGTGTCCAGGTAGCACAGCGAATAAGAGCACCAGCCCCAGTGTCAGGATAACCTGGGGATCAAATCCAGGCTCAGACACTTAGCACCCACCCAGAAACACCTGGCCGTGTAACCTTGAGCAAGTTACTTAACCCCAATTGCTTAAAAAAAAAAAAGATCTCTTCCTCTTCTAAACATTCTATGACTAAAGTTTTCACTTCATTCAGATGTGTTGGCTTTCTGCAGGCATATATTTTGCTGCAGAGAAATAGTTATGTCCTCTTATCCTACAGGGAAATATGATATAAATAAAAGGCGGGTAAGTGAGACCAAAGAAAACTTTGCAAGTCAAATTTTTAAAAAGTTAGGGCTGACAAATTTGTGCAATTTTTAAAATTATTTAAGTTTTCAAGTTGAAGATACTTTCCCAATTATTGTAATAAATTCTGGGAAGTTAAGATTGTTATTTTTGTGTACATATTTTGATATCTGTGGTTCATTCTGCAGACATCTTCAAATACATCTAAAGGACCTATCAGTCTTTATGAATTAAAAGACTTTCTCAGAAATGCACAACCATCACAACCATATGTCCAAGCCTCTTTGTAGCAAGAAATTAAAACCTTACCTAAAGATTTATGCCTAATACCCCATCAAAGAAATACAGTAGTATTGCTGAGTAACCAGAATGAACCTGAAAAAAACAAACCATTTCTTTTAAAATAAACTTGTTTGGCATATCATTAAGGTTGTGCTATTATTAGTTCCAGGCAAACAGATGTCTTCCTGGATAAAATCCAAGCCAGGCATCTATTTTTCCCTTGGGCAAGCTTCATACTAATTTTTTCTTTTCTCTAGCTAAGTAATTTGAGGGGTTGTTGTTACAATGAGGCTTCTTTGTAGCTACAGTGTTTGGCTTGAATTTGTAATCTTACTTTTAACTGAAGATATTGAAATAAGTTTGTTCTAACAAATGTAAACACTGCAATTCCCACCTTTTTCTCAAAAATTTAGAAATACTGAGCCACTGTCAGATATGGCACAAAATATTTAGAATCCTCTTTGATGGCACCAATATTTATGCTTTGAAAAATGTATGTTTAATTTCCTCCTAAAATGTATACAGAAAGCACAAGATTTAAAACATGACTTGATTGCTCCACTATACCTAAAGTAGTTAAAAGCAGTTATACACTGCAGGGTTTTCATATCACATTAAGACAGAACCATTTTTTGTGTTTATATATTGCCTAGGTCACCATGCCAAACATATTCACCACTTAGGTGCTCTTCAAACTGGTAACAAGCCTTTCCTCACTCAGTTAAACTGATCCTCCTAATATTGCTATGTAACTATCCTTTCAATTCATTCATAAATTCAATAAGCATGACATCTATTCCTTCATCCACGTCATTGAGAAATGTGTTGAACACAAAGCCATGGGCAGAGGACTGGAGAAGCTATAAGCACTGTACTCTAAGTCAATAGGGAGTCCACACAAATCCTTATGTAGACTTAGTAACCCCTGTTTCTTTTGGGGTTTGACATCACTGGTATATGACATTTTTGTGATCTACTGGTATAATGGCCCTGTTTAAAAAAAGGAAATAAATTTAGTTTAGCACAGTGGTTTTTAGACAAAGTGTTGATAGAATATATATCTAGAATGCACCCTCTCCCTTTTAAGTAGATTTTAATTGATTTATTTTGTATTGACATCACCTAGATTTCCCCCTCTAGCATTCTCCAGAGAACTATCTCTTATAACAAATTCTTTCTTAAAAAAAGAAAAATTCAGCAAAACCAATCAATACATTTAAAAAATCTGAAAATATATGCAATATTCTACACCTACATACTGCCACCTCTCCAAATAAGTGAGAAGAGGTATCATTTATATATTTTGAGATGAAGTATTTTTTATTATTTTGCAACACATATTTTCAATTATTTTGTGGATATTGTTCTTTCCATTTACATTGTTGTAGCCCTCCTATTACTTAACTTAGCCCACCCCAAGAAGCCTTCCTTCCTTTGTCCTCCCATTCCCATTGATCTAAATATCCTTCTATTACTCCCCCTTGTACTATTCCCTCACCCTCCCCTCTAAAAATTCCTATTATTCTCTCCTCCTTCTCTATCCCCTTAGCCTTTCATTTCTCTGTGAATTTGGAAGATTTTTATATCCTTTTAGATATACAGGTATTGTTCCCTCTTAAACCCATTACCAATGAAAGTAGGGTTCCAGAACTGCCAGCCTTCTTCCCCCATCTAATTACGCTGTATAAGTTCTTCCTCTTGAACCTTATTGTATAAAATAATTACTCTTTTTACCTCTTCCTAAGTTGTTTTACTTTTCAAAATCATATCATACTCCATTCTACACCAATTTTTCTTAAAAACTACCCAATTACTAATAATCTTAGACATACATTTTACATATCCTCATATAAAAGGTAAACAGTCTAGCCTTATTGAGTCCCTTATAATTCTTTGATATGTGCCTTATATTTCTCTTGGATCTTTTAGGTCAAATTTTCTATTAAGTTCAACATTTTTAAAAAATAAAATAAAAAATAAAATCCTAGAAGTCTGACAATTCATTAATGTCTTTTTTTTATTCAGGCTTATGCTTAAGTTTGCTGGGTATGATATTTTTGGCCACAACTCCAGTTCTTTTGTTCTTCAATATATCGTGTTCCAAGACCTGCAGTCTTTTAGTGTAGCTGCTGCTACATCATGTGCGATTCTAATTGTGGCGCCGTCATATTTAAATTGGCTTTTTTGGTTGTTGTTGCTCATAATATTTTATCCTTGAACATGAAGTTTGGGAATTTGACTATGATATTCCTATAGGTTTTCCTCATAGAACCTCTTTCAGTTAGTAATCAGTGATTTTTTTTCTATTTCTGTTTTCCCCCTTTGTTCTAACACTTCAGGACAATTTTCTTTAATTATTTCTATATTACTGTATCAAGATTCTTTTTTGATAGTAGCTTTCAGGCAGTCTGATTATTTTTACATTTTCTCTTCTCTGTCTGTTCTCCAGATCAATTCTTTTTCTTATGCTAGGGTGCTTGCTGCTACAGTCTGCTCATTGTTTTTATAGCAGCTTTTTTTTTTGTAATCACCTCTAGTCTTGGGTTATGGGGGATGATGTCTTTAGCCTCAGGTCCTCCTTCAGTTCTCCCCTCTAGTTTGGAACTGAAACCAAGAACTCCATCCTCCTGTAAGTACCCCCAGCCAGTGGTGTCCCTATCCCACTGTTTTTCTACTCACCAGGCATTTGCTGGTTCCTTCTCACCCAGGGTGGCATCTTGGTAGCAAATTTGGGTCTGGCATTACTTATCAGCAGAGGTTCCTTCAATCTTCCCCAGCTCAGACACAAGACTGCTGAACACTGTCCAGGAAGTGAAAGTTCCTGTGGCTGGGCTGAGGGTACCTACTAACCCAGCTAGCCCCAGGGCTTGACACTTGGTCTTTCAGTGGAACTAGTTAGGTGTTCTTCACAGAGACCAAACCTAGATCATGGGATTTTTCTTTGGATCATCTGTAATTGCCCCAGGAGGACCACTCTTCTACCCCAACTCTTGTTTATTTTTGCCTATGTTCTCCCTAAGGCACTATTTTATCTTGTTGGTGGGGGAAATCTGGAGAGCTTGGAATTTTCTGACCTACTCCACCATCTTCCCAGAATCCTCTGTAAATTGTTGTAATCATTGTGTATATTGTTCTGCTTAATTTAAATATCAGTTCAGGTTAGTCTTTCCATACCTCTCTGTATTCATGATATTTGTTGTTTTTCATGACACAGTAATATTCCATACATATACATAGAAAAATTTGTTTAGTCATTACCCAAAAGATAGGCATGATTTTTGGCTCTAGGACTTTTCTTTTTTTTTTTTTTTTTTCTTTTTGCTTTTTGGAGGGGGGAAGGTAGGGCAATTGGGGTTAAGTGACTTGCCCAAGGTCACATGGCTAGTTTTGTGTTAAGTGTCTGAGGCTGGATTTGAACTCAGGTCCTCCTGACTCCAGAGCTGGTGCTCTATTCACTGTGCTACCTAGCTTCCCCTAGGACTTTTTTTAAATCCCCCGCGACATACACACACACACACACACACACACACACACACACACCATTAAAGATGCAATAAAATAGGTGGCTATGTGGCGCAGTGAGTAAAGTGCCAGCCCCAGAGTCAGGAGGACCTGAGTTCGGTTCCGGCCTCAGATACTTAACACCCACACAAAAATACTAGCTGTGTAACCTTGGGCAAGTTACTTAACCCCAATTGCCCTCTAAAAGGCAAAAAAAAAAGATACAATAAAATAGCGTAACAGATACTTTATTAATAAATCTTCATAACTTGTTATGTATAAAATAACTACATTACTGTGAAGGATGGATTTATTTTTCAGTGCAAAATTTAGTAAATGTGGGGTAATGGTGGTAAAATTACTACTTGCAATTTTTTCAACCATTAAAAATTGTTATTTTTTCCTTTTACAACCATTAGATTGCAAAGTCCTTGAGGGCAGGGGCTGTTTTTGCTTTTCTTTGTACCCAACACAGTCTGTGCTTGACTTAGTAAATAAGCACTTAGTAAATGTTTGTTGATTTGACTTGTCATTCAGTCATTTCAGTCCTGCAAAACTCTGTAAACTCCATTTGGGGTTTTCTTTTTTTTTTTTTTTTTTTGCCTTTTTTTTTGGAGGGCAATTGGGGTTAAGTAACTTGCCCAAGGTTACACAGCTAGTTCTTTTGTGTGGGTGTTAAGTGTCTGAGGCCAGAGCCAAACTCAGATCCTCCTGACTCCAGGGCCAGCACTTTACTCGCTGCACCACCTAGCCGCCCCTTGGGGTTTTCTTGACAAAGACACTAGAGTGGTTTGCCATTTCCTTCTCCAGGTCATTTTTACAGATGAGGACCTGAGGCAAACAGGGTTAAAATACTTGCCCAGGGTCATACAGTTATTAAGCATCTGAGACCAGATTTGAATTCAGGGAAAGGAGTCTTGTTAACTTCAGGTTCGGCACTCTATCTACTGCAATATCTAGCTACCATGCTGCTTTGACATGACTGTACTAAAAAGTTTTATTCCATAGCAATAAGGTAAGAGTAAAATTTGTATTGGTTTTGTGGTAAGCTAGATAATTCTTTATTCGTCTGTAGTCAAAACACTAAAATTTACAGCTTCGAATGATTGTTTCAACACACTATCAAGAAGTCTCTTAACTATTCTTGTTTAGATATAGTAAGAATAAACATATCATATTTGTATCCATTCATATTTAGAATTGTCTGGATCTTTAAAATAAAACAGAAATTATTAATACTAATTATTAATAATCAAGTCTTTGCTTCTGTTTTGTTTTAAGGCTAGTATTTTTTTAATTGGGAAGTATATAAAACATTATTTGATAAATTTGTTATCCTTAGCTATAAATTTTTGTAGATAACAGTCCCTTTATCTTTCTTGGATCAGTGTATAAATTTGAAGGCCTTGAACTGATTTAGAAATCTCATTTTTCAAAATCAAATGCTCAAGTTTCATGGGAAACTTCTATTCATTTATTTTGTTTTTCTTATTACCTATTATTTCTTTTTTTACTTCATATACCTTTTAAAGTGCATGGGCATGAGAAAGCTAGTATTTCACAAAATTATATGTGATCCAATTTGATTTGTCTTCATATTACAAAATTGCACAAGGGGCCACATTTTTTACTAGTGCTGTATTTAAGTCCTAACATCAATTAAACTCCTTTGGTTCAGAGCTCAATCTAATTTTTCCATGTTGTATCATTTTCATTTAAAAATTTGTCAATTACAATGAAATTTTCTCTGTGGCATTGCTATCAATAAATTTGCAAAGAAACAAATCTCTAACATTGCTTTCAACAATATATAATGCATATACAATTTGCCATTGGGCTGCTCAGTGTCCAGCACTAAGCATGATCAGAGATGTGAATAAGAAATGACTAGATCACATGGGTAGTTCAAGGAACAACCATGAACTCCATTTATTGATTCTTAGTACAAGGTTTTTACAGAGCAAATAAGACAAAGGAATAGGACTCAAGTATTCTTATCATTACCTTAGTCTGTTATATCCTGGAAGTAGCACAGAATAGATAATTTGATAAGGCTTTGTTATCTAGATGCCAGGAAGTCTTAGGAAAAGTCAGTTAACTCCTTTCATATGCAGTCACATTACAAAGGATGCTCTCCAGAGCTGGCTTCAAGGCCCAAGGCCTAAGCCAAAGCCTAGATCATTGAGGACATTTGCATAGGAGCACCTAAGAATCAAATATTTTGGCTTTGAACAACTAAAGTCTTGGAGTAGAGCCTATTGGTCTCAGAACTCAAACAACATCCTTATAGGTGTAACCCATATCAAAAGACCCAAGGAGCAAGCTTAACAAAAAGCCGTGTCTCAAAGGGCCTTCTATAGGGCATGTAGTCTGAGTCCTGAATCAGGCTTCTTTGGCTCCCCCCATAATTTTTCCCCTTTTGAAAGAAAAGTTTAAAGGCATGGAATTCAGTGCCTAAAGTTTTAATATTATGCATTATTATTCACATAATGCAAGGTCCAAATATACAACAGACTATTATAATGATTAATATGGGAAGTAGATGCATACTAAGAGCTACCATATTCTGAAATGGAAAGTATTTTTTCAATGTATCATTAATTGTTTGTGTAACTCCTTCTGGGTCAATCCCAGGGATCTCAGTATGTTCAACATCTTAATGATTTGATTGAAAGCTTTTTATTTCCAAGGTGATATTGGAATTATGCCACGCTCCCAATAAGTGGGCTCTGATGCTCTCCCATGTGGCATTGGAATGAGAGGAATTATATAAGCTAGGGGTAACACAAATATATGTGTATTTATAATCACATCTAAGTAACAATTGAGTTTTTAATTCTTTTAACTCATACCTAAGCATAATACTAATTGTTGTAATAAATTGATCTTATACAAGAGATCAATCAGTTTAACTTTACATTGTTCTCTCCTCTTGAACCCCTTGTCTTATTCCCACTCAGCCCTTACCAAAACTCTGCCATAGATCACTCCTACCATCTTCTTACTCATATGCTGCTGGCACAGATAGAGGATGGCACTCAACCATAAAGACTGGATAAATTATAAATTTATTATCCTATTTCAAATAGGCACTCATTGCAAGCAATATTTTGTTTAATCTTTCTCTAATTTTTTCCCTATCTCACCCCTCATAATAACTTTTCAAAACCTTCTCTCCTCAAGCCTCCTAAATCCCCAAATACCTCTTACTATACTGAGAAAACTAAGGTCATTCTCTTCTTCTCAGAACCTCTTGATTTCATTCCCCATTCTTTCCTCCTTTCCCTCAGTCTCTGCACTAGCATCTCTAGTGTGAGGGATCGTTGAGCCCTTTTCAGGGTTGCTCATCCACCTTTGGTATTCACCTGGCACTCAACTCTCACCTGTTGGTCCAAGAAGTTGTAATACATGCAATGGCCACAGATCAGTAAGCTGTCCTGGCAAATGGGTTAAATCAGTTTAAGGGTAACCAACAGGCCTCAGAATCTGTTGGTGAGTTAGGGGAGTTTCTACCCCAAGCATGTGAAGACTTCCTCAGAGGAATAGGTCGATATGAACAATTTGTTCCAATAGCTGAAGAAGGTGCATGGAGTGCTTAGTACTTGGTATGACATCAAAGACACCAAGGCATGGGGCGGCCAGATAGCACAGCAAGTAAGAGCACCAGCCCCAGTGTGGGGATGACCTGGGGGGTCGAATCCAGGCTCAGACACTTAGCATCCACCCAGAAACACCTGGCCGTGTAACCTTGGGCAAGCAACTTAACCCCAATTGCTTAAAAAAACAAAAAAGACACCAAGGCCATCCGCTGCTCCCAGGGCCTTTGTCAATTGTCCTGAATTTTGTCTTGCCACTGGATTTCTATGACTCTGTAAGAAAGAGGGAGATGGACAACTTTGTGCAACTCTGCCTCACTTAAATAAAATTCACACACATCAAAACATTACCCCATGATGTTCTCTTCAAAAAGGACAAACGACATATGCCCTCTGATTCTATCCCTTTCTATCTTCTTAGCAAATTGTGACCTCAGTGATTACACCTTTCTCCCAAATCTTCAACTTCTTTCTACTGTTTCTTTTCTTTACTATCTTTAAACCTGTTCAAGTATGCCTCGTCCTTTAAAAAAAATCTCCACTAAACTCTACCATGCCCTGAAGTTATTGTCTTCTATCTTTCCTCCCCTTTTCAGTAAAGCTCCCAGAAAAATAAGTCTACACTCACTGCCTCCACTTCTCCTCTTAACTGCTCAACTCTTTGTAATCTGACTGCTGGCCTCACCATTAAATTGAAACGAATATCTCCAAAGATCCCAATGATCTTTTATTGCCAAACTGAATGATCTTTTTTTTTAGTCCTTATCTTAACCTGTCTGCTGAATTTGAAACTGATGTCCACTCTCTCCTCTCCTCTCCAAACTTTGTGACACTATTCTGTCTCCTAGTTTTCCTCTTGATTGTCTGACCACTCCTCAGTATCCTTTGTACATTTGTTATCCAGATTGTGCCCTTAACTGTAGGTGTTTCCCAAGGCTATCTTAGGCTCTCTACTCTTCTCTCTATAACCTCCCTCTTGGTCATCTCAGCTCCCTTGGGTATAATTGTGTAGCTGACTTCTAGATGTATATATTGAGCCCCAATCTGTTACCAGTCTTCACTTTCACATAAATATCTACTGGAAATTTCCAAATTATATGTCCCAGAAACATCTCAAGATGAACTCAATTTGTTCAAAATAGAACTCACTAGGGGCAGCTAGGTGACACAGTGAGTAAAGCACCAGCCCCGGAGTCAGGAGAACCTGAGTTCGGTTCCACTATCAGACACTTAACACCCATCACACACACACACAAAAAAAAAAAAACTAGCCATGTAACCTTGGGCAAGTTACTTAATCCCAATTGCCCTCCAAGAGGCAAAAAAAAAAAAAAATAGAACCCGCTATATTTTGCCCAAACATTTCTCTAGACTTCTTTATTTCCAACAAAGGCACCAGTTCTTCCAGTCTACCAGGTTCACATGATACCAGTTCCAGTCTACCAGGTTCACATGATACCAGTTGCCAAATTTTGCTGCTTCTACCTTCACAAGCTCTCTTACATAAAACCTTTTTTGTCTATTCACATACCTACCATTTTATTTCAGGCTTCTAACACTTCTTACCTAGATTATTTCTACATAATCTTAATTGGTCTCAAGTCACTCCTCACTTTAGTCCATTGTCCAAGTCAATAAGAATTTAATAAATTCCTACTAAGCGCCACACACTGTGCTAACCACCAAGCAAACAAGAAAAGACAAAATAATAATAATAATACTTGCTAATTAGGAACTCACAATCTAACAGGGGAATCAACATGCAAACAACAATGTACAAATAAGAAACATGTAAGATAAACTGGGGATCATCAATAGAGGGGAGGTCAAAAATCTCCACAAAGGTGCCAAAGTGATTTTTCTCAAGCATAATCTGACCATGTCATTCTTTAATTCAATAAACTCCAGTGGCTTCCTATGGCTTCTAGAATCAAATATAACCTCCACTAGTTAGCTTTTAAAGCTTTGCCCTAACTTATCTTTGCAACCTTATTGTATATTACTCCCCTCCTGCACTGATTTAGCCAAATCTCTCTGTTCATCATACAAGACACTCTAACTCCCATTTCCCTGCCTTTTACTGGCTGTCCTTGATGCCTAGAATACATTCCATCCTCATCTCCATCTCATAGAGTCCTCTTCCTTCTTCCTTCAAGACACAGGTTGAGCATTACCTTCTACATGCTGTTGTTGTTCCTTCATTTTCAGAGGATCAATGACATCCTGGGTAAGTCTTGACTCATTCATGCATTGGATACAAGTGAGGCATAGTTGCACAAAGTCATCAGCCTCCTCTCTCATCCAGAATCACTGAAGTCCAGTGGCAAGACATCTGTCTTAACATTTGTCAAGATGACTGGTGATGATCCAGGCAGTGGATAAAGTTGATGTCTTTGGTGTTGGACCAAGCCTTAGGCACTCCACAATGCTTGCTTCTGCTGCCCTTATCAACTTTGAAACAAATTGTTTTCATCCACCCATTCCACTGGGGGAACTCTTCACATGCTTGGGATCCTTTTCAGATCATCTAAACTACTAATGCCCTCTCTTTCAGACTACCTTCTATTTAACTATTTTGTATATATTTTCTTTATATTTATTCTGTATACATGTCCTTTTTCTGTCCACCTACAGAATTTATGCTTCTTTTGAATAGGGATCATTTATATATATATAGTATGTATGTACATGTATGTATATACATGCATATATATGTCATCAGTGCTTAGCACACAATATATGCTTAACAAACACTTCTTGATTGATTGAATTCATATTTTTCCTTGAATCATCTTTTGCCAAAAATAGATTTTTAAAGCCTTTTTTCTTGTCCTCAGCATTTATTACAAGCCTAAGTCTGTTCTGTGCTTTAGGTTGCTAACACTTTTCAAGAACCATGTCGCTTTTTTTATATTCATTTTGAATTACCTGTCTTTTCTTCCACAAACTATATTGTCATCAAATGAGATAAAATTTGTAAAGCACTAACAGAATACCTGGAACATAGAATGTGTTCAATAAATGCTTATTATGTTCTCCTTCCCTCCCTTTCCCTTGTACATGCAATACATAAAAAGATATGCAGTCACAATTGTCTTTCTTTAGATGGATCTCACTTTTTTTTCCTCTTTATACTCATTTGTATTATGAGAATTTCATTCTTGAGGCCTTTTCTATCTTTCTTGAGTTGCCTTTCCCTTTATATTATTGGCCCTAGGATCTATTATATTATTATTATTAATTATTATTATTATTTTGCCTTTTGGAGAGGGGAAGGTAGGGCAATTGGAGTTAAGTGACTTGCCCAAGGTCACATGGCAAGTTTTGTGTTAAGTGTCTGAGGCTGGATATGAACTCAGGTCCTCCTGACTCCAGGGCCAGTGCTCCATTCACTGCACCACCTAGCTGCCATGACCATAGCATCTAAACAGTGGAAATACGTACATTTTAGAATATTGTTAGCTTTTCAGGTTAACATTACAAACAAACAACTTTAAAGAACCTGTTTATAATAGTATCTTACACTAGGTTTCAAGCACAAATGATACAGTACACTCTCCTATGATTATCCTACCAAGCTGGATTGAAGAACCTGAGCAAAACAGAAACTACTGCCTAATAACACCATGGGCTATATCAGTACAAGCCCACTTATACTGAGGAGGAAAACACTTCCTACTCTCCCTCCCCCATAGACTGATTCATTTGGTAGTTTCAGTTGACTAATCTCAAAATCACCAGCAGCCTCTGTAGCAGCAAGCACCCCAGCATACCCAGGATGGCTGCTAGCACAGGTTCTTAGATCTGCTTTTCTAAAGGAAAGCAACTCAAAATGGGTTAACAATCTTGCTTTCATCAAACATATGTCATTTACCTAGTTCAGGGGAAAAAGGTCAGCACCCTCTTGACCCACTGCCCAATCAAAAAGCAGCAAGGTGTAGGCATTCCTGAAAAACAAGCCTCCCACCACAGGCTCCAGGTGATCACATTCAGCCTTTAGGGGGCAGAGTATATTTTCAAATCAAGGAAGGTTCTCAGAGTCACTTAAGCCTATCAAAGGGCCTGGGGGCAGGGAAGATCTTAAATTCCCATTCCCATAACACTGGGACCCAAGATCTTTCACCCCATTGCATAGGCAATTTACATCTGAATTAGCATTAACATCTCTTAAATCCAATATAATCCTCACAAAATAGAGACATTACATTTGCAAGATACATAAGGTAACAACTCCTTTCCAAAGTAGCCAGAAGTCCTTAAACAAACACAAAGTACATTCAGGTGCAGGCTCTAATGAGCCAAGTTCCAGTCTTAATACAGCTCCAGCACCTGCTTCCAAGTCCTGAGGGGTGACTGGGCCACAAAACCCACAGGGTGGGGTCCTTGGTGGTCCATGGCACTTCACCCCACCCACCATAGACACAAGTCCATCCTCCCAAGAATGGAAAGAAAGAAAGAAAATACCATTGAGTGTTCCTGCCTTGCCACACAGTCCTGTAGCTGAATTCTGAACTCCTGGGTTCCTTCTCCTCACACAGGAGGCAGTCGCTCCTATGCAGGCAGCTCACCATTCCTGTTCTCAACTCAGCGAAGTCAGCATGCAGGCCATTCTTCTCTCCTGTTCCATGGCTCCACAGAGTCACAGCTACCACAGCTGGGAAACAAACAATTATCCCAGCCCCCCTACTTCCCTTTTAGTCTGCAGATTCTGTTCATGATGCCATTTGTAGCTGCAAACATGCTAGCATATCTAGGGTGGCTGCCAACATAGGTTCTTAAATCTGCTTTTCTAAAGGAAAGCAACTCAAAATGGGTTAACAATCTTGCTTTAATCAAACGTATGTCTTTTACCTAGTTTGGGGGAAAAAGGTCAGTACCCCAAACTTCAGAGAACACAAACAAGTTACAAGCAGACAACAAATACATAGAAATATCAGCAGACAGGCTTCCAACTGTCTAACCATTACATCCATACCTAGTAGTTACCAGAGAGGAAAGCACTAACATCTGGGTTTTCAAAGCCAGGGGGCTCAACAGCTGCCCAGAGTCTCGTCTGGTCAAATCACATAACTCTTCTCAAAGTGAGCCCCCCCAAAAAAATCTCACATCAGGGTATATATAGCCTTCTCCTGGCTCAGAGAATGTCATAGCCCTCTTAACCCACTGCCCAATCACAAAGCAACAAGGTGTGGGCATTCCTGAAAACCAAGCCTCCCACCACAGGCTCCAGGTGACCACATTCAGCCTATTCCTATTACGGGGCAGAGTATATTTTCAAATTGAGGAAGGTTCTCAGAGTTCTTCTTAAGCCTATTAAAGGGCCTAGAGGCAGGGAAGATCTTAAATTCCCATTCCCATAACAACCTCTTGCTACTATACCATGAATTACATATCCTTCATATAATTACTTATCCCTTTCAAGGCAAAATTCCCTTCAAATGCTCAACATCAGCCATCGAAATAATTTGTACTTGCATACTGCTCCTTGTCTCTTCTATCCAAACCAGGGTTAAGCTGCCCCCACATTCCAGTGTGCTGCCAACAATAAATAATATAACTGCACTGTGTGAAAAATTTTCAATGTCTTTCACAAAAAAGTCATCTTTTATAAAACTGTGCTATACATCAGAGAAAAATTCTTTAAACAAAAATTCTATTCCACTTATTATACAAATGGCATAAAATTACTGCTCACTTAAACCCAACCTCATTCCTTGATATGCAACCATGTGAATAATTAACTTAAAGATTTTGGAAAGAATTTAATAGCTTCACTCAGGTTATCAAGTTCACTTTTTCACATTTGTTAACATTCTCCATCACTTCTTTAGATGTTCTAAGATGGTCTCAGCAGACATTTTCAAAGGGTAATACCATACCAAATCAAGTTGGGAGGGATTTTAAAGGTCATCCAATTCAACTTTCTATCCACAAAGAAACTACTCAGTCTCTTCTTGAATAATCTGGTAGAGAACTCTTCACTTCACAAAATAGCCAATTCCATTGCTAATGCTGTCTAATTGTTAGAAAGTTCTTTAAAATAAACCAAAATTTACCACCCTATAACTTTCAGACATTAGACCTATAGAACAAGTCAACTCTTATGTAACTGACATCTCTGAGAATATTTAAAGACAACAAAAATTTATTCCTCCTTAGTTTTCTATTTTATAGGTTAAAACCTCTGAGACATTTCAAACACTTCTCAAGTGATTTTATTTGCAAATCTCAATGTAAAGTTTCTACTACTGTCTGTTCAACTTCACATATAATAGGGTATCATAAAATTCAGTCCATAAAGTCCCAGACCTGCCTCTCCACCATTACCTCCACCTGACTTCCCACCTTCACCCCTGTCTCCTTATGTACATTTAGAAGGAAGTCTCTTCCTGGTCTCTCTGCTGTCACTCTGTTTCTGTTGTTGTCCTAGGCTGCTACATTCATTCGCCCTTCCTGTATTTCAAGAATGTTTGAGAAACAAACAATTTCTTTAGCTCTGGCTTTCTTTCTAAAAATGTTTTGAATACATCTTTATTATTGAATGTCCATCTTTCTTTCATTTATGATTAAGCTGAGATTTGCTGGCTAAGTCATCCTGAGCTTCAGTGCTTTTCAAAACAATATCCAATTCCCTCCTGTGTTTTCTGGTGGTTATAAAATAATTTTGTGTTATTTTTAATGTTATCTCCTTTTATTTAAAGGTCTTCTGTTTGCTTTCAGAATTACTTCGTCTTGAAAAGAATTGTTAAATTTAACCACTAAGTGTCTTGGAGTTTGAAGTCTTGGAGTTTTTTGTTAGTTTTATTTTTTTCTGGAGGAGATTTTTACATTCTTTCAATCAGTACTTCCTTTTATGAGTTCAGAAGTTCTGGGTAGTTTTCTTGTGTTATGTATTGCATTATAATATTCAGATTTTTTTTAATTGTCATGTTCTTCTAGGAGACCTATAATTTTTATATTATTTTTATACATCCTGTGTTCAAGATCAATATGTTTTGCTTGAATGGAGAGCATGCTTTCTTTTAATGTTACTGCATTTTGCTTTTTTTCTTCTTGATTGTCCTTTATTTCTGTGTATTTCCAATCCCAATAAACTGTCCTCTCTTTCATTTATTTAGTGAAACTTACCATCACACATTCAAGTTCTCCTTTTCTGCCAATTACTTCTAGTATATAAGTCATACATTCTACTCCTTTAATTCTAATTTCTCTTTTAATCCACTCAGTAGCAGTGTGATATGGTTCTATATTCTAAAATTCCATAGGCTACTTTGTCTCATCAAGTGTTTTCATTTTTCTTTGTTTTTCAATATTTATTCACAGAGGTCTGAACTCATTTACTAGATCTGAAGGCCATATTTCCTTGTACTATTAATGTTTTCCTTACAGATTTATCTTCTTTTGCTAAGGATCTTTGAGTTTTCTTCCTTCTGAGATTTTTGGTAATTTCAGTCTTCTCTTTATTTCCCCCTTTCATTTTCTTACTTTCTCTCCTGTGATAGTGATTTACCTAGGGATTGGATCTCAAAGTATCTCAATCTCCTTCCAAACTGCCAATTGACAGTTCACCACCTTACATCTTTGCCCCATGTCATTTTCAGTGTCAGAACTGGCTCCAGTTTAATGCTAGACTCTTTCACTTAAGTTTAGTGCCTCCTACACACAAGCAGTGTTTTGTCCTGTTCTCTGTGTTCCTCAGTTATCTGGTCTAGAAGTTCAGAGTGCTTCCATGTTGGTGCTACTGCAGCCAGGGTTGATTTCTTCAGTTTGGAGTTTATATATCTGAGGGGGAATAGAGAGAGAGTGAGTAGGAGGGGGGAGTTCTAGTTCAAGCCCAGATACATGTTCTGCCCTATTCCTTACGTTCCTGTGCTCTCCTGCAAAGATCTTCTTTAGCATAGAACACTGCTGTGGAGCTAGCCACGATATATGCCTCACTGCTCACTGGAACAACAGGTGTGTCCCTGAACTATTAGTTCTCACAGAAACAGCAGGTGTGTCCATGTGATGGGAACCTACCTGGTCACTGCCCCCCAGACCCATTCCCACAGAAACAGCTGTATTCTTGTATTCAAACACAATCACATCAACCACCTAGCCCAAGACAGGATCACAATACCTAGCTATCTGTCTTAACCAGACAGGACCACAATAGCTAGCCAGTTGGAGGGCAGAATGACCAGAATGTTTAACCACAGAACCATAGATGGGACCCCTCCTCCATTACTTAATCCCTTAACAAACTCCTTCTGCCTTTTTAGTATTAATGATATCCCTCTATTTTTTGTAAATTTCTGTTATGTAATTGCACCTTTACCCTATAAAAATCCATCTTGCTTTCTCTAAAGTTGCTGGTTCCTCTTGGAAATTAGCCTGTTTCACGAGAGGCGTCAATCTCGATAAATGCCTATACTTGGATTAGAGGTGGTCTGACTCCAAATTTTTTGAGACGGTTCTACCACAGCACATCATGGAACCACAACAATTTTTAGGTGGGCAGAGCCCCCACTGCAACAGTTTTTGGCATCCCTGGGTTTAAACCACAACAGTGATGTCTTTTGAATTTCTTCTCTCACTTCTTTACACTCCAATCCCAAGGGTAGTTGATGTGTAGTCTGTCCAACAAACCTCCCCCACCCCCAACCCGAAGTCCTAGATATTTCCACAGAATCACAAACACCTAAGAAGTTGAAGGGAACTCCAGAGTCAAGTCAGTTACAACCTATAAACTGAACAAGAATTCTCTCAACATTATACATAAGTGGTCATCTAAGTCTTAGTTTGATGACCTCCAATAAGGAGCCATCAATGCACTAGCAGCTGAGGCAGTCCATTTTACATTTTGATAGCTATAATATTAAGAAGTTTTCCCTTATATCAAGACCAAAGCTACTTGTCTGTGACTTCTAACCCTTGTTTAATCTTCTTCCCCCTAGGATCAGCAAAATAAGTCCAATTCCTTGTCTATCTGATAGTCATTAAAATACTTAAAAACAATTGCTATATCCTTTCTGAGTCTTCTACAGACAAAACATCCCCAGTTCTTCCAGTTTGATCTCACATTATATGGTCTGGAGAGCCTTTACAATGCTCATTCATCATCCATCCATCATCACAATCATCCATCTTTAGATGGTCTCCAATTCATTAATTTGTTCTGAAATGTGATAGCCATAACTGAACACAGTATTTCAGACATGTTCTGTCCAGGTTAAAGTATAAGAGGCAGGGTTATCACCTCCTTAGCACTAACCCCATGATAAAATGTACTTTTCTTGAGAAAAAGGACTTTTATTTCTATCTTTGTATCACCAGTGCCTGGTAACTTTGTATTTGATAAATGCTTGCTGATTGATGGACACTATGCCTGTCAAGGCAACCTAAAATCATGTTAGATTTTTTGCCTACCCTATCACACTGTTCACTACTGCAGTTCACTAAATTCATCAATTCCTTTTCAGATGAACTGCTTGCTGCCTGGCAAAGGTTCTCTTGCAGACTCCTTCCAAGTAGACATCAAACCATAATTTATCATCAATCATAATCTATCAATGAAGCACCTACTATGCATCAGCCATTGTGCTAGGCCTTGAGAATACAAATATAATGAGTAAAAATTGCCATGAAAGATTCCTCTTTGGGTTGAGCTATCCTTTTTGCATACATTCCTCAACTGTTTACTAGGCTAAGTAGAACAGTTTTGTAACATAAGTAATAAAGAAATTAAGAGCTTTTTTACTGAAAGGAAATACACAGAGTAGTATGCATGTTATTTGCAAACAAAGACAGGGTCAGGGACAGGAACATGAAGTTATTGGCACTTAATAAAGAAAGCAACAGCATTATTACAACTGAATTATTAGAGTAATAAATTATTATAATGCCCTCCTTAGACAAAAAGTTTATAAGACACAATAAAAAATCAAAAAATCTTGCCAAGTTGTGACCTAAAGGAAGGCTATTTTCCTTTGGCTGTCAATATATCAAGATTTTGCCCATATCCAGCCTAAAATAGTACATTTTGCTACATTTTCATTTATGGTCATTTAAAAACACTTCAACATGACATTTTCTTTGAAATATGGTGACAGTTGAATTTAGCAAGATTAAAAATCTCATAAAATAATACTAAGAAAGACAACCACTTTCACAAATCTTTAGCTATGCTGGCACAATGAAGTATGTCAACATCTTTTTGCTATTTAATGTGGGATGAAATGGATCCTCATATGAATCAAGGTCAAGTCACCACAAAATAGAAGCCAATGAAGCTGTACTGCATAGTTACCGGGAGAGAAAAAAAAAAGTTAAAAATATCTAAATTATGAAATACCCAACACATCTTCCTAACAAGAAAGCTTATCAGTCACCATGACACCAAAGCAAGTCAATTCTTGCTCATATCCTTTAAAGCATATTTATAAACCAAATAATGGAAGGGGAAAATGTTATACTTTTGACCTTCTACATCGGCCAATTGTCCTCCGTGACCTATTTTGATAATAATAAAAAAAAGAGAGAGCTACTAACTGAAAAGTACAGATGCAGGAAACATACTCATTCAGGTTACTCCTGTATGTTATGATTTTCTGTTTCTGTTCCCCAGTTACAGATTACAAAAGAGATGAACTAACTTGAGCAACTTTTAAACTTAGTTGATATTAACCTATATGGATGCAGGTCTAAGAACTTGAAAAGATAATGCTTATTATAATGCACAAAACATTTTTACTTTCAACTTTACATTTTAAAATACGTTACTTTAGAATCTGCTCAAAGAAACACAGAAATAGACTTGGAAAAAATTGTTTTTAATACTTTGCTGTTCTATTCACTATGCTGTACTGACACCTAGTGGTTTGAAAAATGAGATGAGAATGTTACACATTGATGCCGCATACACAAATTTTTATCATTCCCTACATGAACAAATGAAATATTATGTATAAATATCTGCATATACATACATGAAAATGACTACAAAGGACAAATTGACTTCAGAGTCAATTTACTAGGGAATAAGGAGGTTGTTGATATTTTTGAGCATCTAAAACAATATTAGACACCATACAGAGCATAATTTGAAAATACTTAATCATTCTAAGAAGCTTCTCCACACAAATCCTGAATAATCCTTTATTTTTATTTTGTGGCAACACTGAGTTCTTGGAGGTTATTACAATGAAACACAAACTGAAAAGACTTCAGGTATAGCCCTGTAACGTACAGGGCTATACCTGAACATAACAACTCCTGTCTAAAAACCAGATTAGCTGAGTACTAGGAGGCTCACCATCACCACCATGGTTGATGCATAGATGACAGCTTTTTGATAATCTGGAACTTCTAAAAGAGATAAAACACAAAACAGGCTTCCCTCTTGGGGCACCCTTCTACAGTTAGGGCACCATAGTGATAGAAAAAGAGATGGAATATGCTAAGAATCAGCTGGCTCTTAGTCTGAAAAATTAACTTAAAGGATGATACTAAATATGGGGTCTTTGCCCAACAACCAATAACACAGACTGGGGAAACAGAAATTAATCAATTCTCATATTCCCAGAATGAATGGAAGTTTAAGCTCCTTTGGGCAGGGGCTGTTTCACTGATTGTGTATCCCTAGCACCTAGCACAGTGCCTCACACCATTTTTATTTGTTTGTTTTATTTACTGGACTTAAGAGTTCACTCTTATAGGAAACTCACAATGAGGAAACTCAGACAATACAAATCCAAACCTAATCTGCAATTTATAGTTTAAAAGAAGTACCTGGAGTGGGGCTTTCTCCCAGTCACACAGCCTGAATGTATCAGAAACAGGACTGAATCTAGGGCTTCCTCAGTCTGAAGTCAGATTCCTATCCACTATACCATGCTGCCTCTCACATAGTAGTTACTTGCTGAATGAGTGAATGAATGAGTCAAGTCAAGCCAAGTGTTTCTTAAGATCTTACTATTTGTCAGCCACTGCAAAGCTCTAGTAATACAAACACAAGCAGAACAAAAGGCAGTCCCTGCCTTCAAAGAACTTTTATTCTCAGGAGAGAAGACAACACATAAAAAGAACCTGAAAAAAAGAAGAGGGAGGGTCAAATAGATGAAGGCACCTGGCATGGGGACCTGGCAAAGAAAGTCTGAAGAGTCAAGAGTACCTCTGGAGAAGGAGACATGGCCAACAGCCTCCTTCCTAAAATGAAGGTTCTAGGAGGGACCAGACAGCCAGAAGGAGAGGTGTCTGGGGGAAAGCCCCTTTACATGCTTCAAAAAGAACAATGAAATCAATGAAAGAAGACAATGTGCTTCAGTTTAGGGGTGGAAAAGATATGAGATGCCAAGAGAATGTCACATCTATGCAGTAGGAAAATCACGTTGGCAGTAGAATAAAGGATGAATTAGAGAAGAGAGAGACTTGAGGCAGGAGTAATAGTTAGGAGGCTTTGACAGCAACTTTGCTGTGAGAAAAAGAGACTGAAGTAGGGCAGTAATAGAGAAAGTGGGGAGGATGGAAAGGAGACCAGAGAGATGTCCACAAAATGTGGCAATATTAAATGTGGAGGTCTGGATTTATGGGACGGAGAAGGTCCATGAATAACCCCAAGATTTCAAACCTGGAGAGAGGGAGGAACCATCAACAAAATCAGAGAGTTAGGAGGAACAACAGGTTTAAGAAAGAAGACTGTGAGTTCTGTTTTTTTATATGTTGAGTGGGAGGTATTGACAATACACCCCCACTGAGATGTCAAACAGATAGTTGACAAAGTAGGACTAGAGTTTGGGTATATTAGAACTAAGGATTGGAAGATGCCCATATTTAATCCAATATACTACAGCCATTACTTGCCTTTTCTCTAGCACATTCTTGAGAAGAGCCATGTACCACCCCTCCCAAGACTGAGCCATGAATCATAGGTTGGTGGGGGGGGTTTTTTGTTTTATTTTGTTTCTTTTTGGAGGGCAATTGGGGTTAAGTGACTTGCCCAAAGTCACATGGCTAGTAAGTGTGTCAAGTGTCTGAGGTCGGATTTGAACTCAGGTCCTCCTGACTCCAGGACCAGTGCTGTATTCACTGCGGCCACCTGTAATGTGAATATAAATTTGGAAGATCTTCCCTGCCCCTAGGCTAAAGTGCACCTGAAGCCTGGGGTGGGAGGCTTGTTTTTCAGTAGATACTTCTTGATTGGCCAGTGAGTCAATAAGGTTGTTACATTCTCTGAGCCAGGAGAAGGCTATATAAGCCCTGATGTGTAGCTTTGTTTTGGGGGCTCACTTTGAGAAGTGTTCTGTGATTTGATCTGTATTCTGGGAAGCCGTTGTCCAGGTTCCCCCCGGCTTTGAAAAACCCAGATGTGGAAACACAGATGTTGATTGGGTATGGATGTAATGGCTGGACAGTTTGGAAAGCTGTCTACTTGATCTGTTTCTGTCTTGATAATTCTGCCTGTATATTCTGAAGTTTGGGGTGCTGACCTTTTTCCCCTGAACAAGGTAAATGATCTATATCTGACTGATTAAAGTAAGCTTGTTAACCCATTTTGAGTTGTTTTCCTTTATCAAAGCAGATCCAAGAACCTGTATTGCTAGCAGCCACCCTGAGAACCCTGGGGTGCTTGCTGCTACACCACCCCATGAATCATAGGTTTAATTCAAGCATGATTTGTACGAGGAACTCATGAATTCACTTCATTTGCTTTTAAAAGTACCATGCCATTGGGAGCACTGAGTGTAATATCAGCCAGGGAATCAATGGGCAAAGTCTTAAGATGTGACCAGTCACCACAAACATGGTGGATGTCATTCTGAGAAAATGGCATATATATGATAAAAATCAATTCCAATCTAGGACAACTATCACAAACAGCTAGCTATTATGGAAGTCCCTACAACTGTCTCTGGTTTGCCCTGATGCTCAAGGATCTTTTTTACCCCTTGAAATAGAAATGATGATCTTGAGTTCAGGATAACCACCACCAACCTGAAGATGAAGGTGTTCATCCAGTTCAAACTTGATGTCCTGCTGGAAGGGCATAATGATGTGCCTGCATGAGTTCTTATTAGTAGAGCCATTGTGCTACTATGTATCCTTAATGATAAAGTAGCCAAAGCTGTTCCTGTCCCCCTGACATGGGTGTACAAATTCTAGGAGCAAAAAAAAAACATCCTGAACTATTCTTCTCCAAAGTTCTTTAACCACTGGGATATCCCATAGCACATACTTATCTCTAGAAATCTGTAGAGGAAAAAGGAGGAAAATAGCTCCTAACATATCTGGTGAGCAGGTCTGGCTTTTTAAAATATATAGTAATATGTTATGGTCGATCATGAATGATATAATGTTTCTAGATAAAAATTTGCAATCTCTAATGAGGTTTTAATGTGTTAACAAGCCATGGTCTTTAACCATATAACTCTTCTTTGCTAGGATAAGCTACTAGAAGTATTTGGGCAATAGCAGAAGTATACAGTCTCTGTTTTAGAGGCCTTGATCTTTCCTTACTGAGATTAGGAAAAAGTCCCTATTTGAAATTCCTGAAAACTCTTTAAAGATAGCAAAAGTATAATAGTAAAGACAGTTAAAGGTTTAAAAAGCCCATGGAGGGGTGGCTAGGTGGCACAGTGAGTAAAGCGCAGGACCCGGAGTCAGGAAGTCCCAAGTTCGGTTCTGGCCTCAGACACAACACCCACTCACAAAAAAATTAGCCATGTAACCTTGGGCAAGTTACTTAACCCCAAATGTCCTCCAAAAGGCCAAAAAAAAAAAAAAACCCAGTTAAGGCATTTAGGGGCGGCTAGGTGGTACAGTGAGTAAAGAGCCTGCCCTGGAGTCAGGAGGACCCGAGTTCAGTTTGGGCCTCAGACACTTAACATTCACATAAAAAAAAAAACTAGCTGTATAACCTTGGGCAAGTTACTTAACCACAATTGCCCTCCAAAAGGCAAAAAAAAAAAAAAGTCCATAGAAATTGGAATGTAACAGACAGCCATGCTAATTTACTGATGGTAGAGCTATGAATGGTTTCAATCATTCTAAAAGCAATATGGAATTGCCCAATAAAGCTATAAAAATGTTAATACTTGATGATTTTACTATTGCTTTCACAACCTAAGGTTGTCACTGACAAGAAAAAAATCTATCTATTGAAAAAAATTACAAGCAATGTTATTTGTAACAGCTTTCAAAAGAAAAAGTTGGCCCAGGAATTGAGAAATGACTAAATAAATTGTGATATATTAAAATAATGTAATATTATTACATTGCAATAAATGATGATTATAAAGAAACATGGAAAGAAATATGAAATAGTGCAGGGTGGAAAGAGTAAGATCAAAAGAAAATAGACATGCTCAATATGACTAAATAAAAACAATAAACAGCTACAAAACTCAGGTTGAATAGAGTAGACAATGCTGGTATTATATTATTCAATTTAATATAATCGATCAGTTTGCAAGTTTTTGCTAAGCACCTATACACCAAACATTGAAACCATTTCTGCTCTCAAGAAACTCACGTTCTATTTGGGGAGACAACATGTATACATATACATATAAAATAAATACAAAGTAATTTACTAGGGAGGCACTAGCTGCTGTGGAGATCAGGAAAAGCCTTATTATAGAAGGCTATGTTTAAACAGAGCTTTGAAAGAAGCTGTGGATTCTAAGATATGCAGAAACGAAGGAGGGCATTTCAAGATGGAGTTGGAGCCAAGAAGACCTGGATTCAAATTTGGCCTTTGATACCAGTAATGAGAGCCTGGGCAAGTCACTTAATATCTCAGAGTATCAGTTTCCTTACTATAAAATGAGGAGGTTGGACTAGATGTCTCCTAAGGTCCCTTCCAGCTCTAAATCCATGATTCTAAACATAATAAGGATCCAATAAAATTTATTGAACATAAGAGTGATATGATCACATCTGTGCTTTAGGAATATCAGTTTAGCAACTATGTACACAACATACTGCAACAGGGAGACAAGGCAAGAAAACCAACACATAGAGCTTTTATTTCTTTTGGGAACTGGTAATAAAAGTGTTCAGGTAAGTAGATGGACCCTCCTTTATAACCACTTTTTTCTTGTTTTTTTTTTTTTTAGGTTGTTTGGGAGATAGCTGCTCTCATTTTTGTTTTTGTTTACATTGTCTTTTTCATTTTTGTTAATGCATTTTTTTCTTATGTGTACTAATGGAAGTTGAAATAAAAATTTTCAGCAAAACAAAATTTTTAAATGAAACAAATAAAAAGGATGACTCATATTAGATGTCAGAGCAAAGGATCAACAAAAAGATTCCCTCCTGTCTTCCTCTCTGAATGTCCCTTTCTTTATTAGTTATGTGATTATCTCAAGGAGCTAGAAGTATTCTAGGACAAACTACCTGTAAAAAGAGATCATGGTGAGGAATCATTATGTCTTGACCACTTTGCATTTGTTTCTTTGCATTTGGCTAGTTTCCAGGTGCTACAAGATCCATCTGTAGCTCCTCTATACCTAACACTTTGCATTTGTTTCTTTGCATTTGGCTAGTTTCCAAGTGCTACAAGATCCATCTGTAGCTCCTCTATACCCAATACAAGTCCTAGAAACACCAAAAGAGTTTAGAGGATTGCACAAATGTGTCTTAAGTACAATCCGTGCAGAGGACCTGAGTTTGTCTCAGTAAATCTGCTATACATGTTCCTCTGTTGGAAAGATATTAAGCTTTCATCCAACATTATCAATCAAGGCAATGTAATTCAGGGTATGCCAGCATACTTTAGCAGAGGGCTCCACTGCTGCCTGATCCTTATCACAGTGGCCACAAACCCAGCCCAGAAATCCTGGTAGGAATATACATTAGATCTCTGTTTCTCTATAAATGGCTGACTCAATACAAACTATCACAAAAAAAAACCTATCCGATTTCCAAGGAAAAAGTTAATGACGATATTAAACACCAATTTACTATACCAAACTACCTTCTTTTGCCTGCTTTGAAAAAGGGGAGGAAACAAAAGGTAGTGCCCGGCTTCTTGCATTCCCAGGAACTTCATTGGGTGCCATTACATTAACAAGGACTAGGCACTTCTATTGGATTCATTCTACTTTGAGTTTAGTGCTCCGTCTGGTTTCAGCTCCACATAACAAGATGCTCCTCCCAGGATCATTACTAATGTTACTCCCATGCATCCTCCTCGCCCCTCCAGTTAGAGGACTAAAGGGTGTAAGGACCAAATTCCTCCCAAAATCCTCCTTTATTGAGGGCAGAAATTGAACTCTCAGCTCATTTCACTATGCTTCTGTTGCTCTGCCTGGTTTTAACTCCAGGGAACAAAATGTTCCCAAATGTAGCACCCCCTGGTGCCCTTCCCCATTTCTTGCCACATTCTATATGTTGTCTCTCGTTTTAGAATGTAAGCTCCTTGAGGGCAGAAACTTTCTTTTTATTAATTGTATCCCCAGTGCATAGCACAGTACCTGACACATAGTACAAGCTAAAATAACTTTTTTTTATTAGACTGGATTGGTCTACTGCACCAGATATTGTACCATTCAAACCAATTTCTAAAAGTCCTTTGGAAATGTCCTATCCATTGCTGGTAATACTCTGAGGTTCTGTCTCTTCCCTCGTTAATCCCTCTACTATTAGACAGAGGTCAAATTTTACAATCACAATTTCATTTATGAATCTATTGGACCAAGATTCACTTTTGTTAGTGGCTGCCAAACTCTGATAATTTAATCAGCTTCTGACCTCTGCTCTTTAATTCCTTCAACCAAGCACAGATACACAGAGATAAGCAGATTCCCACAAGGGAATTCTGCTTTCCTAGAGACATGCTAGATGAGATTCATCTCCCCTGGATCCCTGCCCAGAAGACTGCACTCCCCTGCCAAAAATCACAGATTTTCAACACAGGAGAAGGAGGGTTGGTCACCAGATAACAAAAGGGTAAAGTTCCTCAACTGAATGGATCTAAACATGAGCTCCCCAGAACTATCTCACCCAAAAGCACAGCTCTGTAACTAACACTTCAGCAAAGCTGGAGAATGGCCAATATAAATAACCAGCACAGGAAAACTTTCTGTACTAGGCTTTATGATGCTGCAAAAGAGAGTCTTCAGGATGGGAAATGGGGTGGGGGGGAGAGGGAAAGGGGGTTGTTCTCTGAAGGGCATAGCTTTGGGTATGGGGTATGGCTAACTGTTCACAAACATGGTAGCAGTTCTCTGGGGCATGTGCGTCTCTTCTACAGACAAGTGGAACCAATGGTACATATCTTTCACTACCTGGTTTCCAACTCAAAGAAACTTGAAGAAAATAAGCCAAAGGCACTAGATCATTATAGTCCCTCTAAGGCCAGGACAATTTATCTACACCAAAAAGCAGATAGTAAACAATTACCCTATTGAAAAAAGTATACTTCACATGGTGATTATTTCAGCAGAACTCACACCTCAGTTCCCAGTTATTATCATAGACCCTACAATACTGATTGGTTACCATTACCACCCCCACTTACTTGATCACAAGTCAACCAAATGAATATTCCTATAGCTTCTCTCTTATTTGGTCAGACTATGACCAAAGTTTAATCTGCCTCTGCCCATCTCTTGGTCCCCTACACACAACTATCCAATCTTGAAACTGCCAACCACCACTGCTACACCTGTACTCTGGTAATTCCCTAGCCTTTCATCCACACTCCTGAAAAGTAGTTCTCAAAGCATGATCTGGAAATCATCAAGGCCTTTTTCTGGGGGTCTATAACTCACTAAAAAAATGGAATTGTCCAAAATGAAAAGGAAGCATTCACTGAAGAAAATAATTCCTTAAAAGTTAAGTTGGCAAATGGAAGTTAATGGCTCTATGAGACATCAAGATATGATAAAACAAAAAATTTTTTTAAATTGGAAAAAATAGAAGAAAATTGAAAATTCTCATTGGAAAAACAACTGACCTAGAAAATAGATCCAGGAAATATAACAAGAATTATTGGACTACCTGAAAGACTTGATTTTTTAAAAAAGCCTGCACAACATCTTTCAAGAAATTGTCAAAGAGGGATGGCTAGGTGGCATAGTGAATAGAGCACTAGCCCTGGAGTCAGGAGGACCTGAGTTCAAATCTGGCCTCAGACACTTAACACTTACTAGCTATGTGACAAATCGTTTTAATCCTTGGGCAAATCGTTTAACCCCAATTGCCCTTCCTTCCCCCCTCCAAAAAACAAAAAAAGAAGAAAAAGCTAAAGTACAAGTCCGACCATATTTTTCAAATCCAGCCTCAGACACTTAACATGAAAAACTAGCCATGTGGTGACCTTGGGCAAGTCATTCAACCCCAATTTCCCCCCTCCAAAAAGAAAAAAAAAGAAACAACTGAAAATAAAAAATTCAATAACATTAAACTGTTCGTATTTTTTTGTGGCAAGATAACATTTATAACTTAACAACTTTATTACTATAAGAGAAATTAGAAGCATATGTAGACAAAGGGTATGGATATAAGGTGACTTCGATGGGATGATGCCCCAAAAAAACAAAATAAAGGGGTGAGAAAGAAATTTGCACTGGAAGAAGAAGGAAGGGGAAATTGAATGGGGGTAAATTATCCTACATAAAAGAGACATGAAAGAGCTTTAATAATGGAGGGGAAGATTGGGGTGGGGGTGGCAGGTAAAGCTTAAACCTTACTCCCATCAAAACTGGCTCAAAGAGGGAATCATGTACACACTCAGTTGGATATAGAAATCTATCTTACCCTAAAAGGAAGTAAATAGGGAAGGGGAAAATAGAAGGGACAGAAGGGGACTGATAAAATGGAGGGCATATTGGGGAAAGTATGAACAAAAGTAAAACACTTGTGAAAAGGGAAAGGGTGGGGTGTAAGAGAGGGGGATAAACAAGTGAAAAAATAGCACAAGGGGAAATGCACAGTTAAAATAACTATAAATGTTAATGGGATGAAGTCACCCATAAAATGGAAGCAGATAGCAGAATGAATTAAAAACCAAAATCCTACAATATATTGCTTGCAAGAGACAAATTTCAAGAAAAGAAATACACACAGGAAAAAGTTAAGGGGCTAGAGCAGAATTTATTATGATTCAGCTGAAGCAAGGCAAAGGAAGCAATTGCTCTCAGACAAAGCAAAAGCAAAAATAGATAAAATTAAAAGAACTAAAGAAGGAAACTATATCTTGCTAAAGAGTACTGTGGACAATAAAATCGTATAAATATCAAATATATATGCACCAAATGGTATAGCATCTAAATTTTTGAAAGAGAAGCTGAATGAATTACAGGAGGGAATGGATAATACAACTATATTAGTAGGGGACCTCAACTTTCCTCTCTCAGAAATAGATACACTAGCCAAAAAATAAACAAAAAAGAAGTTAAGGAGGTGAATAAAATTTTGGAAAAGTTAGATATGATCAGTCTCTGGAGAAAACTGAATGGGAATAGAAAGGAATATATTTTTTTCTAAGAAAACATGGCACCTACACAAAATACGACAATGTAGTAGGACATGAAAGCCTCACAAACAAATGCAAAAAAGTAGAAATAGTAAATGCATTCTTTTCAGATCATATTATGATAAAAATTACATTTTTGTATTTATTTAGTATTTAATTTTTCTCCAGTTACATGTAAAAAACAATTTTTAACATTTGTTTTCAAAACCTCAAGTTTCAAATTCCCTCCCCTTCTCCCTATCCACTGCCTCCACCACTGAGAAGGCAAGCAATTCCTTATAGGTTATACATGTGTAGTCATGCAAAACATCCATAATAGTCATGTTGTGAAAGAAAACACAGACAAAAAAAGCTCAAGAAAAATAAAGTGAAGAAAAAAAGTTGCTTCACTCTGTATTCAGACACCATCAGTCTTTTCTCTGTGGATGGATAGTATTTTTCATTCTAAGCCCTTCAGAGTTGTCATGGATCACTGTGTTGCTAAGAAAAGCTAAGTCATTCACTGCTGATCATCTTACAATATTGATGTTACTTTGTACCCAGTAAATTTCACTTTGCATCAATCCATGTAAGTTTTTCTAGGTTTTTCTGAGAACATCCTGCTCATCATTTCTCTCTCTCTCTCTCTCTCTCTCTCTCTCTCTCTCTCTCTCTCTCTCCCTCTCTCTCTCTCTCTCTCTCTCTCTCTCTCTCTCTCTCTCTCTCTCTCTCTCTCTCTCTCTCTCTCTCTCTCTCTCTCTCTCTCTCTCTCTCTCTCTCTCTCTCTCTGTCTCTCTCTCTCTCTGTCTCTCTCTCAGTAGAGAAATGAGGCTTTTGTCAAAGATGCTTGCTTCAAAAAACTTTTTTTTCATAGTTACTATCACTAACTGTATTTCCCTCCATCCTATCCCCCCACCTGCATTTATTCTATTCTCTCTTTTCTTTCTTTTTTTAAATGCTTTATTAAATTCTGATTTACATCATTCATTTCCTCCAGATTTTGAATTACAAATTTTCTCCCCGTTTTTCCCCTACCCACCCCCCCAAAAAATAGCAGTCCCACAGGATATCCCCTCCTCCAATTTGCTCTCTCCTATATTTTCTCCCATACCCCTTTCGATTTTTCCAGTGCATCTCTATGCCCCAGTGACTGTATATCTTATTTCCCAATTACATGTAAAATAGTATTGATAATCGTATACACACACACACACACACACACACACATATATATATATATATATATATATATATTTGAATATTTGATTTTAAAACTTTGAATTCCAGATTCATTCCCTTCCTCCCTTGTCACCCACCCTTACTGGGAAGATAAGCAGTTCAGTATAGGCTGTACATGTGTGGCTAATGCAAAACAATAACATAGTAGATATATTGTAAAAGACTGACTATATTTCCCTCCCTCCTATCCCACCTCCCACTTGTTCTATTCTCTACTTTGATCTTTTCAAACTTCCCTCCCCCTCAGCCTGCCCTCCCTTCCATCATTCCTCCCTTTCATTCCCTTCCCCCCCCCACTCTCCTGTAGAGTGAGATACCCTATTTACTGTGTATTTCATTCCCTCTTCAAGCCAAATTCAATGGGAATACAGTTGACCCATTATCTTTTGCCTTCCTATTCTTCCTCTCCATTGTAACCATTTGCCTCTTCTGTATGAGATAGTTTACCCCAATCTGTCTCTCCCCAACTCCTCTCATTATATTCCTCGCTCACCTCTTAATTTCACCTTTTAAATATCATCCTTCCTGTTAAATTGGTCCTGTGCCCTCTATCTATGTATACCTGTAAACATATATACACACATTCACATATGTATACATATGCCTATATACCCTCATATATAGACATATATATATATATATATTTCTATTCCCTTCAACTACTGAGAAAAGTTTCATAAGTTACAATTATTGTTTCTCCATATACGAATGTTAATAGTTCAGCTTTGATAAGTTCCTTATGATTTCTTTTCCCTGTTTACCTTCTCATGCTTCTCTTGCTTCTTGTATCTGAATGTCAAATTTTCTGTTCAACTCTGGTTTTTTTCAGCAAGAATGCTTGAAAGTCCTCTATTCCACTGAATGACCATATTTTCCCCTGAAACATGATACTCAGTTTTGCCGGGTAGATGACTCTTGGTTTTAATCCCAGCTCCTTTGCCCTTCATATTCCAAGCCCTTAGATCCCTCAGTGTAGAAGTTGCCAGATCCTGGGTTATCCTGATTGTGTTTCCACAATATTCAAATTGTTTCTTCCTGGCTGCTTGTAATATTCTCTCCTTAATGTGGGAATTCCAGAACCTGGCTATAATATTCCTGGGAGTTTTCTTTTTGGGATCTTTTTCAGGAGGTGATCAGTGGATTCTTTCAACCTCTGTTTTGCCCTCTGATTATAAAACATCAGGGCAGTTTTCTTTGAGAACTTCCTGGAGGATGATTTCTAGGTTCTTACTTTGATCATGGCTTTCAGGTAGTCGAATAATTTTAAAATTATCTCTCCTGGATCTATTTTCCAGGCCAGTGGTTTTTCCCATGAGATATTTCACTTTGCCTTCTGTTCTTTCATTTGTTTGAATCTGTTTTAACAGCATCTTGATTTCTCATAAAGTCATTAGCTTCCATTTGCTCCAATCTAATTCTGAAGCAAGGATTCTCCTCATTGAGCTTTTGCAATTCTTTTTCTATCTGGCAAATTTGACTTTTTAAGGCATTCTTCTCCTCATTGCCTCTTTGAGCCTCTTTCGCCATTTGAGTCATTCTGTTTTTTTAAGTGTTATTTTCCTCAGTCAGGCTGTTGACTCTCATTTCATAATTTTCTTGCATCATTCTCAATTCTCTTCCCAATTTTTCCTCCACTTCTCTTATCTGCTTCTTAAGGTCCTCTATGGCCTGTAACCAGCTCATATTTTCCTTTGAAGCTTTTGGTGCAGGAGTTCTGACTTCACTGTCTTCCTCCTGTTCCATACTTTGCTCCTTTTTGTCCCCAAAATAGGAGTGTAATGTTGGAATCTTCTGTCTGCTTTGTTTCCTTTGCCTGGTCATGTCACCCCTCAGTCACTTGACCCCTAGGCTTTTTGCCACAATAGGACTCTGCCACCAGACAGGGGAGCTTTCATCCCAAACACTGGTGTTTTCTCAGTTGCTGGAGGTATTAGATGGGTACCCTCTCTGAGGTCTCCACATGCTCTGGCAAGCTGGACATACACCCCAGGACCTCCACCCTAGACTGCAATCCAGATCCAAGCAAGTTAAAGCAAGAGTGATTACCCCTCAGACTGGTGCTTGGTCCCCCTACACTCGGCAAGCCAGGAGCTGAAGCTACTACGTGGCACTGGCTGTGCCGGTGCCTCAGCGGCTTCTCACCCCAGGGGGCAAAAGCCACACACTCCCACTTACTGGTCCCAAAGTCCAGACTGCACTGACCTCTCACTTTGTCCTTCACATCTGTGTGTTGATAAATCTGTAAATGGCCACAGCTGCTGCTGATCTGGAGTCCCTCTGACTGCGGCTGGTCAGCCCAGCCCTGGGGCTAAAACCATGGGGTGGGGCTGGGCTCAGTTCCCAGAGCACTGCACTGGCCAATTCCTGCCAGCCTGCCAGGCTGTCCTCAGTGGGAGGTTAGCTTCTCTGTGTCATTTTGTGGGTTCTGCAGCTCCAAAGTTTGTTTAGAGTCCCCTTTTTACATGGATTGGGGAAGTTGGAAGCAGGAGCAGCAGGGAGGCCCTGCTTCTACTCTGCCATCTTGGCTCCGCCCCAGGCTCTCTCTCTTCTTTCATCCTGTCCTTCCTCAAGTGTTTTGCTTCTGATTACTGCTGCCCCTATTCTTCCCTCCCTTCTATCGTAAGTTCCCTTCTCTTATCCCCTTATCCTTCCATTTTCCTGTATGGTAAGTTATTTATACCACATTGCCTGTGTATCTTATTTCCTAGTTACATTTAAAAGCAATTTTTAACATTTGTTTTTATAACTTTGAGTTTCAAATTCTCACCCTTCCTCCCTCCCTACCCACTCTCATTGAGAAGGCAAGCAATTTGATACAGGTTATACATGTGTAGTCATGCAAAACAGTACCATAAAAGGCATCTTGTTTCCTTTCACCCTATCCCTCCTCAAAAGTATTTGCTTCTGATTACCCTCTCCCCAAATCTGCCCTCCCTTCTATCGTCCCCTCTTCTTTTATTCCCTTACACCCTACTTTCCTGTAGAGTAATATAGATTTCCACACTCATTTGAGTGTATATGTTATTGCCTCCTTATATCAATTCCAATGAGAGTAAGGTTCACTCATTACCTCTTATCTCCCTTCTCTTGCCTTCCACTATAAAAGCTTTTTCTTGCCTTTTTTATGTGAGATAATTTACCCCATTCTACCTCTCCCTTTCTCCTTCTCCCAGTACATTCCTCTTACCCCTTAATTTTATTTTTAAGTTATCATCCCTTCATATTTAATTCACCCTGTGAATTGTGCCATATATATATCATGTAGGAGTGCAAACAGTTTAATATGTCTCTTTTGATTTCTCTTTCCTATTTATCTTTTCATGCTTCTTTTGAGTCTTGCATTTGAAAATCAAATTTTCTATTTAGCTCTGGTTTTTTCTCAAGAATTTATTATCTTCCTCTATGTCACTGAATATCAATTTTTCCCCTCATGTATTACACTCAGTTTGGCTGGATAAGTGATTTTTGATTTGAATTGTAGCTTCTTTGACTTCCAGAACATCATATTCCAAGTCCTCTGATCCCTTAATGTAGAAGCTGCTAGATCTTATGTTATCCTGATTGTGGTTCCACAATACTTTGTTTTTTTTCTGGCTGCTTGCAATATTTTCTCCTTGACCAGGGAACTCTAGAATTTGACTACACTATTCCTGGGGGCTTTCCTTTTGGGATCTCTTTTAGGAGGTGATTGGTGTATTCTTTCAATATCTATTTTCCCCTCTGGTTCTAAAATATCAGGGCAGTTTTCCTTGATACTTTCTTGAAAGATTATGTCTAGGCTCTTTTTTTGGATCATGGCTTTCAGGGAGTCCAATAAATTTTAAAATATCTCAATATCTCTCTTGGATCTATTTTCCATGTCAGCTGTTTTTCCAAAGAGATATTTCAAATTGTCTTCTATCTTTTCATTCTTTTGGTTCTATTTTATAATTTCTTGATTTCTCATAGAGTCATTAACTTCCATTTGCTCCATTCTAATTTTTAAGGAATTATTTTCTTCAGAGCTTTTGGACCTCCTTTTCTATTTGGCCAACTCTGCTCTTTCAGACATTCTTCTCCTCATTAGTTTTTTGGACCTCTTTTGCCATTTGGTTTAGTCTAGTTTTTAAAGTGTTATTTTCTTCAGTATTTGGGGGGGGGGGTCTCCTTTACTGAGCTGTTGACTTATTTTTCATTATTTTCTTCCATCACTCTCATTTCTCATACCAATTTTCTCTATTTCTCTTATTTGATTTTCAAAATCCTTTTTGAGCTCTTCCATGGTCTGAGGGCAATTCATATTTTTCTTGGAGTTTTTGGATGTAGGAGCTTTGACTTTGTTATCTTCTGAGTGTATGTTTTGATCTTCCTTGTCACCAAGATTCTATAGTCTGATATTTTCCCCTTTGTTTGCTTGTTTCCCCAGACTATTTCTTGATTTTTAAACTCTTTGTTAAGGCAGGGCTCTACTTCCAGTATGGAGGTTATACTGTCCCAAGCTTCAGGTGTTTTGTGTAGCTGTTTTCAGAGATACTTCTAGGGACCTATAAGTTTTCAATCTTTCCAAGGTTGTATGATCTAAGTGCTCTGGTCTGTGACTAACCACAAGCACTCTTTTCTGCCTTGGAATCATGAGAAGGGCTCCCTCTCCACTGCTGCCACAAGCTCTGCTTATGCCAGTGCTCCTCCTTGCCCCAGGACTACCACCCAGGACTGTGACACATATCCAAGTATGAGCAAAACAACAGAGTCCTGCCTCAGTGATAGCAAAGAGATCCATGTGATCTCCTTCTGGCTAGTTGTTCTATCTCCTTACCCTCTGTGGGCTGAGAACTCCAGAAACAGACACTACCACTGCTGCTGCCACTGATGCCATCACAGATTCAGTCACTCCCCTGGACTGTTCCTGGTTTGCTGGTGCCAGGGCTGTGTTGGGGCTGGGGTTGGGCTGTGCTCTTCTCTCCTTCCACCAGACCTTCTAAGTTGTCTTTGGTATTTGTGGATTGAGAAGTCTGGAAACCACCATAGCTGACAGCAACTTAGTCCCCTGAACCCTGCTCTGGGTTTGCTGCAGCCCAGTCTGTGCTGGCGCCTGCACTGGACTGTGCTCCTCTCTCAGCCTGACACAACAGATTTTTCCTGTCGACCCTCCAGGTTGTCTGGGACTGGAGATTTGTTTCACTCTGTCTTTTGGGGGGTTCTAATCCTCTATAACTCATTTAGAAACATTTTAACAGGTATTTGGAGGGGTTTAGGGAAGAGCTCCAGCAAGACTCTGCTTTTACTCCTCTATCATCTTGGCTCCACCCCCAAAAATTACATTCAATAATGAATAATAGAGAGATAAAAAATTAATTGGAAATTAAATCATCTAATTCTAAAAATAAGTGGGTCAAAGAACAAATCATAGAAACAATAGATAATTTCATTAAAGAAAATGATAATGAGACAACATACCAAAATTTATGAGATGCAGCCAAAATAATACTTAGTGGAAATTTTATATCTCTAGTTTGCTTACATCAATAAAAATTTTTAAAGCAAATAAATGAATTGATCATGGAACTAAAAGCACTAGGAAAAGAACAAATTAAAAATCCCCAATTGAACGCCAAATTGGAAATCCTGAAAATCAAAGAAGAGATTAATAAAACTGAAAGAAAACTATTGAACTAATTAATAAAGCTAGAAGCTGGTTTTATTAAAAAAACAATAAAATAGATAAGCTTTTGATTAACTTAATTTAAAAAAGAAAAGAAGAAAACTAAATTACTAGTATCAAAAAGGAAAGGGATGAATTCACCACCAATGAAGAAGAAATTAAGACTATTTGTTAAGAGCTATTTAACCCAAGTACATGCCAATAAATTTGACAATTTAAATGAAATGGATGAATATCTGCAAATCATTAATTGCCCAGATTAACAGAAGTAGAAATAAAATACTTAAATAACTCAATCTTAGAAAAATAAATTGATCAAGCCATCAATGAACTTCCTAAGAAAAAATCCCCTAGACCAGATGGATTCAAAAGTGAATTTTACCAAACACTTAAAGAATAATTAAGCCCATTACTATATAAACTGTTTGGAAAAATTGGTGAAGAAGTTCTACCAAATTTCATTTATGACACAAATATATAATGATACCCAAACTAGGATGAGCCAAAAAATAGAAAGAAAATTATACAAATTTATAAAATATATATATATATATGAATATTGATATAAAAATGTAATTAAAATACTAGCAAAGAGATTACAGCAATATATCACAAGGATCATTCACTATGATCAGAGGAGATATATACCAGGAATATAGGACTGGTTCAATACTGGGAAAACTATCAGCATGAATGACCATATCAATAACAAAACCAACAGAAATCATATGATTATCTAAATAAATGCAGAAAATGCCTTTGATAAAATATAGCACCCATTCCTATTAAAAACACCAGAGAGAGGGGCGGCCAGGTGGCTCAGCGAGTAAGAGCACTGGCTCCAGTGTCGGGATGACCTGGATCAAATCCGGGCTCAGATACTCAGCGCCACATCCAGAAATAACTGGCCGTGTAACCTTGAGCAAGTTACTTAACCCCGATTGCTTTAAAAAAAAAAAACACCAGAGAGCATAAGAATAAGTGGAGCTTACCTTAAAATGATAAGAAATATTTATCTAAGACTATCAGCAAGTATTATCTGTAATGGGGATAAGTTAGCAGTCTTACCAGTACAATCAGGGAGTAAAGCAAGGATGCCCATTTTCACCTCTATTATTTAATATTGTACTAAAAATGTTAGTGATAGCAATGAGAAGAAAAAAATTAAAGGAATTAGGATAGCAGTGAGAAAATAAAACTATTTCTCTTTGCAGATGATATGATGTCATACTTAGAAAATCCTAGAACATCAAGCAAAAAAACTACTTGAAATTATTAACAGCTTAAGCAAAGTTGCAGGATAAAAAATAAACCCACATAAATCATCAACATTTCTTTATGCTATCAACAAAGTCCAGCAGCAATAGAGAAAAAAAGGAAATTCTATTTTAAATAACTGTAGACAATATAAAATATTTGAGGATCTACCTGCCAAGACAAACCCACAAACTATATGAACACAACTAAAAACACTTCTCACACAAATAAAGTCAGATTTAAACAACTGGAAAAAATATTAATTGTCCATAGGTAGGCTGAGCCAATATAATAAAAATGACAATTCTACCAAAATTAATCTATTTATTCAGTGTCATACCAAACTATCAAAAATTATTTTATAGAGATAGAAAAAATAATTTAAAAAATTCATCTGGAAGAAAAAAGTTCAAGGATAGCAAGGAAAACAATTAAAAATGCAAAAGAAGGTGTTCTTGACATAAAACCTCTCAAACTATATTATGAAGCAGTAATTATCAAAACAATCTGGTATTGGCTAAGAAATAGAGTTATGGATCAGTAGAATAGATTAGGTACAAATTACGTTACAGTAAATGACCTTAGTAATCTAGTATATGATAAACCCAAATATTCAAGCTTTTGGAACAAAAACTCATTATTTGACAAAAACTGCTGGGAAAACAGTATGGCAGTATAAGTAAGAGCATTTTATTATCCTTTTTAGAGTTCAGGTTCTTAAGATTCATGGTCATGGCAATATCTAGTTTCCAGGTATTAGATAATAATTCTCAGACTAGCCCCAAGGATCCTAGACAATAATTCCTAGAATCAAAGTTATAGGCAGTCCTACTGAGGCTGTGCTGTGCGATAGGGGGCAACATAATGTGATATTTACTGCACTTGTGCTGAATGACAATATTGCTAAAGTTAACTTGTGAGCTTAATATTGTCAAGGTGCCTTCTTTGTCTGTTGTCCTATAAAGGAAATGAGCACTGGTCAGTGAATGGGAGAAAACCACAGGGAACCCATGGGGAATCTGTGTGTGCCTTGACCAGCCCCCATCAAGGCTTGAGGGGATTTAGAGGAGTGAACAAGCTGTACCTGTCTCAATTGACCCCATCTAGACCTAGGGGTAGTTGCCTCCCCCACTTCTTACCCACCCCTGCAAGAAAGGTTGTTAGAGAATGCTGTAGGAGTTGTGCTCCCATTATCAGCAACTTCCTCTAAGAAGACTAGACTAGAATAAAGCTAATTATAAACCACTCCAAAGCTGTCTTCCTGTCCTTCCTGTCTGACCAGATCAAGAGAGAACCTATTAGAAGCTGGAGTCCAAAAACTCCATTGACTCTTTTGTGTTATCTGTGAAACAGGAAGAAACTAGGTATAGATCAACATCTCACACAACATACTATGATAAGATCAAAATGGGTAAATGATTTGTGAATAAAGGATATTATAAATTTATTAAGAGAGCATGGAATAGTTTATCTGTCAGACTTATGGATAAGGGAAGAATTTAAGACCAAAGAAGATATAGAGAGCATTACAAAATATAAAATATTGGGGCAGGGGCAGTCCTCAATAAATTTTAAGAATGTAAGGGGGTCTGAACACCAAAAAGTTTGAACCATTATTCTTGAACAATATTTGCTGATTTGATCTGCCTTTCTGCCTTGGAATATGATTCCTCAGAGCCTACCTAATTAGTCAAATCTGATCAACTGGATTTCTCTAAGGGAAAAGAGGGAACTAGGAATAGGGGATATCTTCCCCACCAGTTCTCTACTTTACCACTGTGCATTTTAACTCTTCCATTAATCACTATATTTAACTTAATCATAAGGACTAATTATAATCCTAGATGATTATATATCAAGAGCTCTTCTTGCTAATTTTAATATAGACATAAGAGGTTTAGGGTAGTTGGTGCCCATGGCATTTAACCCTGGATACTACCGTGTTTCCCCGATAATAAGACCTATCCCGAAAATAAGCCCTCCCCTTACTGTGTAAGATTCCTCTAAAATAAGCCCTCCCCCGAAAATAAGCCCTATTGAGATTGCTACTGTAGTGAAGGTGATCCCCTGCACTACACGCTACATTACGGTACCCTCTGTATGCACCGTCCCCCCCCCGGGTGAAACACACGCCGCGCTCCGAGCTGCATCCAATTAGAGCTGCAGCAGTGAGCGCGTCATCCTGTTCTTCCCCAGTGATTTGCTTATTGAATAAATGTACATTTTTTTGTTCACATTTACCTGTTTATTAAAATTGCTGTCAATGTTCATTAAAATAAGCCCTCCCCTGAAAATAAGGCCTCTGGTGTTTTTCTGTCCAAAAAAATAATAAGACAGTGTCTTATTATCAGGGAAACACGGTAGCAGTCTTCATCAAGATTGCAGAATGCCTCTCTTTGCATCATTTAGGAGGAAAACTGAAGATTCAGAGTAGGTCTGTGGCTTAAATGAAAACATTATTGATTCTAACACAAAAGTTAATTTCTTTTGCAGAGCTATGTATTGTTTAGGACTTTGGCAACCCCAGTATTTCTATTGATACTCATATCCAAAGCTTCCTCCTAAATTACAAAGTTAAATTCAAAGTTCACAACAAGTCACTTGATTATTTGGGGAAAATTTATTTTTTTTTTAAAGCAATCGGGGTTAAGTAACTTGCTCAAGGTTACACGGCCAGTTATTTCTGGGTGTGGTGCTGAGTATCTGAGCCCGGATTTGATCCAGGTCATCCCGACACTGGAACCAGTGCTCCTACTCGCTGAGCCACTTGGCCACCCATTTGGGGAAAATTTAGAGTAGTTAAGTATGGACCAATTATCTCAACCAGTGAAGTTCTAATAATGTCATATACTTAAATCAACCTTTCCCCACCCTCATCTCTATAGAAGCTATGTGTCCACTCAGTGGGACTATTCAGGACCACTGATGTTAATGGGAGACTGAGCAATGTTCAATTCAATTCAATAAACATTTATTAACCTCTTGCTATGTGCTTAGTAAGCACTGGGAACACAAAAAGAGGCAAAAGACAGTTCCTACCCTCAAGGAACTTAAGATTTAATGGGGAGACAACATGGAATCAAATATATATACAAGGCAAGTTATACATTGAATAAATAGGAAATAATTAAAAGAGGGGCAGCTAGTAGCTAGATTGTCTGAGTTCTGACAGACTCATGTTCCTGAGTTCAAATTTGGACTCAGACATTTACTTGCTGTGTGACCCTGGGCAAGTCACTTAACCCTGTTTGCCTCAATTTCCTCATCTGTAAAATGAACTAGAGAAGGAAATGGAAAACCACTCTAGTATCTTTTGCAAGAAAACCCCAAATGGGGTCACAAAGAGTAAGACACAACTGAAAAGACTCTAAAACAATTCAACAGCAACAAAAGAGAGGAAGCACTGGAACTAAGAGGGGCTGGTTATTGTTGTTTGTCCTTCCTTCATTCTTGAAGAGGCCCATGACATCTGGAAGGTGATGCCATGACTACCAAGTGAACCGGATTTAAGTGAGAGAGGTCACCAGCCTCACTTTCTCCAGCTAGCTGGGTCCTGTGGCAAGACATAGATCAGGAGGTCTGGAGATGGCCAGAGGGGCTGGTTAGGGAAGGCCTGAAGCTTTAATCATTTAGAGAGGAAATGGCTTTAATCATTTAGAGAGGAAATCACTGACCATGTTGTCAGAGGAGATCTCCTCCCGTCCTCCCCAGTATACAGCAAGCAGAGAGGGAGCCTCTGAGCTGGGGCAAGTTCAGGGTCCCTGGCAGAGGACCGCAAGGCTAAGGGCTTTGAGAATAGTCCGAGACCCGCCAGCAGGTGGCTCCAAACTAACAATCCCCACGCAGAGCCAGCAAGGGAAGAGGTTGAAGGCGGGAGAGAGGTGGTGGGATGCCATTGCGCGCTCCCGCTCTGCGCAGCTGCAGCCGCTGCCCAGTTCTGGCCTAGAGCTGATGGAACTCGGCGCAGGCCCTGGACAACAAGCCCAGCGCGCACGCGCGCTTGTGGTTGTCTTGGGAACCGGTTAGCTTCCGCTGCCTAAACCCGGCCTGGGGCCAGTGAGGGGAGTGCTGCTGGAGGAGGAGAAGCTGCTGCGGCGGCTGCAACGATGCCTCGTGGCCTGGGTGGATCCGAGCAGCGGCGGTGTGTGAGCGACTGTCTGAAGAGGCACCAGGACCAGGCCCTGAGCAGTCATATGTACCTGCTGCGGGAGACGGGCCCCACCGGCTTCCTGCTGAGCGAGGATGAGCCCAACGGCAGCCACTACCGAGTAACCGCGGCTCCCCGGCAGGGGCGAAACCCGCCCCCCAAAAAAGTTCCTTCCACTAGTGTGGGCTCCAGGCGCGACCCCTGAGGCCCCCTGGCATCTTAAGAGCTGCAGAATTAGGAGGGAAAGGGAGCTGAAAAGCTCAGCTCCTGAAATTTGGGGTGACCTGTGGTCTTTATGTCTGTATAAATGGGGATAATTAGACACCTTGATACCCTGGTGATTCACCCGCTTGGAAATTCATTGATAGTGGTACACTGTGAAAAATTAGCTACCCTGCATATAGCATTTTAAGGATTGAAGATTGCTTTTACAAATATTTCATTTTATCCCCACAACAATTCTCCTATGTAGATGCTATTATTATCCCCATTTTGCAGATGAGGAAACTGAGGCAGAGGGAGAGTAGTTTGCCCAAAGTCACATTGTCTGAGCATAGATTTGAACCCAGGTCTCAGTGGTTTAAGGTCTACACCTCGTCACTTAGCTGCCAAGTAAACAACTTCAGATTCAGATCTTGACTCCCATGTACAGCGTTTGCACATGAGGAAACTGAGAGGCATAGAGAAATTAAGTTCAAGGTCACCGCCATAGTAGAAGTCTGAGGCAGGATTTGAAAACAGGTCTTTCTGACTCCCAAGGCCTGAATTTTAACCATCCACCTGCCTTGGTTACTAAACAGCTCCTATTTTAAGGACAATCTCTAGTTCTTCCACCCTCTACTTAGTTTGGAAACTACAGTTTTCCCATAAAAGACTTCCTAATAAAAAAAAAGTTATTCAGAAATGAACTTTGTTAGAACCATTATTGATTTGTGAAAAATCTAGCAGTTTTTCAATGTATCAGTACAAGTCTTTATTTTCTTTGAAACATTTTTAATAATGTTGACAATGTCTTGATAATGTCTTGTATTCAGAAAAATCTGGGTTCAGGTCCTGCTTCTGAAACCTACTAACTGTGAGCAGAGGAAAGCCTCTCAGCCTCTTATAACTCAAATATTATATACTGAGAGCTTGTCAATCTGCATTGCTGGAGAGAATTTCCACAGAATCAACTCCTATTCGTGAAATCACAGATCTGTACAAAACATATGTATTCTTAGCTGATTTTTTAAAGTGTGTACTTCAAAACTGGAAAATTATAAAAGCATACATTTTAACAAATATAAATCCATCTCATTAAATGAATAAAGCATTTCTCACAGGTACATTTTGTTGCTAAAAAGAATTAGTTCTTTGAGGAAATTTTATAAGCAACAGTGTATCTATTCTTTGAGCTCTTAATAAGACAAGGACAGGGGAAGTCCCAGGTGAGGAACCTGCGTCTAACAATGCAGATCTTCCCCCTCTGTAAATTGTAGGAAGAGAGTTGCCTAGAGCACTGAGAAGTTAAAGTGGCTTGCCAAGGGTTACACAGCCTTTATGTGTCAGAGCAGACTTGAACCCAGGTCTTCCTAGCTTCTTACCTTACTCAGATCACTTAGAGATGTTAGACATGGAACCTTCAGTAACATATTGCACACAACACTCCCAAGGGTGATCAAACCAGAAAAAAATGTTGCTTGGGGTGACTGGGTGACACAGTGAATAGAGCTCTGGAGTTAGGAGATCCTGAGTTCAAATTCAGTTTCAGACACTTAACACTTACTAGCCATGTGACCTTGAGCAAGTCACTTAACCCCAATTGCCTTGCCTTCCCCCCTCCAAAAAGAAAAAAAAAATGTTCCTTCTGGTTTTAATGTGTTGATGTATTTTTTAAGATACATAAATGTGTGGTTTTCTAAGTCAATATGCAGTCGATAAGGAGCCTTTTGGGTTTAATAGCCCATATTTCTATTTGAGTTTGACACAATTGCACTACAACATAAGGCTTCACCTATTAGGTTAGATACAAGTAGAACTTTTTTGACAGTATTGTTAAATATTGTGGTAGAAAGAACATTGGGTTTGGAATTGCAATGTCCAGGATCTTTCCCTGTTTGTTCTGCTGCTTAATCCCTATGTGTCCTTGAGCAAACTACTCTGGGCCTCAGTTGTCTCTTCAGTAAAGTGAGGATGTTGTACTAGTTAATCTCCAAACTCTAAATCCTCTGATTTCATAAGTAATGGGCATGAGCTTTCATTTTTAAAGAAAACTTTTTTTTAAAAAGTTATTTCTACCTGCCCAAAATGTAAACCTACCTGAAAAGGGAATGTACTGTGTCAGGGGGTTGCCTGCATTTTCTGAAGAACTACTTTGATTTCTCCAATGTTGCCACTTTAATGGGTGCATTTTAACACTGCAGATTGCTGATGCAGTTTTTTCATTAGAACCTAATAGCAGTATCTGGCTTTAAATTAGACCACATAAAACTGACCAATAAATTATGGTTGACCTATTATTGGGATGCTTGCAGTAGATGACTTGACTGAGTTTCTAACCCCAAAACATGACCCATTTTTTCTCTAACAATACTAATGATTAATTACAATTATGATTTTGAAATGTATTTAAAAGGTTTTCCTCGGAGATCCTCACACATGTAGCTGTTCGACATATATGAAAGGAAATGATCTTTGTAAGCATATCTGTTGGTAAGTGATTTAGTGTTCCACATCTACCACAAATAAGTTTCTCAAGGCTATATGACTATAATTTACCTTTTCAGTATTCTGAATATTACTAGATTAAAGGTCATTGGCATTATGGAAACAGATAAAATGACTTTAATTTTTTTTCCTTTATTTAATCCTGTTTGTTAAGTAATGCTTAGAAAGTGAAGTGGACCTAAAACAATTCCAAAGGACTCAGGATGGAAAATGCCATCCACATCCAGAGAAAGAACTATGGAGTCAGCATGCAGAGCAAAGCAGACTTGTTTTCTTTTTAGTTTTATTTTTTTCCCTTTTTCATGGTTTCTCCACTTCATTATACTTCTTCTATGCAACATGACTAATGTGAAAATGTGTCTAATAGGAATGTATGTTCAGAGCCCATATCAGAATTGCATGCTGTTGTGGGGAAGGAGGAGGAGAAAATCTTAAACTTATGGAAGTGAATGTTGAAAACTAAAAATAAATAAATTGGAAAAAAAAGCACTAAAAAATGTTAAGTGGAATCTACTACAACTTTTAGAACATGATTGTGGTTATATTAGATATTTTTTTGATGTATGTGGTAAAATGTTATTGTTCATATCTACAAATATTTGACTTTCCTGATTTTTATGAGATGATGATAGAGAAATTGAAATATGAACTAGAAATTTAAAGCTTCATTGACCTATATCACTAAGTTGTTAAGAATGAATTCAAAGAATTTTAGAATGCAGAGATTCTCTAGTTCAAACACCTCATTTTATAGTTGAGCAAACAAAGGATTTATCCTTCTTGATCATTTTGTCCTACAATCTCAAAGACCTGTATCTTTCCAAGTATAAACAAAGGAATAAAAAATATCCTCCCCTTCTGGTATTCTTCACTAAGAGCCAAGAATGAAAGAATTATCCCTCTCCTTTATCCTTCCACCCTGCACACACACACACACACACACACACACACACACACACACACACACACACACACAAACACTCTCTCTCTCTCTCTCTCTCTGAATATCTGCACTATCAGTGTGAAGGAATATAAACAAGATTCTCTGGAAGTATATGTCTTATAGGATTAGAGCTTGTTTGCAAGGAATTCTGTATATACACACACATAAGTATTTGTGTTTGCATACATGTATATGTATATATTTAAGGAATTCCATATATGTGTATAATATTTATATTTTAATCTCCTTAGCCAGTTTTTTAATAAACTCAATTTACTTCACTCTGCTACCAGTCAAAAAATATGTGTATATATAACCTGAGTACAAATGCCCCAAGTTCTGTACTTTTATGGGTCAAGTTTGAGCTTGAGGGCTGACATTCCTCCAGAAGACTGGAGGTGGGGATAACTTTTGACTCTTGAAAGCTGGGATTCAGGAACTCCTGTCACTTAGCCCCATGGTTATCTTCTTCATTGCTGCCATCTTTTCCTAAGGATCTATGTCACTGCATCTCCATCCTTAGAACCAGGAACTTGAGGTCTAAGAACTCTTTTTTTTTTTGGACCTCATGAAAGAAAGCATATACAACCAAAATGAGTCATTAGTAGTTCATGGAATATAATTATGGACAGGCTACCACTCCTATCCCCACTCTGTTACCCAGGTTTTATCTTCTCTCTCTGCTTTCTAATCTGTGCCCAGCTTTTTGGAAATCTATCTAAAGGACAGACTACAATTTACTCTCTTTTTGACAGGCCTAACACAAAGTGGTGACTTCACTGTCTAAGACAGTGAGTTCATTCACAGTCCTGAGACTTGACATATCTGACATACTGAAGATATCATCTTCAGTGAAATAATAATGGTCATACCCTGGTAGAGGTTTCCTAATTCTTTCATAGGTTGTCAATTGGCACATCTAAACAATGGATCACCACTGCATAGGCACATTAAGTTGATCCAGGAACTGCTACATGCATGTCTACATATATACATACATACCACAAACATATATGTATATTTGTGTGTATATGTATAGGACAGCCAGGTGGTACAGTGGATAGAGTGCCAGGCCTGGGGGACTCATCTTCCTGAGTTTAAAACTGACCTCAGACACTTACTAGCTATGTGACTCTGGGCAAGTCAGTTAACCCTGTATGCCTCAGTTTTCTTATCTGCAAAAATGAGCTGGAGAAGGAAATGGCAAAACACTCCCATATCTTTGCCAAGAAAACTCCAAATGATGTCACAAAGAGTTGAACACAACTGAAAATGACTGAACAACCACAAATATATATGTGTGTGTGTGTGTGTGTGTGTTTGTGTGTATACATGCATGGATTTATAGGTTTGTGTATTTATACACACATAAAGTTATACGGTTATATAATATTGGGGTTTTTTTGTTTTTGCTTTTTTGGAGGGGGGGAGATGGGGTAGTTGGGGTTAAGTGACTTGCCCAAGGTCACACGGCTAGTAAGTGTTAAGTGTCTGAGGCCAGATTTGAAATCAGGTCCTCATGACTCCAGGATTGGTGCTCTATTCACTGTGCCACCTAGCCGCCCCTGTTGTTTAATATTGTGTATTGTAAAATAAACTTCAGTGATTTCAAGATATTAAATGTAATGAAATAAATAGTTTTAGAATTTCTTTTCTACAAAATTGAGAAAAGTATTACCTGCATGTATACATATGTTTTTAGGTTTTGGTTCCCTTGAGTGGTATAGATAGTATTGTTGTTGGGTTTTTTTCATTCTAAAAAGTCAAAACCTTCTTTGTGCAAGGAATTATATGGGTCCTATCACAATGTAGTTGCTGTTTTACACTTTATTCAATCTCCACTTCCAGTTATTTCTATTTTATGACCTTAGGCAAAGCTAGAGAAACCAGACATTGCATCTTGAGTTTTAAGATTTCATTTCACTGCCCCACTTTGAAATCTTTTGCACAGAGCACATAATTATGATCTTAAACAGAGGGATTCTTAGACCTAAATAAGTAACATATTAATTTTTTAAAATAAGTCATCTTTAAAATCAGATTGGACATTATTTTCTGCATAATATTAATGTGAAATTTTATAGGAAGAAAGCTATTTTTATACCAGAAAAAATTTTATCATTTAATCTAAGGAAAACCTGATGATTGTTTGGATATTTAACTTTTCTTTATATCCCTATAATTGTAGCTATAATCCACAAAAGTTATGCAGAATCCTCTAGGAAATTCTATTAACTATTTACTTATATAAATGCCCTCTTTCTCCATATTGGTTAGATTGAACAAACTAAATTATTACTCAAGCAGTTAAACAATTCTTTGGTTTTAGAGGTATCCCTTCTCCCACTTTTATACTTAAATAATTTAAGCCTATTAATACTTTTCTTATCCTAATGTTAAGGTGACATTATGTAACTAGTGACTTTTAAGCTTTGAAATATTTAGTCTGTACATAACTTTTTTTTTCTTTCCGTTTGTCTAATTGTGGATTAGGATATTATTGAAAAAATTCAAACTTCCAAGAAATCATGAATGTAAGTATCCTTAATGTTATCTGAGATTTATAGATTTAAGAACTATGAATTTAGGAACTTTTAATAAATTCATTTATGAAAATTTGAAGTATAAATCTGCTGCAACTGGCAAAAACTCTATAACTTAGTTTTAATATAGCTGATTTTTGTTTAATTTCTGGGCATTAATACAATTCCTTTACATTTCCTGACAAACCTAACGCACTGCAAACTATCTGCAGCAACAATTGTTACTTAACAGTGGAATTCTTTCACAGTAGTTAAGTAAAAAGTGCTTTATATGCTATTTTAAAATTCAAAGGACCTTTTAAACATAAACTATCTTTTGCTCAGTCAGTGATTGTACAGGTAAAACATTATCAATATTTACTAATCAGTGTTTCACTGTTTAGATCTAAAACATTTTGTTGAAAGATGAATATAAAATGAAATTTTGTTTTGTATCTGTTTAGAATTCAGAAATTGGCCGCTGGTAGAAAATATCATTCAGAAATGTTCATTGACTGAAATTATTGGCCTCATGCAAAAGATGACATTTTTAAAAGTGAAATAGTTTGTCACTTTGCTCACAGTCATGAAATTTACATCAGTACCTCAAACAAAAATGACTCCTCCTTCTGGCCTTGGACACTTAACACAAAAACTAGCTGTATGACCTTGGGCAAGTCACTTAACCCCAATTGCCCTCCGCAAAAAAAAAAAAAAGACTCCTCCTTTCCTTAATAAACTGTTAAATGAAAAGGTGGCCTTAAGAGGGGAGCTCTTTTGCAAAGCAGTAGTTGCTTAGCTAATAGCACAGTATAATCTATTCTGTCTCGGTGCTCCCTTACAGATCATTCCACTGCTCTCCTAATATAGATATTCTCCCAAAATTCTAATCTCAGCTTTCTCTTTTTTACACTCTAAAAATCTGCTTCATAAGTTTGTTACATGGAAGGTGCTTTTTAGACATAAAAACAGCTTATAAATGTAAGTTCATATTATCACCATTAGCACTGACAAACTCAATGCATTCTGACTTCAACTGTCATTTCCCTGCACATAATGGCCTTGTCAGTTTGTTTAGCTCCTGACTTCCAGATTCCCATTGTCTTCTATCAACTCAACATCCTATTTGTATGTCTCTATAACACCTTGAAAAGATAGATTATGTGAAGGAAGTATTGCAAAATAAGGCTTAACATCTCTAAAACAGATCACATTGTTTCATTCCAAAACCTCCTCCTCAGTCTAATTTCCCTGTTTCCGTTAGTAGTACCATCATACTCCTCTGTCATCAGTGGATTTAACCTGGAAGTTAATTTTTAGTCACCTGCCCTGTATTTGATTATATGTCAATTCTTTTTTTTTTTAAGCAATCGGGGTTAAGTAACTTGCTCAAGGTTACACGGCCAGTTATTTCTGGGTGTGGTGCCAACTATCTGAGCCCGGATTTGAACCCCAGGTCATCCCGACACTGGAGCCGGTGCTCTTACTCGCTGAGCCACCTGGTCACTCCTAATGTCAATTCTTTTTAATTGTATTTCAAAAATGTCTGTCCTGTTCTTCTCCTCTGTATTATCCCTACTGTTATTACCCCTTTACTATAATATCGCCATTAGCCTGCTAAACATTTGCCAAGTCCTCCGTCTTTCCTTCTTCCAATTCTTTGTGTATATTATTGCCAGATTAATCTCCCTAACGCACATCTTTGATTACATCAGCTACTTTGCTCTAAAATCTTCAATGGCATTCAAAGGTCTCCACATTCTAGTTCCAAATAGCCTTATCTAACCTCAAGCCAACCTGAACATGTGCCATGGATATTTCCTTGTTTTTCCATTTGTATGCCTTTTCTCCTGTAGTAACTGAAAAGTAGTTTCCTCCTTTATCTGGTAGTCTCTACCAGATAAAACCTACCAACCTTTCCATGACCAGCCTAGATGTCTCTTCATCCACAACACCTTTTCTGAGTCTCCTTGAAAGTCATCCTGTAAAACCCCTCTTCTGCACTTGATGCACCCTACTTTGTTTCTGACTTTTCATGTACATATCACCTTTACTAAATGATAATCATGAGATCAGGGACTATTTCTTATTCAACTTATTCATCATTCAGTGTCTTCTACTTGCTTAATGAGTAATTATTGAATAAAGTAAATCATGTGAGCTGTCACATTTTTATATTAATATATATTTGTAGATTAATTCAAAGTAATTACAGTAATAATTTTTTAATAATCAGAGATTTCTCAAGTATGACATAATTTATAAAGAACAGACATTTTCTAATCAATAAAGGGAAAAAATCCTGAGTTGTAGCTAATTCATGTTCAAATTAGTTATCATAGTATATTTCTTCTCCACTTCTCACCTTAAACTCAAAAAAATCTCTTGAATCAGTGCCTCCACTTTGCTTTTTACTCTCTTCTGAATCCTCTGCAATTCAGCTTCCAACCTTATCTTTCAACTGAATTATCATCTCCAGTGTTATCAAGGATCTCTTGATTGTTAAATCAAATGGTCTTTTCTCACTCCTCATCTTTTTTGACTTGTTCTTGTCTGGCAGTTCATTCTTAGTTGCTTTTGCTGGATCTTGACCCTTGTCACAGTCACTCACTATGAGTATCCTCCAGAGCTCTGTTTTGGGCCTTCTACTTATTTTATCTTTATTACTCTCACACTTGACTTCATTCAGCTCCAATAGATTCAATTATCATCTCTATGTATATCAATCTAGCATAGTCTCATTCCTGAGCCCTAGTCCCACATCACCAACTGCCTATTAGACATTTCAAATCTCCCTTCCTCCATAATATCTTCCCTGAGAATGCCTCCTTCTCTGAGATTGCCTTCCATTTCTTCTATATATCTTGCATGTACTTAGTTAATTTCATGTTCTCTCCCCCATTACAATGTGAGCTTCTTGAGATCAGGGACTGTTTTTACCTTTTTATCTTCAATGCTGAGTGTTCATTGATGAATCAGTTGTTTTCTTTAGCTTTTCTGTGAACATAATCTTACATATCTCATACTGGAAAAGTAAGGTTATAATTATAAAGAAATAAAATATAAACATTTGTTGATTTAAAAAGTATGATTTCTGCTAAAGTAATCATTCTTCTTTTCAGTGATGCATTTTTTCTCAACTAGTGTCAGACTTTGTATATATTTTATTAGGCATTGTGAAAAAAATACAAAAGAAATAGAAGGCTTAGTTTATTTACATGGTGTTTATAACTTAAGTGAAAGAAAAATACATAAGTAACTATAAATGGGTTCAATAATTATCTTGTAAATCATGCCCCTGAGCCCTAAGGAGAAATGTGTTTAGATATAGGAGAGCTGAGTAGGGAGATCTTACTAAGAGGAGAATTTAAAGACTTGTGCTCAAATTCCAGCTCTGCCACTTACTACCTGTGTGGTATTAGACAAGTGACTTCCTTTTTTCTGAGATCCAGTTTCCACATCATAAAAAGAGAAAGTTGGACTAGATAGCTTCAGAAGTCTCTTCGAACTCTAAATATATGATTCTAAGATCTATAACTTTAAAACTGAGATATATTCATTTGTTACAGACAGTGTGTTCCAGTTTTTCCCTCCATGGTGCATAGGTTCCCAAAGTGAACAATACTGCCCCTAGGGGCACTGGAATGACCAAGGTGACACAAATTTAAAAAAAAAAACATTAAAGGGTTAAAGAAAGCAGATTTAGGGGAGGTGGTACTGAGTAATTTTTTTAAGGGACCAGTAGGCCAATTAAATTTGGGAACCTCTGTATGCATTATCCCTATTCGGTCAAGTAATTCCTTTAGTAATTTATATGATTCTGCATTTCTGCTATTCCTGAGTCTTTTTCCTCATGATTCTTTATTTTTCTCTTTCCTTTTAATGAAACCTTAGCAGCATTTTTAATTGCCAGTCATTTACCTACTCCTTCCCCCATCATCCTTGCTAGATGAGACCCAAAGATATTCTCAGTGGCTCATTCAGAGACAAGGCAGATTGGGTCTTTATGACAAAATGCCTGTATTCCCACCCTTATACAACCACCCACAGATAAGTATGATTTAAAGGCTGATCTTACTATGCATCCAGAACTTTTCTGTACTAAAGTAAATGTGAGGTCCAAGAATTTTAAACATTTAAGGAAAGATAATTGGGACTTGCTCCAGAAAGACAGTGATTGTCCTTCATCTGATAATATATTGCACATCCCCATCAGTCATTCAATAAATTAGCATTTATAAAGTACCTGCTGTGTGTCAGCCACTCTGCTATGAGCTATGGATGCAAAGACAAAAACAGAAATTTCAGCTATCAAGAAACTTACATTATATTAGGTTTGAAAATACTATGCAGTGAATAAAATTCTAGTGATTTAATGGCAAATCAAATTTGTATTTTAAATTTAAAATTTTAATGGCAATCAAAATTGTAAAAAAAAAAAAAGGATTCAGAAAGGAAGAGAAGAATTAAGATAGAGCAGATTTTAAGATGAGCTGATCAAAAGTGCATATACTAGGAACATAGCCTTCTGGATTAGAAAAATCTGTATCAGAAAGCAAAAAAGCAACTGAGACTGCCTTTCTCAATAAGACCAACTCTTCCATATATACCTTTGATCTAATCATTTCCTGTCATCTTTAGTCAGTTGTCCCCATTATCACTCCCAGTCTATAATGTTCAACTTTTCTATTTATGAATTTTCCCCACTGCCAAAATGAATCCTTTTTCCCCCATCATTAAAAAAAAAACTTGTTTCATTCCTACTAGCTATTATACCTTATCTTTTTTTTTTTCACTAAATCAGAAGGGAAAAAAATCTGTGTTTGGTGCCCTTATATTTTTTCACTCTCTTTTTTGGGGGGGAAAGGGTTTAGTAACTTGTTTTGATTTTTACATTGTACTACCTCTCTATAATCTTTCCCCACATAGTATGTTCTTCTACAATCCCATCAACAACAAACTCGAGCAAAACCTTTCTCACTCTCTTTCATACCCTTTGCAGCATGGATTCCAACCTAATCATTTTTTTTAACTTTTTTTTTAAGCAATCGGGTTAAGTAACTTGCTCAAGGTTACACAGCCAGTTATTCTGCTGAGTATCTGAGCCCAGATTTGATCCCCAGGGCATCCCGACACTGGAGCTGATGCTCTTACTCACTGTGCAACCTGGCCACCCCTTTTTTTAAACATTTGATTTTAAAACTTTGAATTCCAGATTCTTTCCCTTCTTCCCTCATCACCCACCCTTACTGGGAAGATAGGCAATTCAATATAGGTTGTACACGTGTAGTATAGCTACGCAAAACATTTCCATAGTGCATGCATTGTGAAAGACTGACTGTATTTCCCTCTATCCTATCCATCCCCCCAACTTGTGCTAGTCTCTACTTTGACCCTGTCCCTTTTCAAAAGTGTATGCTTCAAACTTCCCTTCTCCCTCCATCTGGCCCTCCCCTCCATCAATGCCCTCCCATCCCCTTCCCCGCTACTCTTCTGTATGGTGAGATACCCTATTTAGTGTGTATGTCATTCCCTCCCTAAGCCAAATTAAATGAGAGTAGGGTTGACACTTTTGCCTTCCTGTTCTTCCCCTACATTTTAACAGTTTCCCCTTGCCTCTTCTATATGAGATAATTTACCCCATTCTATCTATCCCCAATCTCTTCTCATTATATTCCTCTCTCACTTCTCAATTTCACCTTTTAAGTATCATCCCTTCCTATTCAATTGGCCCTGTGCCCTCTGTCTATGTATACTTGTACACATATATACACACACTCACATATGTATTCATATGCCCATATGTCCTCCTATATAGACATAAATATGTATGTATACATATATATATATACATTTATATTCCCTTCAACTATTCTCATACTGAGAAAAGTTTCATAAATTACAATTATCATTTTTCCATGTAGGCATGTAAATAGTTCAACTTTGATAAGCTCCTTATGATTTCTTTTCCCTGTTTACCTTACTTGTTTCTTGTATCTGAATGTCAAATTTTCTATTCAACTCTGGTTTTTTCATCATGAATGCTTGAAAGTCCTCTATTCCATTGAATGACCATATTTTCCCCTGAAACATGATACTCAGTTTTGCTGGGTAGGTGATTCTTGGTTTTAATCCCAGGTCCTTTGACCTCTGGAATATCATATTCCAAGCCCTTCGATCCCTCAGTGTAGAAGCTGCCAGATCCTTTGTTACCCTGATTGTATTTCCACAATATTCAAATTGTTTCTTCTAGGCTGCTTGTAATATTTTCTCCTTGATCTGGGAACCCTGGAACCTGGCTATAATATTCCTAGGAGTTTTCTTTTGGGGATCTTTTTCAAGAAGTGATCAGTGGATTCTTTCAACCTCTATTTTGCCCTCTGGTTATAAAATATCAGGGACAATTTCCTTGAGAATTAATATTTTTTTAATTAAATTTTATGTTTATTTTTAGTTTATATCATTCATTTCTACAAGATTTTGAGTTACAAATTTTCTCCCCATCTTTCCCCTGTCCACCACCCCAAAACAGCAATCCCACTGAATACCCCCTCCCCCAATCTGCTCTCTCCTATATCCTCCCCCATTCCCCATCTGACTTTCCAGTAGGGCAAGATGGATCTCTATAGCCCAGTGCCTGTATATCTTATTTCCCAGTTGCATGTAAAAAAAAATTATATATGTGCATATATATATGTATATATATATATATATTTTTTTAAACATTTGATTTTAAAACTTTGAATTCCAGATTCTTTTCCTTCCTCCATCGTCACCCACCCTTACTGGGAAGATAAGAAATTCAATATAGGTTGTACATGTATAGCTATGCAAAACATTTACATAGTGGATATATTGTGAAAGACTGACTATATTTCCCTCCATCCTATCCCACCCCCTTACTTGTTCTATTCTCTACTTTGACCCTGTCCCTTTTCAAAAATGTGTGCTTCCAACTTCCCTCCCCCCAAGCTGCTCTCCCCTCCATTATCGCCCCCTCATCCCCTTCTCCCCTACTCTCCTGTAGGGTGAGATACCCTATTTAGTGTGTATGTCATTCCCTCCCTAAGCCAAATTCAGTGAGAGTAAGGCTGACTCATTTCCTTTTGCCTTCCTATTCTTCCCCTCCATTGTAACAGTTTCCCCTTGCCTGTTCTATATGAGATAATTCACCCCATTCTGTCTCCCCATCTCCTCTCATTATATTCCTCTCTCACCACTCAATTTCGCCTTTTAAAGTATCTTCCTTTCCTATTCAATTGGTCCTGTGCCCTCTGCCTATGTATACCTGTAAACATATATACACACACTCACATATGTATTCATATGCCCAGATACCCTCCTACATAGACTTATGAATGTATGTATGTATGTGTATATATATACATATATATGTACATAAACATTTATATTCCCCTCAACTATTCTCATACTGAGAAAAGTTTCATCAGTTATAATTATTGTTTTTCCATGTAGGCATGTAAATAGTTCAACTTTGATAAGTTCCTTATGATTTCTTTTCCTTGTTTACCTTTTCATGCTTCTCTTGCTTCTTGTATCTGAATGTCAAATTTTCTATTCAATTCTGATTTTTTCATCAAGAATGTTTGAAAGTCCTCTATTCCATTGAATGACTATATTTTCCCCTGAAACATGATACTCAGTTTTGCTGGGTAGGTGATTCTTGGTTTTAATCCCAGCTCCTTTGACCTCTGGAATATCATATTCCGAGCCTTTTGATCCCTCAGGGTAGAAGCTGCCAGATCCTGTGTTATCCTGATTGTGTTTCCACAATATTGAAATTGTTTCTTCCTCGCTGCTTGTAATATTTTCTCCTTGATCTGGGAACCCCAGAATCTGGATATAATATTCCTAGGAGTTTTCTTTTGAGGATTTTTTTCAAGAGGTGATTGGTGGATGCTTTCAACCTCTATTTTGCCCTCTCAGGGAAATTTTCCTTGAGAATATCTTGAAGGATGATTTCTAGGTTCTTTTTTTGATCATGGCTTTCAGGTAGTCCAATCATTTTTAAATCATCTCTCCTGGATCTATTTTCCAGGTCAGTGGTTTTTCCAATGAGATATTTTACATTGCCTTCTATTTTTTCCTGTGTTTGGATCTATTTAATAGTATCTTGATTTCTCATAAAGTCACTAGCTTCCATTTGCTCCAATCTAATTCTGAAGGAATTATTCTCTTCAGTGAGTTTTTGAGATTCTTTTTTCCATCTGGCAAATTCGGCTTTTTAAGGCATTCTTCTTTTCATTGGCTTTTTGAGCCTCTTTTGCCATTTGAGTTAATATATTTTTAAGGTGTTATTTTCTTCAGTCAAGTTGTTGACTCTCTTTTCATGATTTTCTTGCATCATTCTCATTTCTCTTCCCAGTTTTTCCTCCACTTCTCTCATTTGATTTTCAAAATCCTTCTTAAGCTCCTCTATGGCATGTAACCAGTTTATATTTTCCTTGAAAGCTTTTGGTGCAGGAGTTCTGACTTTGTTTTCTTCCTCCTGTTCCATGCTTTGATCCTTTATGTCCCCCAAAAAAGAATCCAAAGTTGGATTTCTGTGCTTGCTTTGGTTACTCATGTTGCCACTCAATTACTTGACTTTTGAGCTTTTTGCCACAATTGAACTCTGCTTCCAGAGAGGAAAGCTTTGTCCCAAATCACTGGGGTTTTTGCAGCTGCCAGAGCTATTAGTTAGCTACTCTCTCTGAAGCTTCCACATGCTCTAGCTCACTGGTCACACACCCAAGGACCTCCACCCTAGACAGCAACCCAGATCCAAGCCAGGTGAAAGCAACAGCGATTACCCCTCAGAATGGTTGCTTTGCCCCCTACAATCTGCAGGCCAGGAGCTCTGAAGCAGCCATGCAGCAGCAGCCACCATGCCTCAGCCACTTCTCCCTCTGGGGGCAGAGGCCAGACCACAGTCCTGTACTCCCTGTTCCCAAAGTCTACACTGACCTCTCACTTTGTCTTTGGCATTTATGTGTTGATAATTCTGGAAACTGCCCCAGCTGCTGGTGATCTAGTCTCCCAACGTACCTCTAGCTTCAGCTGGTTGGACCGTCCTGAGGCTAAAACTGAGGGCTCACACAGGGCTGGGCTCTGCTCCCAGCACACTGCAGTGGACCCTTCCTGTCCACCTGCCAGGCTGCCTTCAGCGGGAGGTTTGTTTCTCTCTGTCACTTTGTGGATTCTGTAGTCCTACAGTTTGTTGAGTCATTTTTATAGGTGTTTGAGGTGATTATGGGGAAAATGCAGGGAGTTTTCCTGCTTCTAAGCTGCCATCTTGGCTCTGCCCTGCCCCAACCTCATCATTTCTTCCAAAACTGCACTCTCTAAAATTACTAGTGATCTCTTAATTGACAAATGGCCTCTTCTCAGTTTCTCACTTTTTTTAACCCTTCTACAACATTTAACATTATTTTTATTTATATCCAGATTTATTTATTTTTATTTATATTTAATTTATTTTTATATTATATATTAATATTATACGTTATAATATATTATATCATATTATATATTAAATTTAATTTATAAATAAATTTCTATTTATAAATATTTATTTATATCCAGAAAATAACATTATTTTCTGTATACTCCCTCCTTTTTAGGTTATCATCCTACCTCAGTTCCCTTTGCTGAGTCTTTATCCATATCACAATCATCACTATTTGACTAGAACTACTTCAGTAGCCTTTTAATTGTACTTCCTGAGTTATTTCTACAGTTCAATCCAGATTCCAAAGTGATTTTCCTAAAAAACATAGATCTGTTAACACCTTAGTCAATAAACTCTGCCATCCTTCCCACAGTATCCACAGCTTCTCCAAACTAATCTTCTACATATACTGCATATATCTTATATATGCCTATTTATATACCTGTCTCCCTGACTAGAATGTAGGCTACCTGAGGATAGGCACTATTTTTAGCATGTAATAAGCATGTCTGTTGAGCATAAAGGAAGCCTCTAGCAAATGTTTATCGATTGATTACTTGAGTTACTTGACTAATGTAACACAACTAATTAGTGTTGACCAAGTCAGATCAGAATTTAGGTCTTCTGTCTCCTAAACCAGTACATTTTCTATCATATCATACATAGAACATGCTTGGTTTTCCTTTTTTTTCACTCAGCCTGTAGCCTCCATTTTGTAATTTCTTCACCAGATTCTTGACATAGATAACCTCTTTTCCATGTTCTAATATCTTTTCAGTGGAACACTCCCTTTCTACCAGTTTTTCTTCATTGGTAAAAATGGAACTCGAAGCTTCCTTCTCCCCAATTGTTGTCCTCTTTTACCTTAGATAAAGGTAATAACAGTTCTGCATTTGACATACCTAAAAATACCCTTCTTCCAGAGGCTTACATCATATGTATGTATTGTCTCTAAATTTCGTTTGACTTATTTCATAGTGCTTTTTTTTTTTTTTTGCCTTTTGGAGGGCAGTTGGGGTTAAGTAACTTGCCCAAGGTTACAGGGCTAGTTTTTTTGTGTTAAATGTCTGAGGACAGATCCAAACTCAGGTCCTCTTGACTCCAGGGCCAGCGCTTTACTCACTGCGCCACCTAGCTGCCCCTGATAGTGCTTTTTATTAAAAGACTATATTAGCAGGGCTCCCTCCCCTTTGAAGAGTCATACATAACTGATACACAGAAAGATGAGTAACAGAATCTGTTTCAACAGTATACAAGTCTCTAATGATTCACTCCAAATATGCCATTCCATATATTTTGGGGGGTTTTTCATTTTGTTTAACTTCATTTTTCAATTTGTTTTCACATTTATTTCCCCTTCCAAATATATGCCAAAAAAAAAAATCACTAGCAATCTTCTGCTGTTACTTCTTTGATACTTTTATTTCTTTTCCTCCCATTCTTACAGCCTTATATATGTTCTATCAATTCTTGCTTGAGTTCCTCTATTATGCCCACTATTTGCATATTTTATATATTTTATCTTCTTCTGCTATTACTAGGATAATGTCCAATGAGACAGTTTGCAGACAACAAATAGAGCCTCCAAAGTTTAATGACACTCTATTTCATAACTAACACCAAACCCTGAACCTTTCCACATACTCTTTTCTTAGTGGTGATGAAGAAGAGTTAACCTCCTTTCTATCCATAACCAGATTTTCTCTTTTTGCAGAAAATAGGCATTTCAAAAATCAGTCAGAATTAGCTGTGTATCATTTACCCAATGTAATTTTTCTAATGTTTGAAAGAAAATTTCAGTTTTTATATAAAAAAAAGTAATTCTACAATTTAAAGTGGTTATCAATGAATCTTAATTTTGAGTGGGTTTTCCTCAGATGCTTTTCAGTTAGGTCTTGTGGAAAGAGAAATTAATGAATTGCTACAGGGATTACATCGAGTCCAGACTCCAGGGCCAATTAAAAGACCACAGGTTGAAACAGATGGACACATCAAACAGAAAGAAATTTTTTCAGATGATATCTGCTCCATATGTCAAGAAGAGCTCCTGGAAAAAAAGCTTCCTGTTACCTACTGCAGGTTATTTTTCTCTTAAGATTAGAAAGTTAAGGAAAAATTCTTTCTAAATTGACTTGTCTTTACCATTTAGAGAGATGGCATTTGGTGATTCATTAATACAGGAACAATATGAAACTTTGAATGTGATGTCAGTACCAATTCAATTGATTCAGAGTTATTTATGGTGATACAGTGGAAAGACTGGCTTAAGAATCAGGGGGCCTGGGTTCAAATCCCAGCTCTGGTACTTACAAACTATGAAACCTCGGACAAAACAGTCCCTTTCTGCCACAATTTCCTCCTTGCTGAATAAGAGAATGGAACTAGAAAACCTTTTGAATCTCTTTTCATTTCTCTTAATCTATGAACCTATTAATTATGAGCTTTCCCAAAATGAAAAAACTAAACTTTTTCTATAAAGGATAGCCTGTTGTAAGAATTATTTTCATAATGTTTCCTGTGGCAAACTTTAATGGATCAAAAATTAAATTAGACTTGAAAAATTAATCCTAGCCTGTGATTTATCAAAATTTCAAAATTATTTGTGGGTATATCTATATAAATATATATGTATGCCTGTATATACATACACACACACACATATATACACACATGTGTATATACTTTGAAGGTGAAGAAATAAAGTAATACTATTATATTTATGGTAGCACTTACTTAAAATATAAAACTGTTCTTTTACCTTAGTATGGTAAAATACCTTATAGTTTTAAAAATCTATTTTTAAAAATTGATAAGTACTTCAAAAATTTATTTGTGCTTAAATATTTGAAGGTACATAAATTTCTGAAGTATTTTTCAATATTTAAATTTAATAAAATTAATAATTATATAAGTTTATATATTTGTTTAATATATTTTATATAAATAATGATTTAATAAAACAATATTTTAAAATATTGTTCATGCTGATAATCTTCTTAAATAATATTGCATTCTTTTCTTTCCATTTCTTCCATTCATTTCCATTAATAATTTTCTCCCAAAATTTCTAGGAACCTTAGTTTTCCACAGGTGTTTTATCAACTTTTATCTGATCTAAGAAAATATCCCATTTCCAAAGTGTTTCCTGAAGTATTAGTAAAGAATTTCATTTAATCATAAAATTGTTGGTGGATAATACTTTAATCCAGCCTTTGCAAAACATAAGTCCTATTCACTGCATCCTGAATTTCACATCTCTGCTTGTCACTGATGAACAATTCACTATCCTCCAAAGCAATCTATTCCATTTTTGGACAGCCTTAATTATTTCTACTTATTCCTTATTTTATATTGAGCTAAAATTTGCTGCCCTAATTTCCATCAATTGGTCTGGCATTTGACTTCTAGTGCCAAACAGAAACAATTTAATACTTTGCTGCATGATAACCTCTTAGATCTTTATTTGTTTTTTGGGTTGGGGTTTTGGGTTTTGTTTTTTTTTTTTTTGCTTTTTGGAGGGGGGAGAGGTAGGGCGATTGTGGTTAAGTGACTTGCCCAAGGTCACACAGCTAGTTTTTTTGTGTGTGTTGTGTCTGAGGCCGGATTTGAGCTCAGGTCCTCCTGAATCCAGGGCCAGTGCTCTATTCACTGCGCCACCTGGCTGCCCCACCTTTTAGATCTTTAAAAGTCTCCTCTTCCCCTTCCTAAACATTCCTAGTTACTACATTCAATTCTTATATGATTTACTTTTGAGTCTCCTTACCAGTCTAACCACATTCTCCCCACCCCCAATATGTTCTAGCTTGTCTTAAGCCTTTCTAAAATGTGATCCCCAGCACTGGACATAATCAGTACTCCAAAATATCCCTCTCTTCCCCAATCTGTATTTATGAGTTGTTTTTTTAAGCCCAGGAATAGAATTTTGATTATTCCAATTAATTTTCATCTTGTTTAGGGACGAGATAATGAGATATTTGTGGATCATGATGTCATTATGTGCTGTGTTATCCCTCCCCTAATTTGTGTCACTTGAGAAGCATATTTTCTATGTCTCACTGAAATTACTAATAAAATGTTGAAGAGAATGTAGTTAAGGACAGGACCTTAAGGTAGCAGTCCTCTAGAGAGCTCCTTATATTGATCCATTAATCAACACTCTAGGTTTGGTCAAACAGTTGTAAACACATTTCTCTGTAAGAGTATTATGAGAGATTGACCAAGTGATACCTGTAGAAATCCAGTTATATTATGTCCATGAATTTTCCCCACTATCCTATTAAAATAGCCATGTCCAATAAAAAGTGTGCTTGTCTACCATACAAAATTATCTGTTCATTCATATAGGCTTGTAGTGACTGCCTCTTCCTTAAATGCTTATACTCTTTCCCTTTAAACATCCATTCTAGAATTTTTCCGGGAAACAATGACAAGCTCACTAGACAACAATCAACAGTCAATATTTATTTGAAGTCTCTATCTTCCATAGCTTTTTAGAATCTATTGTATGCCTCAATTCCTGCATCATCTCCCCTATAAAATCCTTGAAGACAACATAATTTTTAAAATCTGAGATTTTTAAGATATAACTATATATAACATTATGGTAAGTGGGTAAGATTTTTAAGTAATTCTCTTGGGATTTTTTTTTTGCTGTTTTTTTTTTCTTTTTGGAGGGCAATTGGGGTTAAGTGACTTGCCCAAGGTCACAAGGCTAGTTTTTGTGTTATCTGAGGCCGAATTTGAACTCAGGTCCTCCTGACTCCAGGGCCGGTGCTCTATTCACTGCACCACCTAGCCACCCCAGAAATTCTCACAATATTCTACCAATTCTGCCCCAACCTCTCTTCTGACTCTGTATTGACTCTCCAATCTCTTATCACCAGCTGCCCTTTAGACATCTCTAACTAGCTGTCCATTAGACACCTTACTAAAACAGAGCTCTTTGTCTTTCCCCCTAAACCCCACTCCCATCTTCCCTATTATTATAAGGAAACCACACCATCCTCCCAGTCTTTTGGGTTTGAAACCTAATAGTCATCTTCACTTTTTCACTGCCTCTGGCCCCCCCCCCCCCCACATCCAACATTTTGCCAAAACCTAAAATTGATTTTACCTTTGCAACATCCCTCAAATATGCCCCCTTCTCTCCTCTGACACTCATCACCATGCTAATACATGTTTTTATCACCTCATGCCTGGACTGTTGCAATATCCTGCTGGTAAGTCTGCCTGCCTCAGATTTCTCCCTACTCCATACTCCATTCAGCCACCAAAGTGATTTTCCTAAAGTGAAGATCTGACCATGTCACTCTCCTACTGAATAAACTCCAGTGGGTTCCCTATAGCCTCCAGGATCAAATGCAAAATACCTCTATTTGGCATTCAAACCCCTTCATGACCTAGTCCCCTCTTACCTTTCCAGTCTTCTTATGCCTTACTCCCTATCACATACTCTTGCACTCAGTGACACTTGCCACCGAGTGGCAAATAAGATACTTCACTCCACCTCTTAGCTCCTAACACTCTCTGGTTGTCTCCTATGCTTGGAACACCCTTCATCACCTACTGATTTCCCAGGTTTGCTTTTAAATCCCAACTAAAATCTCATCTTCTGCAGAATGCCTTTCCAAAGACCTCTTAATTCTAGTGCCTTCCCTTTTATTTCTTTTTTATCTTGTATATAGCTTCCTTGTTTATATTTGTTTGCATGTTGTCTCTCCAATTGGATTGTGAGCTTCTTGAGGACAGGATTGTCTTGGCCTCTTTTTTAATCCACCATGCTTAGCAAAGTGCCTGGCACATAAATGCTTAATAAATGTTAGGTGATTGATTTATAGATTGTTAATTTTTTTTCATTTTACAAATAAAGAAGCACTAATGAAATAAAATCCTACAATAAATCAACAGAAAGGATAAGCTGAATTTTTCTGGTCTAGCTCTTCTGCTTAGCACTCCTAGAAATGTATAATTTGGTAGAGACAAAGAAATTATACCTATATATAATTCAAAACTAAATTAATAGAATATAATTCAAAACTAAATTAATAAAACAAAATTATGAGGGGGAAAAGTTGTAACTTTTTCTGATGGTAATATTTAACTTGATATGACAATTCTTGATGATACACAGTGTAATGGGAATGGAAATTTGAAGATCTTCCCTGCCCCTTAACAGACCTAGGGGAGTTTGAAGACCTCCCCTGCTTTGAAAGTAAACTCGGCAACCTAATAGGCTGAATGTAATCACATGGAGCCTGTGATGGAGGGAATTTGCTAAAGAGTGCAGCAGAGCCCACAGGAAGCTTCCCTGCTGTGAAGATAAACTTTGCCCCCTAATAGGTGGAATGTAGTGACATGGAGCCTATGGTGGGAGGAGTTTGCTGAAGGGAAACAGAGTGCACAGAAAACTGGTAGCCAGAGCCAGAGAGATGGTGGGAGAGAGAGGAGATTTGGACAAGGAGTCAGACAGGCTCATGAGTAGATATTGATCTAATATTGGTCTGTGGGAAAGGTAAAGGATGTTGTGGCTTTGTGTTGTTATGGCTTCTGAATATCTGTGGTACTATGATAGAATTGGCTTGCTGGTTTGAGGATTTGTTTTTCTGGTGTCTAAATATATGTTTCAGTTCTGTCTTCTACCTGGAGAATCTGTTATATTTTGCAATCTAACATCATGTGATATTTATAGTCATAGTCTTTATTGTGATTGTGGGCATTGTAAATATTGCATTAGTGCTACACACAGGTAACAGAGAAACAAATTGAATGGTGTATTGAATAGAAATAATATAATTGGTAAAAAAAAATAACTTGCAAATTCTCTATTATTTCCACCAGGTATGGTTGTGGTAATAATGTTCATATAAAATGTATGAAAATATGGGCTGATCATCAGGATAAGTCATCAGAAAACTCTGTTGTCAAGTGCCCTCTGTGCAGGGAAGAATTTGCACCTTTAAAACTTATTTTAGATGAATTCAGAAACTCCAACAGACTTGTGACAGCAGCAGAGAAAGAAAGGCTTGACAAACACCTTGGAATCCCATGTAACAACTGTGGACAGTTTCCAATTGAGGGAACATGTTATAAGTAAGTATCGATTAAAATTCATTTTAAAAATTAGAAAAATGGGGATGGCCAGGTTGCTCAGTGAGTAAGAGCACCAGCCCCAGAGTCGGGATGACCTGGGATTGAATCGGGGCTCAGATACTTAGCACCACACCCAGAAATAACTGGCCATGTAACCTTGAGCAAGTTACTTAATCCCAATTGCTTAAAAAAATTTTAGAAAAATAGCCTTTGTCTTTCACAGTATTAAAATTCTTAACCCATTAAGTCCCAGCTTAATGACTCCTCTTAGTATGCAAATGACTCTTCAAGCCCTTTCAAGAAGAGCCCAAGCTCGGATAGGGGTACCAGCTTAGCTAATTTATAGAGAAGATCATTGCCAGAAGATTGACCCCTATTGAATTTTTTGAATTTTTCAGATGCAAAAATTAAAGAAACATTGAGGGGCTACAGGCTACAGTGATAGAGATTATCAAATTGCCAATCTTTCAAAGTGAATAGCAATTTCCTAGAAGCATTGCATGTTCCAGTCTAAGGGTTTCTTTCCTAGCATTTGCTACTGTCTTTTCACCTAATTGAAAACTCACATTCAGAGTTAATTATCAGGGGAGCATCTACTATACTCAGTAGTTATGGGATTTCAACATTTTACCTTCACAGCTTCTGGTTCCTTGTTTTGATTCCATGTAATCCTGGGGCTTTAAAATAGCTTTCCAGTTGGGGTGGCCAGGTAGCACAGTGAGTAAGAGCACCAGCCCCAGTGTGGGATGACCTAGGGGATCGAATCCGGGCTCTGATACTTAGTACCACACCCAGAAATAACTGGCCGTGTAACCTTGAGCAAGTTACTCAACCTCAATTGCTTAAAAAAAATAAATTAAATAATAAAATAGCTTTCCAGAACAAGAGTTCTAGGCACAGCATATTTCTCTGGTGACTGTAGTATGGAAGTCAACTAAAGAGTGCTTCAGACTTAACACTTCTGGTCTTTTTGCACTCTTTTCTTCCCATTAATGGAGGTTTATGGAGATCTTGAGATTTTGTGCCCAAGGGTTTCTTCATCTGGGATCCATGAATTTTTAAAAATATATTTTAATAACTGTATTATACTATAATTAATTTCCTTTGTGATCTTATTTTTATTTTATACATTTAAACTGTCATTTTCAGAAAGGGTCCATAGGTTTCACCAGACCTCCAAAAGGATCTGTCACACAAAAGAAGGTTAAGAAGCCTTTGATCACATGGAAGAGAACCTGTGCTTTCCCAGAGGCCAATACACTTAATTATTAGTCAATCAACAAACATTTATTAAGAACTCTGTGCTAAGCACCAGGGATACAAAAAAAAAAGTGAAAACAATCTGTGTTCTCAAATTGCTTATACTATAATGGGGAAAACAACATGCAAACAGATACAAACAAGATACATACAGGATAAATTGGAAATTATATCAAAAGGAAGGCATTAGCATTGAGAATAGGGAAAGGTTTTCTGCATAAGAGGAGATTTTAGCTATGACTTGAAGGAAGCCAACAGGTAGCAATGAGGAGGATCAAAATTCCAGGCATGGGGGACAGTTGGTGAAAATCTGAGACAAAGACGTAACAAATCAAATCTTCTGGTAATACCATCCTTTTTAAATGGACCATTAAAATCTATTGACGGTTTCTTTTTTCATCAGCTTTCCCATATATTTTTAAGTTATTTGTCCATTCTACTTTGCTTCTGAGTCATTTTTTGGCACATATTTTGAATAAATCTAGTTTTTGTTATTTTTCTATTCATCTTTTAAAATGAAAAAGAATTTTCCACCTTTATTGCACTTTACTCTCCTTCATGTGGGAGCACCACTCCATGTTCCAACCAAACCAAACTAATATCTATTGCTCCGTGTAGTTCTCTTTTCTAATTCCCTGCATTTGCCCAGGTTGTTGACCAGGCCACATTCTCACCTGGTAAAAATCTTTCACTTTCCCCAGGAACCACTTTATGCTTCACCTTTTCCATGATATTTTTCCTTATTTCCTCACAGATAACAGTGATCTCTATCTCATATTGCTTTGTTTTTTATTTAGACCTCTCCACTTTGTTTAGACCCCTCCATTGCCCTTATTTATTGTATTCTGCTTTGTATCATACTTATTTGTGTATGAGACAGTACATGAGATAGCCAAGCAGTGCAGTGGATAGAGTCCTGGGCCTGGAGTCAGGAAGACTAGAGTTCAAATTCAGCTTCAGACACTTAAGAGCTGTATGAACCTGAGCAAGTCACTTAAGCTTCTGTATCTCAGTTTCTTCATGTGTAAAATAGAAATAATAGTACCTACCTCTCAGAATTGCTATAAGAATGAAATGAGATAATATTTATAAAGCACTTTGAAAACCTCAAGGCACTAACTATACAATCCTAGTTATTATTTGTGCACTAATATAATAAATAATAATAATCTCTCATTAGACTGTAAGCTGCTGGAGGGTAGGGGCTGCAATTTTCATCTTTGTGTCCTCCATGCCTAGGAAAATATCTAGCATACAGTAGTTGATTAATAAATAATTGTTTAATTGTTAAAGTATACTACAATCCTAACATGCTCAGATTAATAGACTGAAGAACACTGCATCAATCATAAATAAATTTAACTTATGGTCCTTAGGAAAATGAACTAATAAAGATTTTCATTAATTTTGAAACAAAAGTATTCTGGCAATTCTTAGTTAATTAGATTATTTTTAGTTTATTAGAATATCTCAAATACCAGTTTAGCCTTGTTTTATTGTCATGTTTTTGTTCTGTAGGAAATTTTGTAGTGTCCTTAATGTTCAAGTTGGAAGAAAAAAAAGTAACCAAGTGATCATAATGCTTTTTTTCTTCCTCCAGTAGAGACTTCATAAAAATTATCAAGGATATATTGTGCTTAGCATAATATTAAATATTTTTAATAAAGGAACAGTATGAGAAATTTTAGAAATTTATTGTGGTGATTTCAGAAACTAAAACTATATTCCAAACATTCATTTTTGTAGTTTATATAGTCCAATGACTATTAAGTATGCTATAAGTTTTCTTTTCCAAATAAGTCAGAATTTAATTCTTGAAGCTATTAGAAGTCTCTGCTAATTCTATTTTTTACATATTTGAAGTAAATTCTTCTTCTTACTTAGTTTTCAATTTCATATGGTAAGTAATAAATTAAAAGGTATCAGGATAGCAAGAAAATATATATGTTTTATAGACACACACACACATATATATATATATATACACATTTGTGTATGTATGTATGTGTCTTGCATACACAGTATAAGAACTATGTACTTGTTAAACCTTAGGGAGAAACATTTATTTTTAGAGTATATTCATATCTTTTTCACCCACTCTAGTTCTTTGGTCAGTTATCTTCATACAGTTGCTATTAAATGATTGTTGTGATTAAATGAATAACTCCTAGTTTATACTTTGTGTCCTGGATAGAGGTGGGGAGAGCAGAGTTAGAGCATGGGAACTACCAATGACAAAGGGTAGGCACAGGAGGAAGGATGTTATAGTAGAAAGACTACTGGACGTGGAGTCAGAAGCCTTGGGTTCAAGTTGTGACTTTGCTACTTATTAGCTATGTCACTTTCACCCCCATAGACCTGTTACTTCATTTGAACCATGAAAGGATTTGATAAGATTATCTCTAAGAGCCTTTCCCATTCTGTGCCCTATTCATATATATATAGGATTGCATGATTTGATTTTGAGTTCTGATATTCTGTGACTTTCCTAAGGGTTAAGTTATTGTCTTTACACAGATAACTCTCAAATCTATAAATCCAGCTCCCTCCTAATCTTCATTCTCATGCTATCATTTGTCTTAGAGACATTTTCAAATAGATGTCCCACAGGTTCCTCATACTCAACTTGTCAATTCATTCCTTCCCCTAAACCTGCCCTTCTTCCTGACTTCCAGTTTCTGTTAAGGTTACTTACCTCCATCATACAACTCACCTTGTTTTCACTTTTCTCCCCAGGCTCCAGTGAGTTTTCAGGTTATTGCTTTGGTCTCCACAACATCTCTCAGATCCCTCCCATTTTCCCCATGACAGGGCCTTCACTCTAGTTCAGAACTTCATTACTTGTCGTTAGGACTATTACAATAGCCTCCTACTTCGTTTCCTTTTCTTATTCTCCACTTCATACTCCTTATAGATGCCAAATTGATACTCCTAGAACACAGGTCTGACCATTTCAGTTCTCTGCTCAAGAGGCTCATGAGCTCCCTATTGCCTTTAAAATGAAATACTTCTCTTTTGCATTTAAAGCCCTTCACAGTCCGACTCCAGACTTCCCGGTGAGGCCACTTTGTTCTTCACATATTATACAACTTAATAGTGTGGAAGAGAGATTACTAGGGTGAAAATAGTCATGGAAGACTTCATGGAGGGGTATGCTTAAACCAGACCTTTAAGAAAGGGTAGGATTTGGAAAAGTGAAGAGTAAGGAAAGAGCTTTGTAGGAAAGCTGTCAGACATACTATTTAATCATAATCCTATCTCCATATCTTTCCATGGGCTATCTCCATGTCTGAAATGCATTCTTTAACCCTTTACCTATCTCTGAGAAGCCCTGCTTGTCTTCAAAGCTCTTTCCCCCTCAAAAAAAAGAAAAAAGAACTTTATGTTACTTTGTATATATTTGCGTCTACTTAGATATATACAGGTTGTTTCCCTTCATAAAATGTAAACTCTTTGAGTATAGCAATTGTTACATTTAGTATTTGTATATCTAGCACCTAGTATAACCTCTGTCACACAGTAGGTATTTAATAAATATTTGTTGATTGGTTGGTTGAGAAGCAATAAAGAGGTGCAGGTGAATTTAATTAAGCTTATGCAAACCCGAGAAATATAGTGAAAGAAAGCAGGATATAATGAAGACACGTAAACCATTGCCTTAGGTAGAGGAGGGATAGATCAAAGGTGGCATAAACAAAATTTAGCCTACTATACACAACGGTGATATTTTTTTTTCCCCACGGTGAACTGAAAAATCAAAGTACAACAACAGCCATCAGTCCTGCAGTGACAATGATTTAACTTTGGAAATGGAGATGGAAGGTACTATGAATTACATAATTCTTAGACCATCAGCTAACATTGATTTAATTGTTTAATTAATTTAAATTTAATTCTCAGTATATAACCGTCATCCAATTGCCAGTGAGTTGGCATACTTCTAGAAGTAAACTGCATCCATATTGACATTCTTTCTATAAATGAATGCTACATTAAAACTTTCAAGATATAGAATCAGGAAGGTATATTGAATAGATCCCCTATGGAGGGTTTATAGAAAGATTTGGAGAGAATTACAGAAATTAGGAAGGGAGCATAGGGGCTTTGACATGTGCTAGTGAAAGAAAACCCAAAATTTATGTGATCATTTCTTTAAGTATAAATAGTCTGTAGGTAGAAAACTAGAATAAGGAGATCTGACTGTGACAAATCTAACACTGTGTTCTATAAATGTAGTTATTCAACTCTATTGACTCTCAAATTTTCACATGTAAAGCATGAACAATAAAACCCATACTTGTGATTTCACAGTGTTGTATGCAAAGAGTTGTGTAAATCTTAAAAGTGCTACATATATAGTTACTCTCAGAATATAACTGATTAGAAGATAAAAGAATGATCAGTTATAGAACATACTGTACTCTAACGATAGAAGAGAATAATAATGTTCATGAGAGGCAACCTGGTGTAGTAGAAACAGTTAGACTTGGAATCAGGAGACCTGGGTTTGTATCCTGGTTCCAACACTTACTACTGGTAAAATAAAGATTTAAAATCTCTATATATTTTACATCAAACAGTTGTTGTGAAGTTTGAGATAAAGTTTTATACAGGCTTTGCAAACCTTAATGTGCTTTATAAATGTGACTGATTTTACTATTGTTTTATTATTTTAGGTTTTCTGAATTATAGGAAATCTTTATCTTAAGCATATTGATCATGAATTAGTGAAGAGTCTAAATAATTATTAGCTTTACTGAGCACTCATTGAAACATGCTCCAGGAAGGTTAAAGGTAGAAGGGCTTTGGTTTGTTGTTGCTTTACATTACTCTAAATTATATTCATTTCCAATGCATTGCAGTATGTAATTGAGCAGAAAGATTGTTTTAGAGCTCCTCTTAAGTGAGGTGATCAAAAAAGTACATTATTATCTGTGTGAAGTGAATTTTGAGAATATTAGAATACATATACTTATATGTAATACCTTAAGTGGTCAAAAGTCAAATATACATAAATTGAAGATTAAAGATTGTATTCTGGGGCAGCTAGATGGTGCAGTGAATAGAGCACCAACCCTGGAGTCAGGAAAACCTGAGTTCAAATATTACCTCAGACATTTGACACACTTACTAGTTGTGTGACCTTGGGCAAGGCACTTAACCCCAATTGCCTTGCCTTCTCCCCCTCAAAAAAAAAAAACAAAAAACAAATGATTGCATCCTCCATTGATTTCCTTCTTTATTGTGATTAAGAGCTGAGAACAGTAAGCAATAAAAAGTTAAAAACAGTAATAGCAAGTGTCATTTGTCTATTTATTGGTGAGTATATTCAATAAAAAATATTGACTTTTTGAGACAGTGTGACCTAGTTCATAAAGAGCTGTCATCAGAGATAGGAAGACCTGAATTCAAATTCCATTGCTAACACAAATTGACTTGTGACCCTGGACACGTCACTTAGACTTTCAGTGTTTTAGAAAATTCTCTAAGACTTTAAGTTACAGAAAGGATCTGATATCCATTGATAAGGGGGACTTTTCTCCTATACAAGTTACCTTGACAAATGAAATGACACGTCCTATCCTGTATTGTCTTTAAGGGAAATGTGTTTGGATGGATTCATAAGCTTATTGGTGGACATAATCCCTCCACCAGCACAAATCACAATCATTTCCATTTTGTCTGTGTCTTTTTGTAAGTCTTCCATAGAAGATTCACCCAAGATGGAGACCTTCTTCTGTTTCCTTTATCATTTAGGGAGTACTAGAGCAATACTCAGACTATGTACCTGTAATCCTTTTCTCTCATTACAAGACTGATCCACCTGGTCATACATGATGGTCATACATCATACACTGATGATCCTCACTTTTTTCACACAACTCATTTTAGGCAATATGCTGTAACCTAACTATACCCATTGTACCTTTTATCATTTCTCTTTGTGAAACCTCTGATTTTGATTTTTCAGGGATCGTGGTGTTCCATGAGTCAGAGCCATATACCATCAACCAAAGAATAATAGTTTTAAAAAGATGAGCTTTTAAGCAGTAAGCAGCTTGAATTCTTTGAATACCTAGTTACTTTCCTAAATGTTATCCATCATGTTCTACTATTTAATTCTGGACCCAATTCACTTATATATTTGTAGTGACTTTGCCCTTTGTTTTAATGATATATGATTTATCCAGTGCTTACTATGTCACATACCTTCCATATCACTTTTTAAAGAAAATACTCATTAGAGAATATAATAGAGAGGTGAAATTCTAGGTAATAGCCCAAAAACCTTTGACTTTGATTCTAAACCCAGAATTTTTAATAATAATAACAAATTAGCATTCATATAACATTTTCAGGCTTACAAAGCACTTTTCAATTTTATTCTCACAACAACCCTGGGAGGTAGAGGAGGAAACTGAGACAAACAGCAATTAAGTGCCCACACAAGTAGTAATTGTCTGAGGCAAGATTTGAACTCAGGCCTTCCTTATTCCATGTCCATTTCTATTAACTGCACTTCCTAACTGCTACTTTCTAACATAGTCTTCACTATACTCATCTGTAACCATCTTTGCACTGAAAATATTAAATATTAAGATATATTTTGACTTAATCTGGACAAGTTTATTCAGCTCTTCATAAAGTTTTCTTTTATTTCCTCATCCTCAATAAGTACTAGAACATGAATTATAATTTTCTTTATATTTGTCTGCTTGTGTTTATCATTGAGTGCTAAGTCAAATGACAAATTTTCCCATGACATAGGTGTTACTTGTTGCCTTAGGACACATGATGAAACCAATTCTGCCAACTCCTTTATTTACCTTTCCTAGAAAAACCTTTGAACCATCTTTCTATTAAGCTACAATTGCATTCTGATTTCATTACACATAAAAGTGTTACTGTAGAGAACTGGTCTCAAAACAAGGAAGATTTCTGTTCATGTCCCACCACTGACACATGCTAGGTGTGTGACCTGAACATCTCATTTAATATTTCAGTATTTTAGGCAACTCTCTAAGACTCTTAAGTTGCAAAACAAACAAACAAACAATGCTGACCTGCATTGGTAGAAGTTTCCTTACCCAGGAGTTTTTATACCAATGAAATTATAGATCTAGTTCTTCCTATGGCAAAGAATGTGAACATGGATATGATTCAGTTCTATATTACCTCACATTATTAATAATGAACAAAAAAAGTCAAACCAACTCAGAGCACCAATAGTTAATGTCATTATGTAGTTTAAAACTTTGTGATTCTAAGTACCCTTTGCCCCTCTTTTCTACCAGTACTCTGTGAAAACAGGATGAATCTGCACAAGAATGAGAGACTATGTTATATTTTTATGTGCTTCTTGGAACACCATCATCAACAATTTCATTACCTCTAGGCCAGTCTGTTAATGATTACTCTAAATATAGTTAGCTAGGCTGGTTCTTTCACAGCAGCAGAAATAGTCTGTTTGGGGGTCCATTCTAGCTGGGTATAACATGTTATCGTTTATACCCTGCTGTCATGAATCCAGATCACCATTGTGCCTTGATGAAGCACTATAAGAGAACCTTGATGACAGTTGAAAATTATATTTCCACCAAAAAAAGGTAAATTCTCACCTGAACTTTTCATACTAATGAATGAATAAATTTCTTTACTATTTAGAGTATTGTTTCAATAGCTTTGAATAAAATCAGAAGTTAATTGAAGTTTTTTAAACATCCTGTAAAATTTACCTTAATGCAAAAAGTTTTAATTTTATAATTTCAGAGGGACCTATAGTATAATTACATGCTAAATATGTTTCTTTATTTAAGCAACAAGTATTTGTTGAGTACTTACCACTTAATCATCACTGTGCCAAGGAAAACAGGATATTTGCCCTCAGGAAACATAATCTAACTGTTCCTGACATGAATAACATGAATCAAACAATAAGTAAACAAGTTAAATGGAAAAGAATGCTAAATGCCAAAATGTTAATCTACTACTATAGGAATGGAAATGAAGGTAAAAATAGACTTCATGGCAGAAGCATGGCTTGAACCAGGCCTTGAAGAATGGCTAGGATTTGGAAAAGTGAAGAAAGAGCTTGCTAGGAAATCTATCAGACACTTAGTCATAATTTTCCAAACCATTTGGAGCTAGCATTTTCTTTCTTTTGGTGTTTTTAGGTGCACTGAATGTACTGAATATCACCTATGCCACGAATGTTTTGTTAGTTGTTGTCATCCTCTACATATTTTTACCTTTCGACAGGTATAGTATTCATCTCAAACAATTCTTATGTTCTCCAGTATAGGTTCTAAAGGCAATCCAAAAATACATTAGAATAGTGATGGTAAACTGCAATGCATTTCTTTCTAAAGTTTAATAAAATAAAAAGAGGTGGATAAAGGGCAAAAAAATTTTTTTAAAAGGGAGAAAGGTTTGGTGTAAGTATAAGGGCTAACCGAGGAATGGTTAGTAGTGATAGAAAAGGCAAAATAGAAATGTGATTATAGATCAAAATAGACTAAATGACACAGGTCAAGAACAAATGGTCCAGATACATGGTAAAAAAATAATTATAATATTGAGAAAAGTTGGCTTAATGATAATGGACAACTCATTGAGATTCAATATTTTTTGTTTTGGGTGTAATTATCATCTTATTGATATCTACCAGATAGTCAATTGCTAATGTATGTCACTTCTAAATGTATAGATGATAACAAGTAAATGTTTTATGATGGCTTTACTTCAGCCTAAATTCAGAAATGGTTAGCATCATGCATAATTTCTAACAGCATTAGTTAGTTTATCCTGCATTGATTTCAGCCAATAAACATTATAGTGAGGAGTTTCTTACTTTTAGTAGTAATGTTGAACCTTAATCATAGAATCACTTTTGGATAACTACAGTTGTTAGGAAGTATTTCCTTACATAAAGCTGTCTCTGCAACTTTCACTCATTTCACCTTATTTTGCTTTCTGGATCCAAACAAAACAAGTCTAATTGACCTGCCACATGATACCCTTTAAATATTGATTCATAGCTAGCATGTCTCTTCTAAAAGTCTTTTCTTTTTCAGGCTGAAAATACCCACTTCTTTTTAATGATCCTTCTATGGCATGATCTTTAACATCCTTATATCCCATATCTGGATATTCTCCAACTTGTCAATATCATTCTTAAAATATATTCAAAAACGAACACTATACTTTAAATGTGGTCCAAGCAAAGTAAAGTACAGCAGGGCTATTAACCTCTTTAATCTTGAATAATACATCTCTCAATACAGCTTGTGCATACATTAACTTTCCTGGATATCATATCATACTGATTACTGATAATTGAGTTTTAGACTCACTAAACCCTTCATATTTTTTTTATTTTAGCTGTTTTCTAACCATACACCCTTTATCTTGTCAAGATAATAGGCATTTAAGTATTTACTATGTGACAGGCACAATGTGTTTACAAAGTTGATTTTGTAACCTAAATGATTCTTTATATTTGTCCCTATTTCATCTTATTAGATTCATTCTAGACATCATTCTATGCTATTGCCCCTTCCACATTTTATTAGTGTATGAAATACATCTTTATCCAAATCACAATACAAATGTTAACACAGAGCCAAAGAAAGATCTCTGGGGTACTCCACTTGATTTCATTCTAAGGTTGAATTAACAATAATCCTTTGTGCTCAACCATTCAAATAATATGGAGTAATGTAACTATTATTGTTTGGATCAGAAATGTCAAACACATATCCCATAACATTTCTAAGGTGACTTGAACTAGATTAAAACACAGTTCTTACCTGATTTTAATGTCTTCATATATTGATAATAATAAAAAAGAAGTAATAATAGTGTAGTTTTCTAAGTCAATATGCAACTACCTGCAGAGATCTTTAAGTATGGTTGGTTTAGTGGCCCCTATTTCTATTTGAATTTGACACCACTGAACCTAATTATATTTTTTTCTTCTTACAAGGATAGAAGAAAAGATTTTGTCAATTTTTTCCCTAAAATCTAAAATATGTAATATTCCTATAATCTACCTGTCTTGTCAAAAAGAAAAAAGTTGTTAGTTCAGCATGACTTATTCTGTGTGAAATCACTGCAGCTCTTGGTGATTGGTTCTAACTAAAAGTTCACCAAATAGCCATTTAATAATATTTCCTAGAATTTTGCTAGAAATCAAAATCAACCTCACTGGCAGCCTCTACTTTTTATTTTCAAATCAAGACATTTCTTTTCCAATATTCCTCTCTTCAAAATCTTATGAAGATTACTGGCAGTGTCTTAGCAATCACATCTACCAGTTGTTTAAGTCAGAAAAGCATTCATCTTAACCTCTTCATCTCAAGTCTCCAAGGACAGGAAGGTGCTCTCTTACTTTTCATTTCATCTAACTTTTATGGGGTTTCAGCTCCCTCTTAGTTATTTTTGATCTGTTCTTTCCATCTGAAAATTATATTTTTTCAGAGAAAACAGAAGCAATAGAAAAGAGAAGTACTTCTGCCTTTTCTCCTGCCATCCATTTTCATAATAGCAATTTTAAGCAGTAGTCTTATTCCTTCTTTGATCTTTCTCTTCTCTTCAGCCTAACATTAAATAACATTTTTTTTCTGTCTTTAACATTCCTCACCCATGTTAGTTTATTCAAGCTTCACCACTCTGGACCTTATTCTTATAGGATCATTTCATGCTTTTGTATTCATCCTCAGTTCCCTTCATTTGCTTTTATTTTCTACTAAATGACATTTAAATCTGAAGTAGTTGATGAATTCCATCTGTGTCCGCACCAGTGTTTCTAAAAGATGCTCCCATTTCTTCATTAGAATCATTTTTCCATATGTCTTCAGATTTTTTAAGAGCTTCTTATGCCTGCTGGCTGCCACACATCCTAGAATTTTAGGGACATGGAAACCTATGTATTCTTTCTTTGAACCCTTTAAAATCTGCTGTTTTTCTGAAACCTAAGATGTATGTTTGACTTACTCTACCTTTCCTTTCCATTTCTAATACAACTTTCTAAATGGAATGGTTACTTCCACTTAAGTTTCCTATTATTTTTATCTCAGCAACCAGTTCCTCATTATTGGTGAGAATCAGACCCACATTAATTGTTCCTCTCCTTCCTTCTATCACTCTTCGAAGATGAAGTTACCATTGAGGCAAGCCAATTAGCTTTTCTGCTTCTGGCAGAGAGAGTATTCCAGGTAATATCTAAATAACATCTCTACTATATCATGCCTCCATTACAGGCTACGAAAGGAAGAATTCCATTTGATTAGAAATTTATAAATGGTGGTTTCCTGCTACTTAGAAAATATTATCAAATATCAACTAGTGATGATACCTGCTATCTATTTTTAGATAAAAGAGAATAAAACATGGATGTAACAAAATAGTTTTTATGAAAATTACTTCATTGTTTTTAATAGTTTACCTTAATATATGCTGTGGTACTACAACTCTATGTTGCAGTGTGAAACATTGTTAATTGTAATATAATATAAAATAATATGTAGGTTAGGAAAGAAAAAACTCTTCTTTAATAAATATCTAAATGTTTCATAATTTATTTTCATGTCACTAATTTTTAGCCAGAAAATTTATATAGAAAATATCCTTTGAATTACAAAATAATCACCTCTTTTTAACTAACACAGAAGAGAAATCAGAGGTGGAAATCACTAGAAAAAAATCCAGGGTTATGTCCTTCAAGGAGAATCATAAAAAGTACAGAACTTACAAATCAGACTGAAGAAGAGATGACACACATTGAAAAAAGGTAAGAATGACATTTTAAGTAAGTTTAATCCAGAAAGTTCTCTATCATTTATGAATTCTCTCAAGTAATTTCTTCCCAATATGAATTATTTCAATAATGTTTTCAAGATTGACCTTTCCAGAAGGCGAGAAGAGTACTTTCCTTTAAGGATCCCTATTTTTTTATTTCCCTACACAGACATATAGGTTAATGATGTTTAAAGAATAATGAATTCAGTGAAAAGCTCATTTGTTAAGTTCCTCCTCTCTTGTTGTTGAGAAAGAAAGGAAACTCTACTCCATAAACCTACATTTTAATGAGATAGAAGGCCTACTACACTGCCCGTTTATTCTTATTCCTGTTTATACTTATACTTCAGTGATCTATAATTTTATCAGTGTTGGCTGTTCTTCCAATGATATGGATTGCATCCCTTCTATGACTTAGTGTGCTTCTTTGATCCTGACTGTGACTGAAAAATTAATCACCACATGAATGATAAACCAGAATTTATAATCAATAATATATTAATAACCACCCCAGAAATTTATCAGGGGACTAATAGAACTTTAAATACAATTCCAAAAAAGGTATGTTGCACATACACATAATGTTTAATAAATGTTTGTTTAATTGAAGTATAATGGAATTATTCTTTGAATCAAACCTCTAAGTGTTTTTCCACCTTCCTAAGTGTTATTAGAATTGTTCAGGATGAGAAATAGAGCAGATTTTTTCAAGCTTTATATTTCATATAACTTTATTGTCTTCAAACAAAGAAAAACCCTGGGGGTAATAATTAGCATTGTCTTTAGTTCTGAGGGACAACATTATAGCAGTAGTATAATTATTTTATGATCCATAACCATAAATCAATATTTATACTTCCATGTTTCTTCTTATTTCAGTATCATTTGCACACCAAAGCATGTAGTAACATCACTTCCTCTCATATTAATTACAAAGAACAGTAAGCTGCTTGCTCCAGGGAACCAGTGTCGACTTTGTTTGAAGGCATTTTGTCTTGGTCAGCATACAAGACAATTATCATGTAATCACAAGGTAAAGACAAAACTTAATAGTAGACCATCCATGGCGTTTTGGTCAGCCTTGTTCCTTCATTTCAACATTTAACTATATTTCAAGGCTTCACACATAGGTAAATACATGAGTAATTTAATAATCTATTATGTCACTGGTGCTGTGCTAGAAAGTATACAGAGTGAATAAGTAGACTAGGGATGGGAAGTTCAATCCCTTTATTAAATTTTGCAGAAATTTGGCATTGAGATAAAGCAGAATTGCATGATCATAGTATCTTAGAACTGAGAGGACCTTAGAATTTAGAAGAATGTCCCACCCCCTAAGGAAGGACTCCTAATTATGATTCATCTTTTTCTCCAGTAAAATGAAATTAGAGTTCAAGGTTTTGGTCCTTCTTAATGTCATGCTGCATCCATTTAAAGAGAGATGTTAATACTTATATTTTTATCTTATCAAATGCTTTAGAATTTTTGAATGAAAAATATCCTCTGTCATGGGACAATGGTGCATGCCCACAAACATTGCTACTGGGGAGGCTGAGGCTAGTGGGTTACAAGTCTGAGAATTCTGAGTTGCATTAGGACCAGTTGTGTGTTTGTACTAAATTCAGTACCAGTGTGACAAGTCCACAAGGGCAAAGGGCCACTGGGCTGCCTAAGGAGGGACAGGTCAGGCCCAAGTTGGAAATGGAACAGGGCGTCAGGCCTGTGAATGGCTGCTGTTCTTCCAGCCTGAGTGATATAGATTTAGTCTCACTACCCCAAAAAAGTATATGAGTGTGTATATGTGTGTATATAGGTATGTGTGTGTGTATATATATATATATACACACACACACATATTTATTTATACGTGTACGTATATAGATATATATATAAGCATATATGTACACATTGCATATTATATAAATGTGTGGTAATAACTGTTCCATGTGAACTAAAGCCAGAGTATGAAACTTTTAATAATAATTAATTTTAAAAGTTTCATTAATTTCTGAACTAGAAAAATAAATATATGGATAAATTTAAATGGAATTAACCATTTAATAAAATTTAATCTTGAGTCTTTAATATGACCTGTAAAAGCAGTGTTTATCAGATGATTCAGAATTTAATCAGTACATAAAATGATAGCTCAGATTGGATTTAAGGTACCCTGACTTATCAAGAATTTGAAGCATACCTCCTTTAGAAATGAATAATACCTTTAGTCTTTGTTTAATTGTTATATTCATGTTTTGATGAGACTTTATATAGTGTATTACTGATGATTATAATCAAGATGACTACAATTCTAATATATATATTTTTAAAGTTTCATAGGAAATGTATTGACAATTGGTTACTAAACATATGTAATTCATGCCCTATCGATGGCCAAATTATCTATAACCCTTTAATCTGGAAAAATTCATTGATTGATGGACACATACAAAAGCAAGTACCACACACAGCTGCCACTCATCTGTCAAAGCAGGTGTATCCAGAACTTTTTATACCTGGCACTGGATTGCTCTTTAAAGAAGGCAAATGTGACCACTTACCTGAAAGATCTAAAGATAGTTTTGAAAGACTCAATAATCATCAAGATTCAACAGATTTGAATGAGAATTTAATAGTAGATAGTCTACACCCTTTGCAATCAAGTGATCCTGATTCAAGTAAATTTCTCTTTGATTATAAAATAAATCACCATTTTCCTAGCTATCTTCAAGATTCATCCCTTAGTGCTGCAGGGAAAATGTCATCTCGAGTTTTTCTTCCTACCATTACCAAGACTGGAATTTATGCTAAACCTGGAAGCACATTTGTCAACAGAAAGTTATATCACCCTGAACAAAAGCCAAAAGGGAACAGAGAGCCTCAGTGCATGAATGATCTTACACTGAAGAAGATTCTTGCCACTAAAATAAGAACTGACAATGAAAATTCAGATGTTACATTTCCAGGGGTTTTTCATCATATGGCAAACTGGGGTACAACTAACCCTAGCTCATCCAAAAGGGAGAATAATATTATAGGAAAAATCAGACGAAACCATGGTCTCCTGTCAAGAAGGCCTATAGCAAATGCTTTAAATACAGAAGCTCAAGAGTTGTCTTTAATAATGGAAGGAGTTCCTCTCTGCAAAAGTTAATTTGAATATTTTCTAGGATCACAATATATCTGCAAAAATAGCACATTTTTACTAATTGTAAGAACTATTCTTGGTCCATATATGTATATATACATATATGTGTATTATTCCTTTATGTAATAAACATATCTAGTTATCTCTGAATCATGCTGTTTATTCTACTACAGATAATTTAAACAGCCTACTCCCTAATAAGGGCATAGATGTGGATATTCTGATGAGAAAATTTTAAGAAAACTGATTTTAGATCATAATAAACTATGAATAATTACCAGAGTTCATGATCATTTCAATAATTACATGGGTTGGTTTTACTTAAATAAAATAAATAAGCTTTGTTGGAATGAGTTACTTATTTCAGATATCTTAAATTGTTGTATGGTATGCAGGTAATTTTTCTTGGCATGTAATTTGTTGCTTGCATCTTTAATATCAAGTACAGAATATAATGTATATAGTAGCATACAGGGGAATTAAGAGCTGGGGTTTTATTATGATTTTTTCCTTGAAGCATTATGTTTATAAACTAAATGAGAATGAAATCTAACCATCATGCCTTACTTTTTTGTATTTTCACAGTCTATATCACATCTATCATTGTTTACATTTTATTTTTTATTACTTTGGCAGATTGACTCCATGGAATTCATTAAGATGACCAATATCAAAGATGATGTTTTAACTTGTTTTCTGTCTCAGGAATGAAGAGTTAAAATGTTTTGTTGAAGGGGCACCACTGGCAGATTCTGGTTGTTTCTCACTTTTCTATAATTTGTTAGATTTTCACATCTTTTCATTTTCTAAGATATGAAACAATTTCTCTTCTGCCACAGGGAAAAAGAAAGTGTTATTTTGCAGATTCTCATTCTCTAGATGTAGTTTGGACTAGTTGAAATGTGAGGTCTCTTCCAATTTTTGAGATGCAGAAAATCAAATTTAGTTGTTAAGGTGTTCATGGAATAGGTATGTGATCAAATATAGATTTCTCCTATTGTCATTTAAAGTCCTTCATAATCTGACTCCAGGTACCTTTCCAGATTTATTACACATGACTCCCTGTCACACATTCACAGTCCAACCAAACTGGTGTGTCATTATTCCTCACATGTAGCATTCTAGTTTTGTGCCTTTGCATGGATTGTCCTCTGTGCCTGAACTGTACTTGCTCCTCACCTCTGCCTCTGAGAATCCCTAGTTTTCTTCAAGATTTAAAGTTCCACCTCTTATATAATGTCTTTCCTGATCCCACTAGCTGCTATAATTCCTTTGAATCCCCAGTTACCACCTGTTTATTGTGTGTATATAATATACACATATAAATATATACACAAATATTATAAATATAAAATACAAGCTAATTTCATTTTTTGTTTTTGTTTTTTTCATTGCCCAGAATGATGCTTGATACATAGTAAGCACTTTATAAATGTTTGTGAGTTGATTGGTTAAATATAATCTCCAATTAATCAAAACATTGACCATCTCAGACCAGGGATTCTTAAAAACCTTTTGTGTATGTGTGTGTGTGTGTGTGTGTGTGTGTGTGTGTGTGTGTGTGTGTGTGT